>NC_134148.1:16734015-17037045 GCF_033958435.1 Carettochelys insculpta
AGAACAGTCTGAGAAATGCCCCCCACCCCCCTACTTTCTCTGAACCAGCATCTCCCTCTCTCACCTCCCCCACCTCAGAGTTCTGTGTCCCTCTTAATGCTTCCCAGGCTTACGTCCTTTTTCGCACACCCAAATGCTCAGGCCAGAAGATCTGAGAAGATCGACCCAATCAGGGTCAACCTTCTGGGGTTTGATTTCATGTATCTAGTAGGGATGTGTGGAATTAGAACTATTGGGTCCACATTTGACCCTGTGTGCCTCAATATCTCGAGGATAAGGGAGGTCAGTGGGAGAGTTTCTCTTGTTGACTTCCCTCTGTGAGGACAGCCAGGTAAGTTGATTGTAGATAAGTTAACTCCAGCTACACAATTGCCATTGCTGGGATTGTGTATCTACAATTGATTTTAAGGTTGAGTGTAACACTGGCCCAAGTGTCAGTTTTGCCTGCTTAGATGAGTTCTGTTCCTCCACCCATGGGAATAAGGGGACTTCGAAGTAGGCGGGGCCCTTTCGAAAAGGAGCCCCGTCTGGACGCGCCGCGCGGCGGCAAGGCTCGTCAATTTCGAAGCGCCGCTGCCGCCCGCATGCTAATGAAGCGCTGAATATGCATTTCAGCGCTTCATTAGTAAACTTCGAAATGGCCATTTGCATGGCCATTTCGAAGTTTGGGGCACGTGTAGACACAGCCACAAAGTGGAAACCAATTGGGGTTGGAAGTTCTTATTCAAAATATACATGCACTTTCAACTTCAGAGAACTTCTTTAGCATCCAGGAGACCGTTCAGGCAGCCCTTCTGGGATTTAAATCTAAAATTCCAAGACAGGTTGATATTCCAAAGTTGATGTTCAGACCACTCAGCCATCACTTCCTAGTATTGCTCACTGATATTGCTTACTGTCTCCTGACCAAAGGAAGGAAAGAGAGTATCAAATTACACACCTTGGACTTCAGAAAAGCAGACTTTGACTCCTTCAGGAAACTGATGGGCAGAATCCCCTGGGAAGCTGCTATGAGGCCACAAAGTAGCCTGTGTGTCCTAAAAGATCCTAAGCTACAATTTGGAATTGTGTTGGCCAAGTGTTTGTAACTGATGACAGGGATTTGCTCAAAGGCAAATTTTTCAAAGTGTATTTTTTCAAGTTGTCATGAATTTTTTTTTTAAGTCCGATAGTTGCCAATGGTGAAATGATCTCTTGGTACTGAGAGACAGCTCAGCTGTTCTTTATAGAAAATGGATATGCAGCTGTGCTGATATTTCAATAATGCTGGTGATGATGAAGTTAATAATTGTAACTTTTGTAGCTGTATAAATATTACATTAAATCTTTACATTTAGAATATAAAATGCTGTCTTAACACTTTATACTTTGGCTCATAATTATAATGTAACAGGCTGGGCTCAGATATGATGTCTGTGTGCCCATGAGAACAGGAACTATTTAGATAGGCAGTCTCTCAATCCGTAAACAGGTCAGCAAAATATCTAACTTATAACCAGCTCTATTTTCTGTATTGATTGTTTAGGCATATATATTTGTCTCTACCAGATCACGTTCTGCCATCACTTGCAAGCATGTAACACCCAAAGAAGCAAAGGGAAATTATAGCTTTGTAATTGAGAACACAACGTTCGCCTGTATTCTCTGTAACTTCCCCTCTGTGACTTAATTATTAATTTTTCATGAAGCTTAGGTCATGACCCACTGAAATCGATGGAAGCTGGAGGGGGCTGTTACATCTGTGATGTATCAGGGCAACTAAGCATATGCTTAAATTCCATTGAGGTCTTACACACACAGTTAATTATTTTGTTTGCTGAATTGGGCCCTAAACCTAAAAGATATTTTTGGAAAATAGCTAGCATTTAGATATTTATATACTTTTCCTAGAACAAATTTCTGGGGCGGGGCAGGGCAGGGTGAAGAAAATAGGATCAGGTGGGGGGGGCTCTTTTATTCTGAACAATAACTTTGTGGGGTTGAACTTAAGCATAACTTTCTTTGAGTTAGCAAGGGTAACGCATCTGTCCCAAATGAATGACAACAGGTCAAAAGAAAATATAGATATGCTGGAGAATTTGGGGAAAATACTTCAGTCCCTTAAAAGAAAGCAGTGTTTTTCCCAGTTTAATATAAAGTATGGCAGAAGAATAAAGACAGGTTTGTTAAATAGGGTGTTTTGTACATATTAGTGTGTTCTGCTGTCCCAGAAGTTAATGCAGTTGAAGCTGGTTGCTTTAGATATGAGTTATATGTTCATAAAAGTGAATGCACCCGAGGGAAGTTAATAAAAAGTGCATCATGCACACATAGCTTGGGGCCATTCAAGCTGCTCATCCACCCACCTACTTGCTCACTCAGTATAAATCTAGTGGTGCATTTACAGCGTACTCCTGCGTTTTTGACACTAGCGGTTCTGGTTATTAGGAAAGGATGGTTCTGTGCTAACAGCGCCATTTCTTTAATTCTTTGTCAGTCTTCAGTAGCTCTGTGTTGTATCATAAATAGATATAGATATGTCTAGGAAAGTTGATTTTCAAAAACAATAAATATTCCCAGTTTGCCAATATAGTGGTTAAAGCCTTGCGCATCTTCCCACAACAACCCAGAATGGATTGCAGTATCACAAGCTGTTTCATTGGCAACAATCACAACTGCAGTATAATTATACCCATGGTGAGATCTCAGAATGGGAAGGAAATTAACTTAAGTCATTACTATATTGGTCTAGACCTTTTTTCTGTAGTTGTATCTCCTGCTATGATGATGATGATTTGTGCTGAAGCTTATTGTCAGGTAATGTTTAATTTTCAGTCTGAGAAGGAAAATCACACCAATGTAGTATTTTCCACCTCTTGTTCCTCTGACTAATTTGCAGTAACTTAAATGTTTCATTAAGATAGCAGAGCACCATTTCAGGAAAGGAAGATTGGTGCAAAAACTCATTAAGGAGGGTTTTCTCTAAAGGTGGAAGGTTCCACTCTCAAATTCCAGTGCAATGGAACTGCTCTTCTAAACAACAATGGAGATTTCTGAGAACATGGATTGCTACTTCTCCAATTGTCATGCTGCATCTGCTCCCTTAGGTCAGCTCTCTTCTTTCTGAGGCAATTGTTTTCCCAGGCTGCGTGTATTCCAGCAAGGTCTTTTGAAAGATTTTTTTGAAAGAAGGGGCCTCTTTTGAAAGATCCCGCTGAGACTATACGCAAAAAGTGTTCTTTCAAAAGTAAATCGAAAGAACGTGGCACTCCTTTTGAAAGAACTCTGTCTCTCCCATTTCAGGAAGAGCACCTTCTTCCGAAAGCTTCTTTTAAAAGAAAATGTGTAAATGAAAGAGCAGGCCTCATGGGACTTGATTTTTTTCAATCCCTGGCCCATTCTTTCGAAAGCACCAGGTCTGTGTGGATGATCTTTTTCAAAAGAGCAGGTCACTCTTTTGATCTGCATTTTTGTGCGTGGATGCATTTTTTCGAAAAGCTCTTCTGGAAGAGATCCTCTGGAAGGGCTTCTTTCGAAAGATCTCTGTAGTGTAGACGTAGCCCTAGAGTGCAGCCTACTGCATTTGACTGAACTTCTTGAAAGATTAAGGTTGAATGTGTGCTTTATCAGCTTGTGTGGGCTGTGTGACTTTTTTTTGTTAGAGCAATTAGTCTCAGAGGGGTAGCTGTGTTAGTCTGTAGCTTCATAAATAACCAACAGTCCTTTAGCACCTTAAAGTATGTCTACAGAGCAGCCTTATTGCTAAATAAGCTATTCTGGAACAGCTTATTTTACAATAATGCTGGTTACACACAACTGCATTTTGAAATAGCACTTAGCTACTTCAAAATAGTATCTACATCCACAGTGCCTATTTCAGTGCTTTTTGTCCTTGTGTGAGGAAAGGAGTGAGGAGCTGCTTCTAGCCACAGGGGAGGGAGTAGCGGGAATGGACGACCTGGCCTACATCTTTCCAGAGATCATTCGTTCCTGCTCACTCACTGTTGAAAGGCAGCTAACAACTCCAGGCTGCTGCGGGCCACTGACGTAATCCAGTTGCCACCTGTCCCCCAGCTACCACACAGGCACAAGTTTGGCACCAGGACCCAGGGAACCTGACCGCAGGGGCTGCTGTAGCTGGGAGTCTTGCCAGAGAGGTGGCTCAGCCAGGCTAAGGTGCCTAGGGACCAGAGCAGCTCTGTGCTCCCTGAGGGCAAGACCCGGGCAGTGTGGGAGGGCACGGGTGAAAGGGGTGTTAAGCCCCTGCAGTTTCAGGATGAGAACCAGGAAATCACTTCCCCCACCCCACTCCAGGGCCAGCATACGGTGAGGTCTACACTGATGGACTAGCGAGAGGACTGGCCTAGTCTCAGGCAGTTTCACCAAGCAGTCTAGTACGCCTCCCCTTGTAGTCAACCATTGGACAATGCAACTAGCTACTGGTGGATGGGCAGCTGGTGAGTAGGGATCTGGCCATCAGCAGGACCAGCGGGTACTGATGGAGGAGAAGGCAGAAAATACACCTACTTTTAAGAGAGACCCAAGACACATGCCAGAGGCTTTAATACAGGACTATTCTTCTGAAACAGGATGTCTGGTCACCATACCTCTAAATCTTAACCATGGCATTCAAAGGCTTAGATTAATGACTAATATGAATGTCTTGGGAGAATGACTAATTTTTTCTGATGCCTGTGGGTATATAACTGTGAGGATAAATCACCCTTGTCGGCAATGATTTTCCCTGACAGTTGGTCTCTCATGTGACATATTACTATGGGCACTTCCTAAACCAAGTACAGGGTTTTATTCTGATGCTTGCTACATTTTGCCGCTTTTTTGCCTCTATTTATAGCAGCAGTTGTACTTAATATGCTCTTTCAATCTCTTTCCCCTGTGAAATGATACTGAGCTATTCTGTTCTCTGTAAGGAAAGTTCTAACCTGCTTATGCTATGACAGCATGGACTTGATTAAACAGCTTGGTTCACAGCTTGTCTGTGTCTCCATGTCTAAATGGTAGAGTCATCTTCCTTTCAGCCTCCCATGCCTTATTTTTGGAAGCCTTTTTTTTTTTAATCAAAGATATTTCAATGGTGAATGCTCACATTCAAAATCTATTGGCCAGCCTAAATGTAAAGTAAAGCTTTCCTTGAGTGTAATACTGATAGTCCTATGGAACAAGCAGCACACAGATTCCTCTACACCAATTAGCTAGTGCCCTTTCTCCTTCTGCCTTTATATTTGACAGAGTGGTCTCCAACCCATCTAACCTGGCAGTGGCCCATCTAAATCTGTCCACCCACCTGTCAATGTGTTTGCATCATGGGCTATTTCTCTGTCTTCCTTCCTATTGCCGCACCATAGTGTTGCTATTGGCTATGTAAAGATGTGAAATGAAGAAGTATTTTTTAAAGGTGAAAGACTGGCATCTAACTCCCTTTGACTCTGAATGAGAGTTGAATACCTACCTGTCTTTTGCATATTTGAAAATTGCCCCCTAAGTTGTCCAATGTTGTATTTAACCAGTGTTTGTTTATCCTTTACCCAAAAGCAGCTCTTGTGGCTTCTCAATTTATCTTTATTTGTGCTATTAAAATAAATGGTAAGCAAAATGAATCTTCTGATAGGACCCTGTTTTCAGAATTTCCTTCTTGGGTGCCCAATCTTGTATGTGCACAAAAAAACTATTTGCTACTGCAGCAAAAGCAAGTGAGTGACCATCCCTCACACATTCTGCATGTAGAGAACAAGACTTCATTCTTATATCTGGGTCCATGTAATAGATTTTTTCCCTGGTTAGTGGGCTGGTGAAGACATTGGGACTCCATCTGGGAGCAAAAGTCATGTGTAGCTCTGGCTCCAGATAGCCCCTAACTGTTGCCAATTTCAGCTTGGCCAAGCTGTTCCAAGAACAAAATACTTGTATTTTGGCTTGCCTTGGAAGGGATAGCTGATGCATCCCAGACCCTGAAATCTGGTGTCTACCCTGAAATCTGGTCTTTTGTGTACCTTGTCCTGTTACTATACAGATTTCACAGAGGAGACCAGAATTTCTGAATCTAGGGCTCCCACCCCAAAAGGAGGTTGGGGGAAGGCTGCAGGGTTATCATAGGAGATTGTGGTATTGACATCCTTACTTATGCACTACATTCAAAGCTGGGAAGCTGAAAAGCAGCAGTTGCTAGCCAGGTGATCAGCTCTGATGGCGGTACTGCCAGCAACAGAGCAGAAATAAAGATGGCGATAATGGGTGGCAAGGTTAGCCACTGTTGGCCAAGTACCCATCTCTGAAAGAAGCAGCACAAAAGTAAGGGCAACAATGCTGCACCATTCCATCCTTTTTTGCGTGTGTTGCTGCTGGCAATGGTGCTCCCTTCAGAGCTGGGCTGTGGAACAGCAGCTGCTGCTCTCTGGCCACCCAGCTTCAAAGATAGTACTGCCACAAGATGCAATGCAGCAGTAAAGGTGACAATAACTGAAATCATGAACTTTGTGATTTTTTTTTAAATTGTATAGCCATGAAATTGACCAAAATGATCTGAATTTGGCAAGGCCCTCATTATGCACTAACTGCTTGGTCTAGCTGGGGTTGTAAATATTTATAATCAGATGGATTATTAAAGTTACCTTACAATTGTGCTGGTTATGGTTCCTCGGACTGAATGGCAACTTGTCTGAGGCAACAGTAGCAGAGGATAAAGCAGCTGCAGAGCACAAAAAGAGCCAGACTGAAAGTGGTGTGTATGTGCAGGAAGAAACAGTTTGCCAGGTGGACTACTATGAATGGAAATGACACCCTGAAATAAATCTTTCAGAACCTCTTCCACTGTCACACACACTTCTTGCCCTTCAAATAACAGTCCAAACAACAAACCTCATCCCAAGCAATGTCCCCACAGACCAGGCTGCAATGCAATGCAACAACTGACTTTGTCAGAACAATAGATATAAAACTTACTCCACTATTATCCTCATCAAAACCTTTTTAACACAACACACCTTTTAAAGAACCCATCGCTCCTGTCCCTAGGAAAAACCTGTCACAGCATGCCATACACTTCAGCTAATGCCTCAAATCCCCCACCCCTTTGTGGGTGAAACTAGAGAATTGCCACACTCTGAAATCAACTCATACCAAAAAATGATAGAAGGAC
Source organism: Carettochelys insculpta (assembly GCF_033958435.1). Taxonomy (NCBI): domain Eukaryota; kingdom Metazoa; phylum Chordata; order Testudines; family Carettochelyidae; genus Carettochelys; species Carettochelys insculpta. The sequence continues at coordinate 16,741,151 of NC_134148.1, forward strand.
TAAAAGATAGATACACCTTGTCAACATGGGTGAACACTTTCAACAGACAGGTCACACTACATCTGATCTCTGTCTTTGTCCTCAAAGGCAAACTGCAAGACACCTAGAAGAGATTAGCCTTGGAGCTTAGGCTCTGTCAACACTGCCACTTTCAGCACTAAACCTTTAGTCATGCATGGGTGTAACAAACACACCCCTAAGCGACAAAAGTTGTAGTACTGACAAGTGCAAGCACAGATAGTGCTTTATTGCTGGGGGTCACGTTCCAGTGATAAAGCTCCCACACCTCATTTGGGGTGTTTTGTTTTATTCCCAGGAGAACTTTCCTCCATCCCGCCTCACAGCCCTGAAGCGGCAGCACTGCTGCATCTGTGCTGTTATGCTGGCAGTATAGACAGCCTGACATTCAAAACTCTGCTCGTGACTCATTTAAAATCTTCTCAGTGGTCTCCTGCAGCATGTCTGAAACCTTTATGCCTAACAATCTGCCACACCTTGTATTTGAGCTACATATTCTGGTTACTTTCCTCAGGCATGAGGAAAGGCTCAGTGAATTTCAAAAATATGTCCTAGTAAAAACGGTCCGTGGATGAGCATGCATTGGTGTGCAGGGAGAAAAGGAAAGTGCTCATCAGAATGGATGTCTTATTGCTCGCTCTGGGAAGTCTCTCCACCAAAGCTGCTGGAGATCCTGACAGCTGTATGCTCTTAAATTACCCCAAATGGTATCAGGACTGAGTTACTGTAGAGCTGACTTGTATCCTATCCTTCTCCACCTCCCTGATGGTGAGCGAAGGTGGGATGCATAATTCTACCAGAGCATACCGGTGGTTACTGGGGAGAAGTACCTGGTGGCTTGGGCCTACTGGGATGCTCAGGAGGGCTGTCTCAGTTGCCCTGGCTTTCTACTTTATAAGTGCTAGTCTCTTCATCAGTAGCACACGTGGATGAAAGGGGCCTATGGATTGTTCCTACTGTGACAAGGGCCCCCTCTTACCCTGGCCACTGCTTGGATCAGAATCTTGCTCTTCTCCCCAGTGGACCTGGGTTTGCAAAGTATCTCTGAGGGAAAGAGCCCATCCTCCCCTCTTGGGACTCCTTCCCCTGATGTTTCTGACCTGAAGCTGGTCTGACTCCGTCTCTGGCTTCTGCTCTTTGGCTCTCCTGCTCCCTGTAGTTGCATCCACACTCGGCAAGTCTTTCAAAAGAGCTAGCCCCTTTTCGAAGGAGCGCACGGTGCAGCTACACACGCCTCATGCTCTTTTGAAAATGAAATTGATAGTAGGTGCCGCAGAAATCAAAATCACTGCTCCAAACAGGAAATAGGAAGAGGTCCCCCACTTTTGACGTACTTTTTCAAAAAAGGAGGTTTGTAACCACTCCGCATCCCGCTCTTTCGGAAGAGTGGAGTCTGCCATGGTGGTGATCAGCTGTTAGGCAGAGACGTGCTGCCCAGCCCCTGTGGAGCTCTATGGTCCGTGGGTGCAGCAGCTCTTAAGGCCGCACGGACCCGGAAACCCCATTGCAGGAAGCTGAGAGTGTGCAGGCAGCAGCCATTGCATGTGGTACCCCAGCAGCTACCAGAGCAGCATGGCTACCAGCCAGCCACATGAAATGCCCCAGGGCCTCCCCTCTGACTGCACCCAGGGCTCCCGGGGTCCAGCCAGGGGGGAAAAGCATGCTGCCTCCTGGACAGAGCACGAGCTGGAGGGGTTTTAAAGGCCTTCAAGCCAGCAGTGGAGTCAGCTGGCCCCAGTTCACCTGAGCCAGCTCCCTCCCAGCTACTTGTAATTGCCCTGCTGCCCTCTGCTGGTATTTAGCAGGTCTGTCCCCCTTTTGGGGCTGCCTTTCTCCCAGTTGGCAGGGGCCTCTGGCCTAGCCCTGCCACGCTACTTTGCACCATCTGATGTGCTGTTAGCAAGATTGGTCTGCCACCAGCCCCAGCTGCAGCCCTGTTGCTACCCTATGTTACCAGAAGAGAAAATTCGGTGCATGTATGTTGGAAAACGTTGACACCAATATAGACCTACTGATCTGCGAGCATTCCTGCCAATCTGTATCCTTCTGTTTTGCAGTCACACATCCTGATGTTTTCAGTAACAGCAGTGTTAGTTCCAGCCACTGTGCTCTGAGAGAGCCTGGTTTGAAAACCTAGCAATCAGGTACACAGGGACTGGGGGTACTTTTTAACTTCAGGATTTCCCAGAACAATAAAACAGAGCAAACGTAACAACAGCCAGTACAGGGCTCAGCTCCTCTCAGCAGGGCTGAGGAAGCAAACGGTCAGTACTCAGGCCATCCCTAACTCAGGCCAAAGCCTGCAGTGAAGCAGGGTTCAGCTCCATTTAGCAGGTGCTGAGCATACAATCAGTACTTAAGCCAGCCCTAGCTTAGGGCAAGGCCTGCTGTCCAACATGGCTCAGCTCCCTTTATCCAGAGCTGAGCAAGCTAGCAGTCTGAATGGAGGTCCAGGGAGGTGGGGGACTGCTATCCTGTGAGAGTTCAGGGAGGACACAGCCCTTCCACTCCAATAAGTCCCCGGCCTGGACCTTAACAGCAGCCGTCAACATCTGCTGGGCAGTGGGGATCCAGACTGGAACAGGTGGACATCAGCTTGGGTGGTGCTGCGGCCCCACTAGGGCTGGCTGCCCCTGCACTACTTTCAGTTTTCCCCTCCGTAGCTAGTTGGGTCCATGCTGGGTCATCAGGCAGCTCATGTGTCCTCAAGGTAGTGAGCGTCCAAAGAAACCAGAGGTGAAACCCACTGCCTGCTCTGCTGGTTGCAGAAGTGCAGCAGCCAGGCCAGCATAGTCTGCATCACAGAGGAGGCAGCCAATGGGGCTTCTCTGCTGTGTGGGCACTGGGGCGCCATGAGTGAAGGTGAGTGTCTTTGTGCTGCCCAACCTCTGCCCTGGGTCGACAACCATACTGGCCTCATTAAATAACTTTTTTTCAAAATATTTCACAGCCAGACTAGGGAAGTATTTGGGCTGCAGCTGGCCATTGGGGCCAGGAGTTTGAAGCCCCGGGTGTAAGACCACCTTGGGATTTGGCAGCCAACAGTAAACATCAGAAGTATGCAATGAAGGCATCATATTGTCTATCAAGCATTCAAGGCTATCCCATGAGATGCGCCAAGGGCTGTCTGCCTATAAAACACAAGTTGACATTGAACCATCATTTCAGGAAGTAGAATTTCAGAGTCATGGATGCATTGGCAATGGCCCATGAGGTCTCTTTCTATAGCTGGATTGTAAACAAACAAATTGCAAAAAAATCCATATTTTTACCTGGTCATTAGGGGTTTGCCTAGCTCCGGTAACTGTGTGCCTCACTCACATCTCCATTTTCTTCACCCTGCCCTAATCAGTAACAGAGAGGGAGCTGTGTTAGTGTATATACTATCAAAACAAAAAAGCAGTCAAGTAACACTTTAAAGACTAACAAAATAATTTGTTAGGTAATGAGTGTTTGTGGGATGGACCCACTTCTGGATGGGATAACTTGCAGCTTTTAATTGGTTGGTTTATTCAAGAACCTCTTCTTTTGACACCTCAGTCTCTGATATCTCACGTTGTTACCAGGAAAGAGTAGATATCGAAAGTAGCACCAACATTATTTGGGATGAAAGTGGAGGCAAATATATAACATTTCCTCCTACGCTTTCTCCCAATAACAATACCTGACTCTTACCTTCCAGATGGCGACCTACTGTGGCTAAAGGAGAATTTTCAAAACCGCACAACATTGGGCTGAACCATCGTAATGCTGGTTTAGCTGCTGCTCCTGTCACAGGCTGCCTGGGAAAATTCTTTGGAAAAGGCATAGTCCTTGCACAAGAAATAGAACCTCAGAAGGATTTTCTAGCAAAAACATAATAGAGCATGGAAAGAGTGTGCCAATATCAGTACAAAATACTGAGGTCAGAATTGTACAGCTTGCAATAACCACTTGAAGCATGAGGCCACAGAAGTAGTGGAAAGAAAATTGTTGTTCTTAAATTAGGAAGCAGTGTGATAACCTTGCTAACAGAAAAGGGCTTTCTGGAACATTTTGCTGCAAGCGACAGTGCTAGCATGAGCTTTTCAAGGTTCCTATTGTTCACATGGAAATCAAACTGTAGATGGTGTTATACTTAGCTGTCGCCTGCCTTTTCAGTTAGGATGACATTGAAGGTTTTGCATTTTGCATTGCATTTGACATTTCAAACCCTCAGAGTAGAATGAGCTGATTGGGTCTGGAGAACAGGTTTGTTTATAAAGCAGGCAGCGAATAGAAATGTGTAAAATTGTACCTCTGAACAAAGTTAGGCTATTTAAGCCCTTAAAAGACAACATTTAGGCCACAAAATGCTGCTCCGCTTGCAACCTGGTCTCCACAAGGGCACGGTGTTTTGGGAATAGTTTGGATAAAATATTGCTCTATTCCACTTTGTGTTCTGCTCTATTGTATTTTCAGTAAATCAGAATCAGGAAGACTCTTCCGCTGGCCAATAGTGCGTGTTAAACAAATCTACTTTAAGCAATCCGTGTTTTGCTAGTGAATATATTTTACACCTGTGGGCTATACAAACACATATCTATTAAATTATTTTGTTAGTCTTTAAAGTGCTACTTGACTGCTTTTTTGTTTTGATAGTATATAGACTAGCACGGCTTTCTCTTTGTTACATATCTATTAGAAAAGGTCACAGTCAATGCCCACAAGTGAGTACAGAATTAGAAATTGTTGTACAAATGTACTGGTAAATGTCAAATAAGATAGAACGTTGCACGAGGTGGGTAGTCTGGAGATCAATGTACAATAAGAAGGTCTGAGCCTCCTCAAAGACAAACAGGAACAAGATTGTTCTGTGGTGTGCAGTTAAAATAACCCTTCTGAAAACAATTGGGAATTAAATTTTAAACAATATAGCCTTTCTTTTTTAAAGGCATTTATCTTTGTCTCAATTACTTTTTCCATGTTAATTAGTGGTTTTGGAATAAGACAATGAAATGTCTAAGAAAACAGAAGTCTAATAAAAATAATTTTTTGATTAATTTTGTTTGCTATTTAGCTTCTGCTATGAATATAAAAAGGGAACTTTGAAGAGCACAGGTCAACACCTGTAGTCACTGTGCAATGTAATGTGTTGTGTGAAAACACATTTTGTAGTAGTGTGCTTTTAATTTTTGTTACAAGATACCATTTCAGTGATCTCGGTCTGAACGATCGACCCCTGCAGAATTTGGGTAGTACTTGGTAATATAAAGAAATAGGTCACATGATAGTGCTGGATAAAGCTGGTGAATGATCTCGAAATTTAGCAGGTGTGAGAGGTGAGAAAAAGAGAGCTTTACTTTTTTAAGCAAGCTTGTAGAGAACAAATTATAACACAAATATCTCTCCATTTTTTTCCCATCAGTGCTAATGCTGAGCTAGTAGTACTATATTTTGTAAGTCACAAGAGCAGCTCAAATCTTGTCATAAATCAGCCCGTATCATATGGAGGCACGAGGGTCTAGTGTTTATAGTGAGAAATCAGCATCAAGAGACTTAGGCTGCATTTATGCTCCAAGATCAATTCAAATTTCAAGGCTTTAGCTTGATATTAAAATGTGACTGTCTTCACATGTAATACTGTTAACTTGATTTATTGAGCCATAATGCCAATTACAGATTATCGATATTATGGGTTGGGTATAGCGTCCATCTCAAATTTAAAATATTGAATCAAAGCTAGTGTGGAAGCACCATGTCCTTAATTTGAATTTGTTAGCTTCCAGAAGCGTCCGATATGTATAACATAAAGCTACATGGTGACCCTCCAAGTATGGCCGTTTCACTGTGTACTGCTGTCGGGTGTGCAGGAAGAAGGTCAAAGGAAGCCTGAGAAGTTTGGATTGAATCTGAATTTGAATTAAAATTTGAATTGGAATTTAGCGGCCCAGCCCTGCAAATAAGAAGGGCATCCGTTATGAAAATATCTCTTTGCCCCATCGCATCACACTGCATTGTTAGCGATCGTAGCTGCTGCTGGGAGAAAACCAACAGTTATTTTTTTTTCTGTGATGATGGAAGGTGGGATGGATGGCCAGTTGAGAATACAGTTGCTGCACCCATGTTGACAATATAGTGTACAGGGAAACCAAACTTCTTTCCTCTTACATTCTTCTCAATCTAACATTCCAGGCCCCTGCATTATTTTTAGGGATTGCATTTTGGCAATGATGGAAGATGGGATGGGTGGCCAGCTGAGAATATAGTTGATGCACCTGTGTTGGCAACGTAATGTGTAGGGAAACCAAAGATTCTTTCTTCTAATTTTGAGTGTCTTCTGCATTATTTCCAGGGATTGACATATTTTCAGGAATTGGGAGGGGAATGATGAAAATACAAGTGGGGGAAGATGATGTCAAGACCAGTGAGCATACCCAGAATGCTACGGGGGTGAGGGAACTGTGGGATAGCTTCCCCCAATGCACTACTGCAGCAGTTGATGTTAGCCAATGTGTGTGTGGCAGCAATGACTTTGTGGGGAGCCAGGTGTGAAGTGAGGATGGTCAAAATCGAACTTATAAATTCGGAAATCAATATATATTTATCTTGTAGCGTAGACTCATCCTGAATCTGTAAAATTTGCCAGGTTATCCAGGAGAGATTCACTGGCATGGGGAGTCTGCCCTAATCTTGAAAATAGCAGAGGCTGGGTCTGAGAGAGGGTTTCCAAAGCTGAAGAGAGGATCCCAGATCCAACTGGAATGCTCTGCAATAAGAAGTCCTAGTTACCATGCTGGCTAGTGATGGAGAAGAATAATCTTTCCTGTAGTCTGTGGGCTTTATCAGAACTGTTCAGTGGTCAGTTTTGATGGCCATCTGCAGGAGCAGGTGAACCAGGATTGCTGACATTGGTGCTTGTGCACCTACAGCACAGAATCGGGATAAATCCCATTCTTCTTCCATTCAGCATATTAGCAGCTCAAAATGCATGAGCACATGAGTCTGATTACGCAATATCTCCATGGCTATTTCCCTGTCTTGTGTCTGGAGCCACAGAAGCAGGGTAAAATCTTCATTTAGGACACATGAAATAAGCTCACTAAAGGTAAGCAGTTGTCTTCAAAAATTTCCTGTCCTTCCTGATTATCAATGTATGACTGGTTTTATGCATACAAATTGACATTAGCATCAGAGATTAATGTGCGTGGTTTGTTTAAAGTTTACTTACAATTCTGTCAATATCACTTGCATTATTCCTGCAGACAGAAACTGCAATGTAAATACCAACTGCTCAATACATATAGTACTGTGGAGCTTGGAGTTTTTCCATTCTAGGAAAGGCAACAGAACGATAGAAGGTTATAATTAAGCTAACCATATAACTGTGAAATAAGTATAGCTATAAAATATATAATAAATTTAAAGGTCATGCTGCTTCTTGAAGCTGGAAGTATAAATGTTCGATAATTTATCATTGAGAATGCTGTTATGGTACTTACTATATATGTTGTATTTTGCAATTAAGCAATTGTCTCTAATATACAAGGAAATGGCCATTAGCATGTGTGCATTTTGCATGCATACCGCAAATTGGTGCTTGGGAGATAAGTTTACAAGATCAGATTGGAAAACTGTATTATTGATTAGAAAGGTTGCTGTCGTACTAGAAAGAAATTAGTTTTTTTTATTTTTGTAAATATATTCAACAACAGTTATCCCTCTTCTTCTTGTTGTCTTAGGTTATGCATTTGTTGTGCCTGTTAAGATTTCCATTCTATAGGCCCTTTTACAGGTGCTGATGGCTTGCCTCAGCTTCCTCCTGTTTAGCGGCATTTTACACACAGACACCTCTGAAAGTGATCAGTGCCAGGTGAATCCCCCACTTGTAACAAATCAACAATTTTGGTTGTAAAGACTGGACCTGAATTCCGTTCTCAAATTGTGCTGAGCAGGTGTCTGACCTTGGAGAGTCCACTCAAGAATATGTAAATCTATAAATGGCCATTTGAGAAACTGAAGACGTATAATGTCACATGGTCAGATTGTGCTCTTGGCTGCACATTCACTCTGAAAACAAAATTAGGTTCATGTATAGCTTTCACCAGACTATTGTTAAGTGGCAAGTTTTATTCTGAGTGGATATATAGTGATTATTGTCACTTACTGTAAGCCCTGTTTTTGCCCTCAGTTATGCAGCTGCAATTTAGGGAAGCCAGTGAGAGTTACTACACCTGAAGGCAACATTATTCTGGGTGGCTTTTGTTACTTACAATATTCTTGTTTCATCTCAACACTGAAAGGAACTTTATATTATGGTGGATAGTTTCACCACAGGCAGATGTATTGGGTTCAATGTAAGCAGCATGACACAGTTTAAATGGTTACCTAATTCATTCCATTGTTTTTCCTAATCTTTATGTATGCCACATGCCAGACTCAGCCTTTGAAATTCTTGAGATGGATTATAGTTTTGCCCACAGCTAATCTGAAATAGGTACAGATTTGTAACTCTCAACATCAGAAAGAATGTCACTAGATTACTGTCTTGTGTTGCTTACCTTGCTAATTAATCACCAAACCTAGATGGTGCTTAAATTTCAGGCATTTTATAATTATATGATTCAATTGGGGAAGAGTCAATCAATAACTCGTGTATAGTAACTTGCACAGGTAATTGATTTTTCTCTGTCCCTCTGGCACAAAGAGTTGTTCCCAGGAACTGCAATACTTAATCACCAGCCAAAAAGTATTTTGTAAAACAATGGTTCTCAACCATGGGGTCCCTTCCCCTGAGGGGTATACAGAGGTCTGCCAGGAAGTACATCAACTCATCTAGATAGTTGTCCAGCTTACAATAGGCTACGTAACAAGCACTAGCAAAGTCAGTACAAACTAAAATTTCATGCAAACAAATGAAAGCAAGCAATTTTTCAGTAATACTGTGCAGTGGCACTTCTTTAGCATGTCTGATTTTTGTAAACAAGTAGCTTTTAAGTGAGGCGAAAGACAGGGGTACACATGACAAATCGGACACCTGAAAGGGATACAGTAGTCAGGAGAGTTTGAGCAGCGTTGCTCTAAAACAACACAAACTAGGAATTTATTTTTTGTGCTTCAGAGAAAACGAATATTATGTAAAAATGAGAATGCAGCATGGTATGGATATCCATAGGTGGCATAGAAAGTATTTGGGGGATTTTTAATTGGCATTGGCATTTTCTTCCCTCTCTATTTCACTTCAGTGGATATATTTTAGTGAATATCAGTAATAGTTAAAGGTGTTCACTTCTCAGTTTCCAAGAAAATGGAAATGCCGTTGACTGACTTGAATCAGAGGCATAGCAATGTTAGTCTGTATCTGCAAAACTGAGTCCTGTGGCACCTTGTAGCCTAACAGATTTTTTGAAGCATAAGTTTTCATGGGCAAAGACCATAGGAATGCATTTGACAAAGTGGGGCTTTGCCTATGAAATCTTATGCTCCACAATCTGTTAGTCTATAAGGTGCTACAGGACTTCTCGTTGTGACTGATTGAGAAGCAGGAGCAGCAAGCTGTAATGCTGTGGTGATTCCACAAAAGAAAAGGTTTAAAAGGGATAATGCTCATGTTTCAGGATAGGCTCTGAAAACAAATATATTGTACATTTTTACAGTGCAGTACTTTACGGGTGGATGGATTCCTTCCTGAGCCCTGGGTCAGAAGGCTTTGCCATGTTCACAGACTTAGAAAGCCAAAGGAAAGGCGCAGTTGGGATCTGTCCCCATGTAAGGCAGTTCTCAGAAGGTATACAATTGGCATAATTGGCTGTGGTTTACCATCTTCTCCACCCCTCTGTGAAGGACATAGAGGGAGAGAGCACATCTGGATGGCTGCTATCTGTTTAAAGCAGCTCTAGTTTGTGCCGTGTGGCACTTTTGGTGACTCTTCTCCAAATTACCTTTTTGGCCTCTCCATGCCCCAGGGTTGCAGAAAAAACAAACACACAGCCGAATTTCTAAGTAATTGGAAGTCTTTATCTTTATCCATTACTTTGTCCTGAGCAAGGACTGAGATATAGTGTGTGTGGTAGAGCATGTAAGCAATTTTTCCTATTGGCTATTCTACGCTGGGTGTCACTCATTTCTTCTGCTTAAAGCTATTCCAGTCAGCTTAAATAAATATTTATTGGGCCAGAGAGAGAGAGATTGATTTGAAAAACTTGTAATTAAGATTGAGGAACAAGCCTGTTCTCCCAAGCTGGCAGATCCAGGAGTTGAACCTGGGGTGCTTACCTCTCCCGGGAGTAACCTGCTCACCATGCTACTGGCTCTTCAGGGGTCTCTGGCTGGTATTCCATGAAACTATTGAAATGTCTCTCTCTCATCCTGTTGAAGTATGAAACCTAATGCTCAGACCTTGAAAAATTTTATGAAGTGCAATTCTTGGTTTTTGGTCAACCAAGTGTATAGCCCTGTGGCTATCCAAAATGTCAACTGCCGGCCTCTTTTTAAACTAAACTCAAGTTGGAGTTTGTGGGGTATGAGGATGTCCTGGCAGGATCAAGGCTTAAATTTACCCCTTCTATTTTTAATGAATCACAATATGTTTTGCATACGTCAGATTGTAATTGAATATTTAACCATTTGACAAACACAGATGCCATTCGCATGTTACTTTGAATTTCTGCCGGCAAATCTCTATATAGTTGAATTTTTTTAATCCTAAAATGCAAGGGGAAAAATCTGTTGCTGGATTAATCCAGTTTAAAAACAAAATTAGGGCCTACAATTTCTGCAGTGATTGATTTTTCACGTCTCAATTTTGCACAGCTTGAGAAGCCTTTTATTAAAGGATCTTTGTTCAGAAGGAGGGTGTTCAGTGCTTTCTAAAAGATAAAAATATAAGGCCTAGGAGTCTGCCAGTTCACTTTATTGTTGAATCAGCTTGTGAAAGGTTCCCTCTCAACTAGTTTATCCCTTTCACCACAGTATAGACATTCTCTAATTTCTCCCTTCTTAACAGATAGCTTTGATACACTATCAAAACTCTCATAAAGGAATCAGTTCAGTTCAATTACTAATTACTATTGCCCTCTCTCTGTGCATGCAGCTTTCATGGACCTCAGAGGTCGTGTCTTTATTATCAAGGGAAGAACATAACATTACACTGAGGCCTGGCCTACATTAGGGATCAAAGTCAATCCCAGATACAAATTCTAGCCATGCCATTTGCATAGCTAGAATTGAAGTTTCAGTATTGATTTTTCTCCCTCATGTAGATTGGGCCTCTTCGGGCTCACATCAACGTCCCTTACTCTGTGTGGCAGCATGGAGTACCAGGGTTGATGACCGAGCCCACATTTTGCCAAATCTTCACATACATGGCAAGATCAATCACAGCACACCGTTCCCCACCCAGTAAGTATAGACATACCCTAAGAGACACAGCCAAGGGGTTTCCTTGCTTTGTATCAAACTCATATACAGTGGCTCAACATTACTGGGTATTTTTTTTTCTAATGTAGGAGAAGGATGATTACAGCGGCCTAAGGATTTGCAGGCTGCCAACTGCAAGAGGGTCCCAGTGGGTAGACTGAGTATTTTTTAACAATTAAACTGAGGCTTTCACTTCTTGGAAATTGTCTATATTCCTGTCCTTGAACTGTAGCAGAAGAATCTAGTTCACTTCTAAAAAGACAATCTGTACCTCAATCATTTTGCCCTACTACTTACTGCTTTTTCATTAATGTTCCCTGGGGAAAGTATGCAGCCCTCTATCCTGAATAACCTTCCCTCAACCTTCTTCTCTCATAGAGCTCTGAAAGTCGAGCCACAAGGTTCTTTCTGCTAACTGCAACGAAGGGTCCTGTGGCACCTTTTAGACTAACAGAAAAGTTTTGAGCATGAGCTTTCGTGAGCACAGACTCACTTCATCAGTATCTGATGAAGTGAGTCTGTGCTCACGAAAGCTCATGCTCAAAACTTTTCTGTTAGTCTAAAAGGTGCCACAGGACCCTTCGTTGCTGTTACAGATCCAGACTAACACAGCTACCCCTCCGATACTTTCTGCTAACTGTGAGCCCTTTCCTTTGGAACAGTATAGCACAGTCTTACTTCTCTGTATTTCTCTGGAAACACTGGTAACTGGATTTTATCTATTCCTCCAATTAATGAATAGCTGATGTTGGGTCACAAATTAAGATGATTACAATGAGCAAAATCTAAGCAAAGCAGAAGCAAACTGTAATTACACAGACCACCCAGGGTCTCTACCCATCTTTTACAGCTGGCTGTAATGGAAGCATTCCTTCTGATCCTGCTTACATTTTTATTTCCCTGCCCAAGGGAATTAAGAATCTTGCAGGCGGATGGATAAGGTTCCCATAAGATCTCCAGCACCTCAGAGCAAAAGTGTCCTTGGTTCACCAGTCTTTGTCTCCTCCAGACATGGGACTGCCCCATCACTGCCCAATCTCTTTGAATCCAGCTCACCTACTTCACAAAGTAAAAACAATTCCCACAGAACGTGTGAGTGCTGACCATTTTTTCAAATAGAGGCAAATGATAATTGCTTTAAACCCACAAAAGAGCACCTCTTCCTCCCCTCCCGCACCAAGCTATTTTTTGATCTTTGCATCTCAGGCTCTCTAACTTTCTGGGTGCACACTTTTTAGTGTAAAATCAGTCTACAAATTTATTGTCCATATTTCCACATTTATAACAAATGCCCTGTTACTGCAGAGACTTGCCACTGGAGGAACAATTTGCCCCACTGTCTGGGTGTGCAGAGGAACAGCTAATAAGGCCGAGGAGCCAAACTCTTAATTCAGACCAGTGCACCCTAGCCACTCTCTTCTGCTGCTATTGGTGTAAAGAGAGAAGAGGACTGCTGATATTGTTTCCACAGCATTAAACTGGAATCCATCTAACTTCCGTCTTTAATTCTTATAACAAAATTTTAGGAGTCCTGAAGGCTCCTACATAAGATTGTGTTCTTCTAGTCTAGTAGACTGTAGAAGTGCTTCAGTTACAAGTACTCAGTGAAGCTATAGAGTTATATCCCAGCCAAAGATTGCTACTCCTGTGGCCACTCTGTAGTGGATGCCTAAGGCTTAACTCCTAGCTAAGCTGCATTTAGTATCTTTGTTTGAGGGAAAACAAGCAGCTTGAGGCTTAGTGATAGGATGAAGGAAGGAAGAGAAAGGAGCTAACTGGAGCATCTCTGAGAGAATTTGCTTCTCCATCTCCTTAATGTGTTTTGCATGGATTTGTGCCTCTAAGGCAATATGGAAAGAAAAGGTAAAAATCTACTATCAAAATAATTCATTTCATATTTATCATCTTCCATCTCTTAATGCAAAAAGAAAAATGTTTTTGAAAAGACTTTTGTAATCAAAACAAAGCTGAGCTAAAATCTAATGGTAGCATAGACATGACCCTGGTTATCGACAACTGTTGTAATTTGATATTCCTGAACAGAAATAAATAAATCTGCAAATATTTTGCCTTTGCACTGCACTGTATTGTTGTTTGGAAAAGTGCAGCATAGTTCAGGTCCACATACAAAGACCTTATCTCCTACATCTCAGTGCACTTTGAACAATTTAGCTGTTTCACAACTGTTACAGTTGAATGATGAAGAGACTGCAAATCATGCATTACAGGGAGGGGTTCAAGGAGAGCAATATGTGACCAATTCATCCCTTAATTTCCTCTTGTCAAACTAAACAATCTATAAGCAGCTACTTGGGGAACAAACACTTGACCACAGGGTTGTCAGTCTGACAGACATAGGTATAACAAGTCCCACTGACTGGAAATTGAAGTGAAACAAATTCAGACTTGGAAATAAAGCACAACTTTTTGTTGGAACAACACTTATTTCTCCATCAGTGGCAATTTAAAAATTTCTGGGATTTTTATGTTTTTTCTACAAGAGATGTTGTAGTTGAAACAAGCATTAGTTCAGAAACGCTTTGTGGCCTTTTCAGGCAAGATGTGAGACTGGATGATCACAGAAGTCTGGTCAGTCCTTAGAGACCATAAATCTTTGAACTGGTGGAACTCTTACCTGCTACCTTTACTTCATGAATACATTCTGGAAGCACCACAGTCTGATGATGGCTTTAACATGGCTTTGAGTATAATGTACTCTTTTTCTTTAGATCACTATGCAGATAATTCATGAATAAGGTCCCAATAAACTAGCCAGGAAATATATTTTAGGTTGCAAGGTTTTTCTTTAAGCTGTACTTGTTTTTTAAATATAACAGTGACTCCCCACTCTCCACCCCATAACGCAAGTTGGCTTACTCTTTAATGCAGGGAAGCTACATTTTGCCTGAGTTTCTGAATGTCTCATCCAGATGTTGGAAGGATGGGTTCTCTGAGATTTGTTGTCATCATGAGTTGAGAGAGAGAGAAGGACATTTATTTGAAAAGGTAGAAAAGTTTCCTTGTGTGAAAGCTCACAGGGCCAGTTCGAATCAGTTACACCAATCTAAATTTAGTATAACTAACTTAAGCCGTGTCTACACGTGCACGCTACTTCGAAGTAGCGGCCCCAACTTCGAAATAGCGCCCGTCACAGCTACACGCGTCGGGCGCTATTTCGAAGTTAACTTCGACGTTAGGCGGCGAGACGTCGAAGTCGCTAACCCCATGAGGAGATAGGAATAGCGCCCTACTTCAACGTTCAACGTCGAAGTAGGGACCGTGTAGTCGTTGTGCATCGCGCAACGTCGAAATTGCGGGGTCCTCCATGGCGGCCATCAGTTGAGGGGTTGAGAGACGCTCTCTGCAGCCCCTCAGCTCAATGGTGGCCGCGTGGAGCGGCCCCTTAAAGGTCCCCTCCCCCCCTTCCTGTGCAGGAAGCTGAGAGAACGTGCAGGCGGCAGCCCAGACACGCGGCCAGCCTGCACGTTCCTCAGCCAGCACAGACAGCCACCCCAGCTGCGATGGCTGCCTGGCAGCCCCCCAAGCGCGCCCAGGGGACCCCCCCAAGGGAAGCCAGGCCAGCCAGGCGGGCAGCCAGGCTGGCAAGCAGCAGTGGGGCCCCTCCTGGATGGAGGCCGAGCTGCGGGACCTGCTGGGGCTCTGGAGTGAGGAGGAGGTGCTCCAGGTAATGGGGAGCAAGAGGCGGAACGCGGATGCGTTCGCTCGGCTGGCCGAGGGCCTGGCTGCCCGGGGTCACCCTGCCCACACTCCTGATCATGTCAGGAGTAAGGTGAAGGAGCTGCAGCAGGGTTACGCCCGGGCCCGGGATGCGGCTGGCCGATCTGGGGCCGCCCCCGTCACTTGCCCCTTTTACAGGGAGCTCAGGGACATCCTGGGCCCCCGGCACACCTCCTCCCCTCCGGCCACCCTTGATACTTTGGCTGACGAGCCCCAGCAGGCCCTTCAGCCGGAGTCCACCCCGGAGGTAAGCCCCGCACCCCGGTGGCCCCCCCCAGAGCCCACCCCCGGGACATCGCAGCAGGAGGAGGAGGGGGGCTCCTCCTCCGCAGAATCCGGGCTGCAGATCCTCCTCCTGCCATCCCGGAGCAGCAGCCGGGCCTCCGCCCCCCGGGGATCTCCGGACCATGGGAGTGGACCGACAGGTATGTACCCCCCTCTGGTGTACACCCCTGGGCTTGAGGGGCGGCGGGTAATAGATATGTGTCCAGGGCCCCCCACATGCTCACATGGCCATGGTCCCAAGGACAGCAGGGCCATGGCCCTCAGAGCAGTGCATCAGCCCCTGCCCCCCCCCCACCCCGCACGACAGTGCCATGCCCCATCCCCGGGGCAGGGGGGAGCGGAACCTCGAGGGGCCCCCGGGAAGAGGGGGTGGGACACCCCGCAGCAGCAGCAACATGTGATGGAGTGGGGGGAGTGCAAAAGGGAGACAGTCTAGATATGAGCAACAAGAGCCGAATAGCTCCCAGGGGCAAAGGATGATCCTGGGGCTATAGCTGGCATGTGACACCTCTGCCCTGAACAAAGAGGAGGGAGGAGCTGAGCTGGCTTTGAATTGAGGGGGGAGCAGGGGCCGCAGGTAGAGGCTAGGGGAAGGGAGAGCTGGAAGGCAGCCAGCCTGAGGAGGGGGAAAGCTGCACCCCAGAGGGGCACCCCTTGGGGTCTTCTCCCCAGGATGGGTTGGAAGGACTGTCTCTTCTGACAGCTGGTGCTGTCACTCCTGGGAGAAACTGGGCATCTGTGGCCTAAGAAACCTCTCCTGTCAGACCCTGCGGAGTGAAGTGAGAGTCGCTCCCACCAGGGCACGAGGTGCAGTGCAGGGGGACCCCTGAACCCCATCCATCACAGCAGCATCTCCTGGGGATGGGGATGGGGAACCTGCAGCACAGGGCTTGGGGGACAAAGGCCACGGCTCAGGGCCCACACTAACGCCTGTCTCCATTCTTCTTCCCCGCCTCCTCTCCTGTGTCCCGCAGCTGCACCATCGGAAGGACTAGAAGAGAGCGCCGGCGAGGCAGCAGTGGTCCCAGAGACCCCTCCGGGGCCATCGCTCCAGGCAAGCCCCTCGGCCGAGGACCGACCGGCCCCACGGCGGGCTAGACGGCAGACCCCGCGCCACCACCAGCCGACGGCAACGGACCCCCAGCTGCTGGCCATCCACCGATGGCAGCTGGAGGTCGCGGAGCAGCACCTGCACCTGCAGGAGCGGGCACTGGCCTGGCACCAAGAGGCATGGGGGGCCTACATGGAGACTTTCAACCACCTGGTGGACTACCTGGCCCCCCATGCCGCGCCGGCCGCCACAGCGTCCGCCCTGCCTGCTCTACCCGCTGCTCCGCACATCGCCGTCCCGTCCGCCGTCGCCCCACCACCCACCACCGAGGGCCGGAGCGCCGAGGGACCCCTGCAGCCAGCTGAGACTTGCCGGTCATATCTTCCGGTCCGCCCCGCCCCGCCCCCAGCCAGCCCCGGACAGGGCTGCGGCCGCGGCAGGGCTCCCGGCCGCCCACGCCCAGTGCCGGACTTTAGGGGCGAGGGGCCCAGGACGTGGCCCTCCCCCTTGTATATAGTTGGGACTTATTATTTTGTGCCCCCCGTTCCCCCCACGTAAATAGTTCTCCCCTTTATCATCCCCTGGTTTTCTTTTTATTACTGAACATACTTTTTTATTACTATTGTTTTATTTGTACATATTACTTTGGTTCCACACATGTTGTATATAGTTTGTTCTTGTTTTATTTATAGTTAAAAAAAAAAAAAAAAGTTCTGCAAGAAAAAGCAGTTTAAGTTCAACCACAAGTGCGTGCTGTCATTTGTCCAGGAAAAGTGGGAGGGGGGTGCGGTTGGGTGCTCCATGTTGTGGGCATTGGGGCAGGGAGTGTGGTGGAGGAAGGGGTGGACAGTGGGGGGCCTGGCAGAGTTCACCCCGCGGCCTCATCATCGAAGTGGGCCTGCAGGGCCTCCCGGACCCAGGTCCCTTCGGGGTCCACCTGCCGACTGGGGGCAGTGGGTGGCTGCACGTCGGCCCTGCCGGCCTCCACAGCCCAGCCCTGGAAAAAGGCCTCCCCCTTGCTCTCCACCAAATTGTGCAGGGCACAGCAGGCACCCACAATCAGGGGAATGTTGGTGGGGCCCACATCCAGGCGGGTCAGGAGACATCTCCAGCGTCCCTTCAGGAGGCCAAATGAGCGCTCCACCACTTGGCGCACGTGGTTCAGGCGCTGGTTGAAGCGCTCCTGGCTAGCGGAGAGATGGCTCGTGTACGGGTGCATGAGCCAGGGCCGGAGGGGGTATGCCGCATCTGCGATGACGCAGGGGGGCATGGTGGTGTCCCCCAGAGGGATCTCCTGCTGGGGGATGTAGGTCCCCGCCTCCAGCCGGCGGCACAGGCCCGAGTTCCGGAAAACCCGGGCGTCGTGGGTGCTGCCAGGCCAGCCCACATAAATGTCCTGGAAACGGCCCCGGCTGTCCACCAAGGCCTGGAGGACGACAGAATGGTAGCCCTTGCGATTGATGTAGCGTCCTCCACTGTGATGCGGGGCGCAGATGGGGATGTGAGTCCCATCCAGAGCCCCGAAGCAACTGGGGAAGCCCAGGGTGGCAAAGGCTGCGATGGTGGCATCTGGGTCCCCCAGCCTCACGAGCCTGTGCAGGAGCATGGCATTGACGGCACGCACAACCTGCAGGGAAAGCACATGGGAAAGCACCAATGAGGGGTGAGCAGGGTGTGCGTGGCCCTGCCCTGCCCTCCCCTGCCCTGCTCTGCCCTCCCCTCCTCTGCACGGGCCCCCCTCCCGTGCCCTGCCCTCCCCCCGTGGGTTCTCTTACCGCCATGAGGAGAGCCCCGACGGTGGCCTTGCCGACACCAAACTGCTGTCCCACAGATCGGTATCTGTCTGGAGTGGCCAGCTTCCAGACAGCGATGCCAACCCGTTTCTCCACTGTGAGGGTACGCCACGTGGCGGTGTCCTGGTGCCTGAGTGCGGGGGTGAGCCACTGGCACAGCTCCATAAATGTCTGCCGGCTCATCCTGAAGTTCCTGAGCCAGCGGTCGTTGTCCCACTCCTCAAGCACCAGCCGCTCCCACCAGTCGGTGCTGGTGGGGTAGCTCCACAGCCGCCGGCGTGTGAGGTGGGGGTGGGGGGTGGGGTGCTGCAGGGTTGGGGGTTGAGCCCTGCTGCCCTGGGGGCAGCTCCTCCTCCGGTGTAGCAAGGAGGTGCTCAGCTGCCTCCCGCATGGCATGGATCAGGGCAAGCCCTGCTCCTGCCAGGAGGGCTGGGTGGACCTCTGGCGGCTGCTGCTGCTGCTGCTGCTGGGGGTCCATGCCTGTGTCGCCCGGGGTCTGTGTGCCTATGGCTCCTCAGACCGCATGCTGTGCAGGCTGAGTGTGTCTGGGAGGGGCCCTTTAAGGGAGCGGCTAGCTGTTGCCCCGGAAGCGCTAGTCCGCCCTGTGACCCTGTCTGCAGCTGTGCCTGGCATCCCTATTTCGATGAGTGCTACTTTGGCATGTAGACGTTCCCTCGCTGCGCCTATTTCGATGTTGTGCTGCGCAACGTCGAAGTTCAACATCGACGTTGCCAGCCCTGGAGGACGTGTAGACGTTATTTATTGAAATAGACTATTTCGATATTGCTACATCGAAATAAGCTATTTCGATGTAGGCTTCATGTGTAGACGTAGCCTTAGAGACTTTCTGCATTTATGCTAGATACAACTGAAAGCAGAATTGTTGCCAGGTTTTATGTGTTTGAAAATAAAGCAACTAGTATGCTTCAATAGATCTCGAAATCTAAGTCAGGTTCAGAAACTTTGTTCCTAGCTGGTCAGCTATGTTCATTCGTTGTACAAATGCTAGTGTAAATATAGCACGAGCTGCTCCCCTCTGGAAATATTTCATGAACATGATGGTGGCTGTGAAATATATTAATGTTTGCTTAATGTTGGTTGTGTGTTCTGTGAACTGTCAGTTTGTGTCAATCCAATCTGTTAATCGGATACCTTTTAGGGTTTATATTTTAATATATAAAAGAAAACTGGAAACTAAAAGCAAGAAAGAATCTTTGTGACTTGGGGCCACCTGCTTTGAGAACTTCGAAACTATTTACTAGTAGCTTGTGCAAGAAAACTGGACTTTTCAAATAAGATTAGTTTCATGGACATGATCAATTGTAAAACAGTATATTTCAGGCACTCAGGCCTCTAGATGGTGCTAGTACTCAGTAACTAACATGAGGAGAGAGGCTTTTCTCCTGGTTCCTTATTAAATAACAGCTGGATAGGAAACAAGAAATCACTGGAAGCCGTGGAGTCAGATGAAGAAGTGCCTTGGTTAAATGGACAGTTGTAGTCTGTGAAGTTTTAGATAACACATCACTGATTGTAAAATTGATCACAACTAGTATTTATTAAATTGGTAAAATGTCTTGTCGCCGTTACCCAGCCAGCTGCATCTCTCTTCCCTCCTAGTCTCCTCAGCTGCATCCTCTCTTGTTTTTGGCAGAATATCCCATCTTCCCACTCTGACTTGGTGCTGCCTCCCCCCCCTGTGAATCAACCATGATCACTTCTTCAGCTCTGATTTACACCCAGGCCCTGTAACACAGTTGCAGGACAAAATCAGTGATAGTGAAGAAACAAATCGCCTCCTTAAGACAAAATAGTTTTATTTAGAGCAAAAGCATTTCAGAGAAAACACTTCTCGACAATTGTAAAGCACACGGTATAACTACCTAACCCTTTCCTAAGGCTTCCTGTTCCCTGGATGTGGGAAGGTCCAGTCCCATCATGCCCTCCCCCGCCTCTCTCGCGAGACAGCTCTGACACGTGACTCCTCCTCTTTCCTCTGGGAAAATCATTTAACTTTTCAGTCTGCTATTGCTCTGTCTCTCCGCGTGGTGGAACTGTGACCGTACCGCCTAGCAGGGTACTTTGGTGTAGTAATTGCCCCCCAACTGTTTAACCTTAGTGCTTGAAACTTAAATTGCTTGTCCAAAAGTCCTTGCTTGGTCTCTGGAAAATCCATGCTGATCTACTGTGGATGAGCCTCTCCGCATGCTGGTTCCTCTCTGGAGGTGTAGCAGCTTGAGTGAATTTACCCCCTCATCCTCCCTCTCTCACCCCCCCCATTGGCTCTTAGCTCCTAGAGGGGCTGTGGGTCACTACCCCCAGGAAGGGTTGCCAACTTTCTGATGGCACAAAACCAAACACAATTGCCACACCGCTTCCCTGAGGGAGAGGACCTGCTTCTTCTGCAAGGTACCACCCTCTGGTCCGTACACTCCCCCTCCTTCAATGGCTTTCTTCTCCCTGACCTCACTCACTTTCACTGGGCTGGGGTCAGAGGTTGGAATGCATGAGGGGACGAACTGGATATGCACGTTCTGGGGTGGGTCCAGAAATTAGATGTTGAGAGTGAAGAGGTTGCAGCCTGAGGCAGAGGGTTGTGGGGATCAGGGTGTGATGGGGGCTCTGGGATGGAGCAGGAGGTTGATTTGCATGAGAATGAGGACTCTGGGCTAGAGGAACAGGCTCTGGGCTGAGGCTGGAGAGGAGGTGTTTGGAGATCAGGAAGAGACTGTAGGTTTGAAGGTACAAGGCTGGGGCAGTTCCCAGTCAGTGGTGCTGCAATGCTAAGGCAGGTTCCCCACCTGTCTGGACACCACTGCTCCCTGGAATTGACCCTCAGGACTGGTGGTTGTTGGGGCAAGGTCATTTCTGGGGTGCAGCACAGTGTCAGGACAGGTGGGGAACTAGCCTGCCTTAGTCTGGCAGAACTGCTGCCAAGGATACATCTGCACCCCAACATCCTGTCCCAGCCCTGCTCCCCAATGCAGAGCCTCTTCCTGTACTCCAAACTCCTCCATTCCAGTCCCAGCCCAGAGCCTATCCCCTATGACCAGGTGTTCTGGTTAAAACTGGATATGTGGTCACCCTGCACCCATGCAGTTACATACAATCAATCCCTGGCCCACAAAATTAATACAGTAAAATCTTCCAACTATCTGTCACACGCTGCTACCGAGATGGGAAAATGCTTTGAGACAAGGCCTGTGCCATTTAAATCTATCATGTTGGTGTATACACAGAGCATAGTGCCTTTGCTGACCATTGCCTCCTTTGGTGAACAGGTGAAGGTTTTTTTACATTTAATTTACAAGTATGTTGCCCAAATAGATTTTCAGCTAACTAATGCATTTTACTGCAATATGGATGTGCAATATTTTTATCTAAAATCAATACGTTTTTCAAAACATTTGAACTTTTGGAATTGTGTTACACTAGAGGTGAAATCAAACCCAGACAAGAGCCAGACTTTATGTTGTCCTCATATCTGATATACACTGGCATCTTCTAGAACCACACATGTACTAATTGTTTGCATTCCCTATGTTCATGACAGTAGGGAAATAAGATCAAATTCTAACGTGATCCTTTTTTACCTCCTAACAAATTTAATACAGTAAACTTTTTCATACCTGGCAGCCCCAGGACCAGGAGTTTGCCGGATGTTTAAGTATTCTGGATAATAGAGAGGTATACCTAGCAATGCATAACACTAAAGAAAAACAAGATTAGATATTAGTAAACAAAAAATGTATGCAGAGGACTTTGTGTACCATCAACAGTAGTATTGTACACTGGAAACTTTTATTGTGTTTGCTGTATTTATTTTTATTCACTTCCAGTATACTGTACTCATGGAAAAACATAACTAAAATTTACTTGATCTTTTAAGAATACTGTATACTGTATTTATTTTAACTTTTCACTATACATGTACTATGCATATATGAAACTTAATGGTTAAACGCTGTTTTGATGCCGGTAGATGAAGTAATGAAATGTAATGGGATTAATGGTTAAAAGCTGGTGAAAACAGAGTTTACGGTAGTAAACAAAGCCATCGTAACAGAGATCCCAGATAAAATGTCTGATTCTGATCATTTATAAGAGTGTGAAACAAGATCAAGTCCAGTGACATCAGTGAGTTACACTGGTGTAAATGAGATCAGCATCTACAGTATATCAGTCGCCTTGACAACGTTTAAACTATTTTCTGGAATATAGAAGCACTCTAGTTTAGTTTTCTCAAGTTTTTCTCTGGTAAAAGTTGTATGATCCTTCCTGTGAGAACTTGTCTCCACAAAAAGTGCTGCCGTCATTTAGTACTGCAAAGCAATTGCTCAGCATCTGCAGAGAAAAACACCAGTTAAACACCTTTGTACGTGTTGCTGGGGTCAGTAAGTTTGGCTTCAGCAGTCAGGTTTTGTTCATTACCAGGAAATTCTTACCAGCTTCTACCACATACAACAGTTCTGATTATGAGCAGAACTTAATTTCCAAGTACAGGCGCAGTTTGTTCCTCTTCTATAAATGAAGTGTAATTGGGAATGAATGAGACACCAAGCTTTATATGAAGTTAACTGTTCCAGCGCCCCTGCAGCCCTGCCTTCCATCAATGTAATAATTTCCATGTAAACAATGTCTCCTATGCGTTATCATAATGTTTGCATGTCATTCTATTCAGAATTGTGTATTGTTCATTGGAGGCAGAACTCCAAAATATAAACATAGACCCATGCAAGAGCAAATTAATATCACCTCTTGATCTCCAAAGGAGTTATATAAAGAGGATGAAATTCAACCCTGTACAAAAGGCCAGTGACATCTTAACCCTAATGTTGAGTTCTTAAGTAGATACTTCAGTAGTGCATTAGAGTATGTCTACATTACGAAGTTCAGTTGAATTTGTTAAGGTTGATTTTCTAGCACCCAATTTTGTAAAGTCGAAAATGTATGTCCACACTGGTACATAAAGTCAATGGAGTGTGTCCCCATTAGGACTGCCAGGTTTGACTTTGTCAGCAATGCACTGTGGGTACCTATAGCACAGTTCTTGCTGATGCATTGCCTTGTTGAAGAACAAGAAGTCCTGTGGCATCTTCTAGACTAATGGATATTTTGGAACATAGCTTTTGTGGGTGAAGACCTGCTTCGTCAGATGCATGCCACTCAGGTGCCACAGGACTTCCTGTTGTTTTTGCAGATACAGTCTAATACGGCTACCTCTAATACTTGTTGCATTGTGGATTTCTGTCCCAGTGTGTGATGGGACAAAAACGTGCTGTAGGTCATTCTCCCACGCAGTGTAAATTTCCTTCACCCCTGGAAGCCAGGGGAAGGGTGGGGGGTGGTCCAGGAATGGTGAAGCAGCTTGTGCTATCATACAGTGGCTAAATGATCGTTCCCTGCTTCCTCTAGGTTGCAAAAGGAGATATTAGTCTGCTTAGAATAAGAAAAAATGATAAAGAACTGGTGCTGCCTCAATGGAGTGACAAGACTGGCCACTGTACTGCACTTCTCTGTGTTGCAGTAATGCCAGATTACTTACTGATGGCTTGGTACAGAAAGCTGTATGATCTGGGAGATCAGAATAAGCCAGGCAACCCCATAAACCTCATGAGAAGAATTAGTGTACTTGACTGAGAGCTTTAAGGAAATGTGCAGGAAGGATTGACCCTCCATCCCTAGACACATTAACAAACTGTTCTGAAGGCCCCAGGCTGTGTTAAGTACTATGCCCACCACAGATGACACTCTATTGCCTTAATACACTTGTAGCATTAATAAAAGTGAGAACTCACCAGAGGTGCCATTCCCACCATCAGCATCCTGGGAGGAGGGGATGAGCTCCAATGTTACAAAAACCTGCTGGTTATCAGTATGATTGACTGCTACGTTTGCCTTCTGACCATTGTTATCCTCCTCCTGTTGCTCATCAATGTCATCCTTGCTGATGCCAGAGGCTTCCTGAGGAATCCCTTCAGAGGTATCCATCCACTGTGCGGGTCACTCCCTAGAATCCCATGCAGCTGCTCATAGAAGCATCGTGTTTGCAGTGATGACCCAGAGCATCCATTTGCTTCCTTTGTTTTATGGTATGTCATAGAATCCTAGAACATGTCTGCTGAGCCCCTTTATTTCCTGTGGTGCTGCTGGGCATCCCTGGTGTATCCTTTTTCTTCCATGCCCTGTGGGGTATTTGCATACATGTCTGCATTTCTTTTGCTGCTTTGTAGTTTTCCCAACACCAATTCACGCCCCCGCCCCCAACCACACAGCAATGAGGAGCTGCATCTCCCGGAAGCTCTATGCTGGAGCTTGTTTGCAGCCCTGGGGATTCATTGCCAGATGTGCTGCTTAAGGTGTGATGCCTGCTCTGGTCGCCAGGCTTGCTAAGCAGAAAATGACATTCAGGAAGCAGGTCTAGAAAATTTGAACACTGGAGAGCAGCAGAGCTGAAAGTGATGGACAAGCACGTCAAATTTCACAGTGCTCCATGCAAGGCTGAATTTGGTGTTGCTCCTCATGAAAAACAGAAGCACAAAAGTCAACCTTAGGAGCCCTTAATATTGACAAAACAGATCCTGTTGTGTGGACTGATAAATTTGACCTAAGTCACCTAAATTCTAACTCATCTGCTAGTGTAGACGAAGCCTAAGTCTTGTGCTGAACTTGTACGTGCAGGTGAATTTCACTCATAGTCCATCAAGGAGAGAATATTACTTTTGAGTATTCTGCTCATGCCATCACCCTGTTGGTGCTATCGTGTCATTCTGTGTTAGTACAGCACCCGGCACATTGGGAGTCCATGATTAAGATTCCTGCAGTATCTGTCTGTCATGCATTCAGACCTTCATTCAACTCATTGCCTGCGAACTACTCTATGCTCATCCATTGCCTCGCTCTCCTTATGCCCAAACTGCAAAACTAAGAGAATTAGTGTTTTCTTTCCATTTATCTTCCATTCCTAATGCTATATGATACACTTCCCTTGAACCCCGGACCTGGCTTCCCCTGCCGTCACTCTCTTTTCTCAAAGTAAATTATATAGTCTTAAAAACGGCCCAATCTCACTCAATAGATCTTCTGCCAGCATGTATGCAGCACTTTAAGTATCAGAAATATGTATGTTCCTTCTTTACTCATTTTAGCCCTGCTGAGCCAATGCAGCGAAGAGAGAGTGAACTGCAGTTTCTGTTCTATCTCATACATCAGCAACAGAATTGTTTACGAAATTCCACTTACTTACACCTGTGCAAACCCATTAAAGGTAATGAGGCAGCGTAAGTATCACTGAGGGCATAATTTGGCATGCAGAGTTTTTATTTCTTGTGATGATGCATGAGAGAGAATGAATTCAGTTTGACTTTAAGAGCACTGGCTGTGTTTGCAGGGTTGGTAGCTAGGAAAAATATTTTCTTATTTCTAATTTGAGGAACATTTGATCTGGAAATCATTGAGAGGCAACAACTGCATTTTTAAAAGGATGTTTTTCAGAGTATAATCATGATTTAAAACTCACTCTGTTTAATGCCATTAACATCTCTCCCTCTGGCAATGAAGACAATGCAAGAAACAGGGGGAAGTGACTGAAAGCCAACCAAACCAATAAAAAAAATTGATTTGCAAGATGTATACTGAGCATCTCTGCTCACTTGACCCCAATTTAGGAAGATTCATATGTACACCTGGTCCTGTAAGCATATGTGTTGACCAACTCAAACCAACAGGACTTATGGATCTCTTCCAACAGAAAGCGCTAGATAAATCACTTGTCATCACTGCTGCTACTGTGAAGAACAGCTACCAGAGACGGAACCCACCAACAGGAAATTTGGGCAATGTGAGGTGAGGGCTTAACTGGTCAACAGCTATTAGTCGGAGAGTGGAGGAGGAATGCAAGCTTGATGAATGTAGGAGGAAAAGAATCTGAAATTAATAGATGGTTGCCTTGTGGGGTAGAGTGATCTTTTTTAAAAGAAGAGCTGGAAAGGGTCTTTACAAGGGGACCCTCACAGGTATCACGTGGGATGTCTTGTTTTTGAGGGAATGAAGGACAAACCTTTTGAACTTTGGCAATACTTTGGTAGTACCATGAGATCTGAGCATTCTCCCTTGGAAATTAGTGGCACCAAGACTGGATCCAGAAGAAAATCTTTTTAGGCTCCTCCCCCCAACTGTGTTCTCTTCTTGAACTCATTTGTGAATACAAAGTCTTTTCCCAAAGAGGGTGAGGACTTTCAGAAAGTAAAAAATTATTCTGTTCTTTTTCTATTTAAAAATATTTCTTCTCTTTATAGCAAAGTAAGATGCTTATTATTTACAAAATGTCAGCAGGATATCTGGTTTTAGAGGCCACTTTGCAAAACAGGTTGTTAAGCTTTGGGTTCAATTTGTTTCTTCCAAATAGTGTTCATTTGATCTTTTTTTTTTCCATGTTTAACTAATTCATTCATTCTTCATCACTTGACTTTAAGAGTAAGCGTGAGATCGAGTCACTTAGATGATCTTTAAAAGCCACTGTAAATTGGTAAGTAATTCTGGAGATTAATTACTATACTTCATTATTTGCATAACATGTTAATTATGAACTACTCCTTTTGATAAGTAAATTAAAATCCAGTAATTGCTAGAGCTGTGTGTCTTGAATGTAAATGAATCAGCAGGGCATTTTGTTTTTCATGGCATTCAGAACAGATCACAGTTGAAGAATACCAGGCGAGGTCTACACTAAGAGATTAAGTCAAAAATAAGTGTCTGGGGTTGGTTTTATAAACCGACAGTCTACACCACAGCACTCAATAGGTCACTTTTAAGGGGCTCCAAGCTCAACTTTTGTAATGTCAAATTCCTTGTGAGTAACTCAAGAAAATCAATTTTTACAATGTCAACCTATGCAAATGCAGACAACAGCATTATTAGAATTAATTTTATTAGCCTCCAAAACTGTTTCACAATGCCCCTTGAGGTGTCCTTTCTGGTCATCACTTCAACTCTGCTGCTTTGCAGGTGAGATGAAGCTGTGGTCATCTTCTCTGGAATTTTGATTGTTTCCTTTCTTCTCTGGCCAGCACGGTGAGCAGATGTGTGGATCATATCTCTACAGCACACCTAGCAGCCATGAGTTCCCAGGGTCACAAAAGAGCCCCAGCATGCAGCAATCAGGAGGTCTTGAACCTCATTACAGTGTGAGGGAAGGAGCTATCTTCCTCTAGCTCAAAGACAGCAAAAAAAATGACACTATGTATGCAAAAATACCACAGGCATGACTCTGAAAGCTACACCAGGGACGCTCAGTAGTGCTGCATAAAAATCAAGGCGCAGGGCAAAGCGACCAGAAGTTCAAACAAGATAATGGTCGGACTGTGGCATCTCTGGGGAAATGCCAATATTCTGATGAACTTTATGCTATTCTGAGGACTGACACAACCTCTTCCCCCAGAAGACACATCAACACCTCTTTGAAGAGTGTTACTCAGCAAGATGATGAAGTATGACCTGAATTGGAAGAGGTGGACAACAGCAGGGTCCACTTGACGTGCTTCTGTACTGTCAAGGCAGGTGTCATTTTGGCATCACTGCCCTTCAGAACAGGAGACAGCAGTTCACAAAGTTCTGTGAAAGCCGTCTTAGGCATGCAGAAGTTTTGCAGACACCACTGATCGTTCTATGACCACAAAACAATGTGATCCCACCAGTCTGAGCACCTGGTCTCCATGCTGCGCAGTGACCCAAGTGCTGCCAACGACTCTGTGGTGCTATTCTCCAGATCCTTACATTGTCAGGGCCCCCGGCATTAATGAGCAGGTATTGCAGGGGAATTACATTCAGAATATACTGCCCTGAAGTGTGGGAAGTCATCACAAAACATGGCACTACACTTTCAAGCATCTCCGGATCCATCAAAACAAAAAAGCAGTCCAGTAGCTCTTTAACAAATAATTTATAAGGTGAGCTTTTGTGGGACAGACCCACTTCTTCAGATCATTAGGGTTTAAAATCATTAGGGATTAGGGTTTAAAAAATCATTAATCATTAGGGATTAGGGTTTAAAAAAGAGCTTGATAAATTTTTGCAGGTCAGGTCCATAAATGGCTATTAGCCAGGGATAAAGTATGGTGCCCTAGCCTTCATAACAAGGGCAGGAGATGGATGGCAGGAGATAAATCACTTGTCTTCTGTTCTCCTTCTCTGGGGCACCTGGCATTGGCCACCGTCGGCAGATGGGATGCTGGGCTTGATGGACCTTTGGTCTGACCCAGTATGGCCATTCTTATGTTCTTATGTTCTTATCATAGCCATACCAGAACAGACTCAATATTTAAGGCACAGAGAACCAAAAATATTAATTAAGGTTGACAAATCAGAAAAATATTATCAAGCTGAGCAAATCAGAGATTAGAGAGACAAAAGGGAGGGGGGAGTCAAGAATTAGATTAAGCCAAGTATGCAAAAGACCCCCTATAATGACCTAAAAAATTCCAATCCCGGTTCAAACCACGTGTTGTTGTGTCGAATTTGAATATGAAAGAGAGTTCAGCAGCGTCTCTCTCCAAAGTGTTGTGAAAATTCCTTTTCAGTAAGATGCAAATTTTCAGGTCATCAACAGAATGGACCACTCCATCAAAGTGGCGGCTGACCAGTTTGTGGATCAGGAGTGTTTTTATGTCTGTTTTATGCCCATAAATTCTTTGTCTAAGACTTCAAACTCTCTTAGACAAAGAATTAATTGATAACTATTTTTCGTTCTCTGTGCCTTAAATATTGAGTCTGTTCTGGTATGGCTATGATCTGAAGAAGTGGGTCTGTCCCACGAAAGCTCATCACCTAATAAATTATTTTGTTAGTCTTTTAAATGCTACTGGACTGCTTTTTTTGTTTTGATAGTATATAGACTAGCACGGCTTTCTCTCTCTTACTACTCAGGATCCATGTTATTGTTTGTGATGTGGATGGCATGAAAATAAAAAGTGGTGTAAAAATCCTGTTTGTTTTCAATGGGAAGTGGAAAGTGGTGGAAATGCATTCTGGGATGATGACATCAGAAACACAGAACCACTTGTGGCAATTTTTTATTCTACAAGACACTGGCATAAAATCCCAAAATGCAATGGGTCTGCATGAACTGTGGAATAGGTGCCCACAGTGCACTGCTTCCACAGCCCAACTTCGGCAAGATTATGGGCACATGCTAAATTGACTTTGTGAACAGTTTTGGACACTCAAATTTGACTTTATAAAATCTAGTGTTAAAAGTCAATTTTAATAAATTTGACTTCATTCCCTAGTGTGGATTCACCCTCAGTCACAAGTCAAATGGTCAGAAAACAAGACAGACACATCTATACTGGTGGTATGCTGTATAATTATATTATAATTAAACCATCAACTTCCTGGATCACCAGACTAGCTTGCCATGGAGCCAAAACCAGTACTCATAGACGCTCCAGCCTATATTACGAACCACAAAAACTGGACTTAATGGTGAAAAGTTATTAAAACCAAAAATCATCACAAATTGTTATTCCCAGTCCCAAAATAGCTAGTCACTTTCCCAAGATCAAGATGTACTTTGGTGAGATCTTACCAAAGCAAATGCTGAAGTCAGTTTCTTTCATAAACTAATGGAAAGATTTATCAGTTAAGAAAAAGAATTGAGAGTTATTGAGAATTCAGAGAAGGTAAAGCGCAGTAGAGGTGACTCAAAGTTTATAAATCCAACGTGATAGCAGAGGTATAGTAATCTGGTGGTTTCCAATCCTCTCTCAAGTTACCTAGAATGGCTCTTGGAATCTCAATCCAGTATCTCTGAATTCCACCAGTCCAGAGATTCAGGATTATTCCCAGGGCTCATTTTTATAGCTGTCTTCCCTGAAAAGTAGCCAAGCAAATACTTGCACTGAAAGTATGTGCTCTTCCTTTGAAGAAGAATACAGTTGGAGTCTTTGCCCTTTGGTCACCACATCAAGGACTGCTTGTTTCGAAATACACAAGTAGTTCAGTTACAGTGAAGTACGTACACAATTGCCTGCCAATACATTCTAATGGGCATACATATGTGGAAAAAATCTACAGGTCAGCATTTATTAGTTTGCAGAAAGTCTACGCATTAAGCAAATTCTTATCTTAATGTTAACACAACTCTCTGATCTACTGGTAATTACACGTAGGGGTGGTGTGGACGCATGTGTGTTTGTGATTGTGTATATATAATGCAAGTCAATGAGTAACATGTGTAAAGTAGTTTAGATAGCTTATTATCCTTTCTCTTTTATAGGGAGTAGAAATGTGTGTTATAAATGTTTTGTCTTATATCTGAAGACATGGGTCTTTCCATTCATTACCTAATTAAAAAAATATTGTTACTCTTTAAGGTGCTACAGGGGTCTGCTTTCTTTGTTTCGTGAAGATGTATGAAGGTCGAAGCACTAACATTTCTTTGAACTATTCTAACACAAGTGAATTAGCTTCACCCAATTACAATGCCTCCACATTCTTTGCACAAGTGAATGGGCCTATGTCTAGTAGCCCATTTAACATATGCTTGATACTCTTATGATGATTTTTTTTGAGAGGTCTTGACCTAAGTTGGCTAGCTAAGCTAAGCCAGTTGACCGTTTGCTGAACATGATCAAGGTTTTATAAAGTATAATAAGCACCAGAATGCTTGTGGCATATAGCATAGGCCAATGACATCAATATATTTTGTACGTATATTGGCAATGGATAAGGCTGAAAGTCTTTCATGGACATCAAAAATTCTGTGACTTTCTGAGACTACAGTGACTTCTCCTGCAGCAAGTGTGGCTAACCTCTGGGCTACTGAGCAGCTTGGGTGGCCCTGTGGCCAGCCATGATGGCCACTGATCAGGAAGTCTCAGGCAGTTCTTCCCTGGTGCTGCCCAGAGCAACAGTGGGAACCTGCACCGCCCCCCCCCCAAAAAGCATCCTCATCCAGAGTGCTCACCCCACCCAGCACCTAAGATTTAGTTAAGGGAATTTATTGTAAATGGATTGTGGCTGTGTTTATTGCCCCTGACTTGTCCATTTACTAATAATACCTGTGACTGCATTGTAGCCTTAGCCATGGGTTATACTCTGGATTTAAACCTAAGCAATTTAGATCAGAATTTATATCTTAGTCTCTGCATAAGATTCTCAAAGGTACCTAATTCCCTGGAAGTTGTGGTTTTATGCACTTTGGAAAATCCAACCCTTTTCCCCCTGTCCCCATGGACTCGACCCTGCAATTCTTCCAGACAAACTCCAACTGAGAAGAAGGAAAAAAATGGATTGTGGGATCAGCTCTGGTATTTATTATTGCTAGCCTACTTCTTCCTTCCAAATGGATGCTTTAATTTGCTGTAATTTAAAATGTTGGCATGCTGAGTGAGTCAAGATCTGGCATTTTAAAAGCAGCAAGTTTAAATACTCTCTTAGGCTGGGTCTACACATGTCCCTTCCTTTCAAAAGGCACATGTTAATGAGCAGGTTCAAAATATGCTAATGACGTGTTGCAATGAATATGCAGCACCTCATTAGCATAATGGCAGCCGCGGTGATTCGAAAGTGCAGCTTTTCGAATCGCTCGCTGCCCATGCAGACGGGACCTTCCGAAAGGACCCCCCACAGTTTTCAAAAGCCGCTTTTTCCGATCACCAGATCGGAAGAAGGGCTTTTGAAAACTGGGGTGGTCCTTTTGGAAGGTCCCGTCTCCCCAGGGGGCGCGCGATTCGAAAAGCCGCACTTTCAAATCACTGTGGCCGCCATTATGCTAATGAGGTGCTGCATATTCATTGTGGTGCCTCATTGGCATATTTCGAACCTGCTCATTAGCATGCCCCTTTCGAAAGGAAGGGGCACATGTAGACCCAGCCTTACTGTCACATGCTGGAGCAATGCAAAATTGGTGTTCAGCATGCTTCCATTCTATGCTGCAGCAGCATGAATTGTGTGAGCTGAGTATAGAACTTGGAGTGCACCAGGCTGTAAGGTTGTTGCCATTGGAATATCTGAAGCTTGTAGGCCCTAAAAATAGCTCTTAAATTCTACTGTAAGTTGACCAGCCCCTCACTGTTCCCTTTGGATGGAAGTTACCAATCAAAGTCTCTCTTCCTCACAGTTGAGGTTTGTTTTAATTAGATAGCAGACTAGCAAAGGTTTATTTCCATGAGCCTCCATGGGGAGAGCATTGATCCCGAAGTCAGTGGTAAAGCTCCCATTGGCTTCAGCAGGGGCGGAGGTTTGGATCATTGTACTCTGCATCTTTTAGTACCTGAGGCAAAGCAACTGGAATCAGTGAGAATGTTTCCATTGAGTTCGCTGGGCTTTGGACCATGCCCCTGTATACCACTCTGGGAGATTGGCAGAGGAAAGAATGTAGGCTCAAGCCTTATCTCACTCCTTTATCTTCTATACTTTAGCTGTCCTTCCCGCATGTTTTATGCGGTGCTGAGTCACAGCAATTAGTACTTGGTCAGTTATAGAGCTCACTTTAAGGGGGCGTAAAATGTTAATAGGATGGATAAATAAATGGAAAGAAACTGCTTTAAAGTGTCAAATAGTGACAGAGAGGGAGCTGTGCTAGTCTATATGCGATCAAAACAAAAAGCAGTCAAGTAGTACTTTAAAGACTCACCTAATAAACTATTTTGCTAGTCTTTAAAGTGCTACTTGACTGCTTTTTGCTTTAAAGTGTGGTTATATTCTGAAGGGTGCCAATGTAAAAATGTGCTCCTTACTCAACAGCTCTGTACCTGTGTGTGTTCAGAATCCAGAACTGTTCCTGCAGGGACAGAAACAGAGATTTTCTGTTTCCCGCTCCTGTTAGGCCTGTGGAGCTAACCCAGCTGTTGGAGAGTGACCTGGATCCTCTTTATTCTCATACACAATAGCAGGGCCAGATTTGGCTGGAGACACTGTGGTTGCAGAAGTGTGTGGTAATTGAGACAGCATATGCCTGGTGGAATATTTATTACTGAAGATGAAGAGGATGTATGAGCAGGAAATAACCCAGCTTGACTGCCGGAGCCCAGGATTAATTTGCTAGTCTGGCAGTCCAATAGCATGTCTTGTCTTGACATATGAGGAACTTTCTCTTTTATTTTAAGAAGATTCCATAAACATGGAAGTCCACAATACCATTTTTACAGCCACCTTTCAAAGTTCAACACACTTCAAGTGCTGTTAGTACTGTTTCCATAGTTTCATTAGGGTGAAACAAAACTTCTGGAAGTATGGTGTATCGGCACATCTGACTTTTTAAAACTACTTATCATTTGGCCTACTGATGCAAGTGGGCTAAACTGGTTTTGGTTGATATATGTTCACATTAATCTAATAACCTTCTGTTCTGGGCAAGTCAACAGAATTACACATGGTGTAATCTCATTTTCTTTGCTGCTCAATTATGGAGGTAATACACAAATAGCAAAAATAAATGGATGTCTGTGCAGGCCTCTGAAATTGGAAAGCATGAACAAGCTTGACTCTTTCCCTCAAATCTTCTTGTTTCATGTCTCATGCTACGAGACTGGATAAATGTATAGCTTTTGGCATCCCTTACATTTTGCAGAGAAGGTTTTAAACGAGGCAGGGCAATTACCTTTTCTTCAGTCTACAAGTGGCAGAGTAAATATTAGGAAAGATCTTCTGATCACAAATGATGTTCTGGCCCCTAACCTCCTTTGACAGTAAGTGGGCGGCTGGTGCCTACTCAGAAGGAGGCAGGTGCTGAACTGCCAGTGGAAAGCTCTCATCTGTAAAAGATACCTCAGTGGTATGGTTGCTAAGGGGCTCATTGTCTCTCAAGGAATTAACTTGGGGAAAAAAGGATCATCTTCTGTATTTTCTTTAATTTGTTCCCAGACCCTCTTCAGAACCTGCAACTCCACACGTCCACCAGGCCCAGCACTCCTATTACTGTTATAACTGCAGAGCATCTTTAAAGAGCCATCACTTTATTGCTCCCACTTTCCCAAGCAGAATGAATCACGGTGATTCAGTGCCTATGTCCTTGATGTATCCTCAACTTTCTCTCATGCACTGACCTATCTGAAGGCACTGTAGAATTCACCTCCCTGTGCAGGAAGAGCATTAGGCCAAACTTCAAAAACGAGCTAGATAAGTTCATGGCGGATAGGTTGATCAGCAGCTCTTAATGAGGATGGGTAGGAATGGTGTCCCAAGCCTCTGCTTATCATAAGCTGGAAATTGGTGTCAGGGGAGTGATTGCTTGTTCTGTTCCTTCCTCTGGGACATCTGGCATTGGCTACTATCAGAAGCCAGGACACTGGGTTAGATGGATCTTTGGTCTGACCTGGTATGGCCATTCTTATATGCTTAATTCTCAGCTCTTCTGACTCAAACAGAATTGCACTTTGTAAACTCCACAGTATCATACCACTTGGAAAAGCAGCTGTTGAGTGGTTGCTATGCTTCTGATAAAGATTTTTTTTCCAGTCTTTTTCTCAAATGCTCTGAGAGCAGTTGAGATGTCTTGAAAATCATATGCATGTAAAACAGTTTCTAAACACTTCTGCAGAATAACTGTAACAGCTATGAAAGATCAGCTATACACCTAATTATAACATATCCATTTCCTGTGCACTTTAAAGAGAGGTTTTTCTTCATGTTGTCTTTTTTAAAAAGGAAGAATAAATTCTAAGTACAAAGAAAATGAGGCAGATGAAATAGTTTAGGGATATTAGACTTTCCTTCGCAGTTCTGTGCAGCTCTTTATGTAATGGTTTATGCAGATGATTTTTAGGTATGCAAATAGATTCATTACCGTTTGCATACTTGCTAATAATTTATGTTTAACAATAAATGTCTGATTTCATCAAGGGGGCAAGGTAGCTGGCAGAGAAAATTTGAGATTACAAGGGTATCCAGGAAGGTGGGGAGTGACTCAGTGGCTGGGAGTAGAAATCTTCAGGGAGATGCTGGGGGCTGTAGGTCCGGGAGGAAGAAAAGGTTAGTTGCTGGGGAGCTGGAGAGCACTTGGGAGCATGTTGTGCAAAGATGAGGGCTATCAATGGGCTGAGTGGTAACTAAGGTCAGGCCTACGCTACAGGGGAAGTCTGAATTACAGAACACCATTTCAGCTACGTTCATCACCTGAATTCAGCACTGTGGCAGGGCTGATCTTCCCTGTAGCGTACCCTATGTTTGTGGGGGTGTCTGAAGTGATAGAGTGGAGGAGAAGCAAGGGAACACCTGAGGTTTGGGTCAGTACTTACATGTAAGATGAGGGCTTTAAAGGATGCACTGCCTGGGGAGTCTGCTGTACTGGATGGATGAGTGTGACTGGAGGACAAACTACCTGGTTGCTGGGCGGGGTGCCCTGGAGCAAGTACTGAGAAAGCATTTGATTTCGGTTGCTGCCACTGCTCTGCCTAGGTCCGACATGGGGGAGCAGCAAAGCAGGCTGCTTGACTGTCTGATCAATAAGCACAGGGCCGCCGACAAGTGGGGGCAAAAGGGCCAATTGCCCTGGGGCATTTCAAAAGGGCCTGGAACAACAGCCGCCATTGCTGCTATTTTGGCTGCAGCAGTGGCCGGAGCTCTGGGCCCCTTTGAAGGGCCATAGCAGTGCTGCTGCGCCACTTTGGATGGCTCCAAATGGGCAGGGAGGGGCAACATTGCAGTCTGAGTGGTGCTAAGGGCTACTGTTCTAGGGCCTGCTCCTTCTGCGACACAGAGCTGGGTCCCTTTCCCACCTTCCTCTGGGGCCCACAGTGGCTATCAACCCCACTGAGTAGGCCCTACAACATCAGCCATTCCTGCAGATGAATGTATGATATCCAGGGCAGCGAAATGTATAAGTAGTGTTGCCATTGTGTGCATGTGAAGTAGTCTTATTTAAAATCTGGGGGTGGTCTACACACGGTTCCTAGCAGGCAGGTGCTTGTGTGCCTGCCTTCTCAGCAGATAAACGGTGGGAGAGGTAATATGTTTTGTTGGACCAACTTCTGTTGGTGGAAGAAACAAGCTTCAGTGGGAGAGGTAGTCTGCCAGGGAACATGGCACATAGTTGCTGTATTGCTTGGCGCAGGTAGGTAGGGATTGCACCTGATTTTTAAAACCAGCTCACCAGCTGTAGTCGTCCCCCATTTTTCTGCTGTCAATAATATTGTAATGTTCTGACCTTTTTGCTTTTGTCTCACTAAAAACGGTTTGAAATTAGAAATATCATAAGCCTTCCACAAATAATCTTTTTGAAACAACCCCCCAGGTACGCTATATGCACTCTGCATTTTAAAAACCTAAATCACATGACGTTTGATACAAACATCTCTAAAATAATCATTTTATCAATGTTGATTGCATCATAAAAAGTCATTGGCTTTGAGCTAACTTCTCTTGCTTAGCTTCAGTTCTTTCACCCATTTTCTGCAAATACATAGTAAGACTCTTCATCAACAGAGCAAAATTGCCGTTGTCTTTATTAATACAAATTCTATAACGTCAGATTCGTAGTTAAGAAATGCTTATGGATATAAGGAGTTAATTAGCTGACATTCAGACTAAAGTTACTGTGAAACCTGCTGTGAGGCTAATGATTATAATAATATTGTCTCGTTAAAAGAAATGCTATAGTGAAAACAGGGAACAATGATAATTTATTAGCCCAGTCAATTCAAATTAAGCTTGCATGAATATCATGCGTCCGATTCATGATGGTACTTTGGAAATGTGCCTTTGGCTCACAGGGTTGAAAGTTATGAAGCGTATCAGACAGCCTGGCTAAATCTCCCAAATTCAGCTACCTCCAAATACTATGTAAGAATAGACAGTATTGGTAAGACAGCTTTTGATAGCTCTTTCACAGGCGCAGGACTTAAAATGCTCACATTGACTGCAGCTGTGTTTGGTTACCATGGTACAAGTTGAGATGACGCTGCATAGCATTGCTGATGTAATGTGAATGAATGATGGAAAATTCATCAGACATTCTTTCTTAGGGACATATTTCCTCATAATGTCCATAAGGAAATACGTGGTGAATTTGTGTTAAATTCTTCCATATATAACGATAGGGATGAAATAGCCTGTCATGGAACATCTGCAGCAACATCTCATGAATGGACCTCACAAACATTAATTTCGTGGGATGGAACCAACAAAAAGGTTTGCTTCTTGAGGAGCTTTATTAGGTCTGTGGTTGAGTGAATGCTGCAGAAAAGATTCCCAGGAAATATTAAAAGCTGATTATAAAATTAGCTCTGTTCCATTCCTGTTTGAGACCTTTGGGATATTTGCTTTCAGTGGTGCTTCAGAAAGCCTACGGAAAACAATTTGCAGGGAACAGTTAGTATTTGTGTGTCTATCACATCACCACCATTAATAAAGTTGTGGTTCTGGCCATGTCATCATCATCTCTGTCTTTAATTAGTTTTGTGTTACTGGCTTACAACACAGTATGAAGCTGAATAAAGCAATCTTAAATAGATAGTGCTGCCATAGTTATGGATTTGAGTGAATTGCTTGTTCTTTTTTTTTTTTTTTTTAAATCAGATCTCTTTCCAGATTCAATGACAGCTACTGAAATACACCTTTAACATTACAGTTTGCTACTCCTCAACAATTCTACTTTGGAGGCTGTTGCTAATGTTTGTGTTGCTTTCTTTCAATTATGAGTTGGACTGCTGTAAATCAAAAACAGCTGTGTGGAATTTTGAATGTCTATCCTGAAAGAAATTTGACATTTCAGTATTTTTCATTCCAAAACAGAATAAAAAGTTATTTCCCCCCAAAACGGAAATTCTGAAATCTCAATTAAAAACCTTAAACATTTAATCCAAATGAAACTTTTCAACAGTCCTAAAGTTGAAATTTGTTGTTTCATTTAAGCAACTCAACACTAAACTGTGTTTTTTGCCTTGCCTTATTGGAGTTGTGGTTGGAACCTCCATTGTCTGCTATGGGCCACGCTTCCCGGAGGACATTTCCCACAGCTGACCAAGCTGTGTGGAGTACTGAGGAATTCCGTGAATCTGTACATCATGGGAGATATCATATAGTGAGGGAGACTGGTTCCCCCCGCATTCTCTTCTCTAGGCCAGCCTCCTGTGCTGGACTACGTATTCTGTGATATACACAGAGCTTTGTGACTCTCCTAGTGCATCATGAAAGTGCATCCCCATTAAGGGAGATGTAGTTCTCCAGTGAGCTTAATCTGGAGGAGAGAGTGCCTAAATCTAAACATCAGCTCCCACCAGGAAACGTTTAACCTTTCATGTTTCTTTAATATTTCTTTGAACTGATTATAAGCAAAATAATTGAAATCACATAAATAAAATGGAATATTTGGTTTGAACCAACCAAAATTAAAATATTTCATTTCAATTTTCTCAACAGAAAATCATCTTCTGGCAACACTGACATTTTCAACTGGAAAAAAAAAACTTTATTGAGCAGAAAATGCATTTTTTTATCAGAAATGTACTCCAATGGAAAATTCCTCAGGCAAAGCAATCAATAAGACCAACGATGATTTTTCCTTCTATAATATATCCACTACATAACATTTTCAGTTATGGTACCTATTATGAGCATTGGGTGTTTGCAGAACATACAGATGTTTTTTGTCATTGTATGTTCTCCAATTATATTTATAGCAGTCCCATTTCTAAACCTGATTGGTTGCTGTTACGAATTTTTAGTCAGAAGTCTTTTTGGTGGTTGGAATAACGGAGACTTGGTGGGACGATTGGCATAACTGGAGCACGGTCATGGAAGGTTATGAATTGTTGAGGAAGGACAGATGGGAGAAAAGGAGGAGGAGTTACACTGTATGTGAGGGAGCAGTATAATTGCTCAGAGCTCCAATATGAGGCAGGAGAAAATCCAGTTGAGTGTCTTTGGGTTAAACTCAGAGGCGGAAGTAACAGAGGTGATGTTGCAGTTGGTGTCTGCTGTAGACCGCCAGATCAGGGAGATGAGATAGGTGAGGCTTTCTTCAGGCAGCTAAGTGAAGCTTCCAAATCACAGGCCCTGGTTCTCATGGTAGACTTTAATCATCCAGACATGTGTTGGGAGACCAATACATGAGCACATGGACAAGCCAGGGAGTTTTTTGAGAATATTGGGGATAACGTCCTGTATAACTGCTGAAGGAACTGACCGGGGCCGTGCACAACTTGACCTGCTACTCTCAAACAGGGAAGAACTAGTAGAAGAAATAGAAGTGGGAGGAAACCTGGGCTACAGTGACCATGAGATCGTAGATTTCAGGATCTAGACAAAAGGAAGAAAGGTGAGAAGTAACATATAGACCCTTGATTTCAGGAGAGCAGACTTCAACCCCCTGAGAGAACGGATGAGGAGGATCTCTTGGGAAATGAAGACAAAGGGGAAAAGAGTTCAAGAGAACTGGCAGTATTTTAAAGAAGTCTTACTGAAGGCACAGGAACAAACCATGCCACTGCATAGTAAGAAATGTAAATATGGTAGGCAACCAGCTTGGCTTAATGGGGAAATCCTTAGTCAGCTTAAATGCAAAATGGATGCATATAAGAAATGGAAACATGGACAGTTGACTAAGGAGGAGTATAAACATACGGCTGGAGAATGCCGGGCAGTAATCAGGAAAGTGAAAGCACAATTGGAACTGCAGCTGGCAAGGGATGTGAAGAGTAACAAGAAGGGTTTCTACAGGCATGTTAACAATAAACGGGTTATCAGAGAAGGTGTGGGGCCATTATTGGATGAGGGAGGTAACCTAGTGACAGATGATGAAGGAAGATCTGAAGTACTTAATGTTTTTTTTGCCTCAGTTTTCATGGGCAAAGTCAGCTTCCACATGACGATCCTAGACAATGCAGTATGGGAAGGTGGAGGGCAACTATCTGGGGAGGAAGGAACAAGTTCTGAGCTATCTAGAAAAACTATATGTGCACAAGTCCATGGGCCTGATTTAATGCACCCGAGAGTAATAAGGGAATTGGCAGAGGTCATTGCTGAACGTTTGGCCATTATCCTTAAAGACTCTTGGAGACTGGGGGAGATTCCAGATGACTGGAAGAAGGCAAATGAAGTGCCCATCTTTAAAAAAGGAAAGGAGGACAATCCAGGGAACTATAGATGGGTCAGCCTTACCTTAATCCGTGGGAAAATAATGGAGGGAATCCTCGAGGAATCCATTTTGGAGCACTTGGAAGAGGGAAAAGTGATCAAAAGTAGCCAATGGGGATTCATCAGGGGTAAGTTGTCCCTGACCAATCTGATTAGCTTCTATGATGAGGTAACAAGCTCTGTGGACATGGGGAAGTCAGTGGATGTGATATACCTTGACTTCAGCAAGGTTCTTGATACGGTCTCCCACAACATTCTTGTCCATAAGTTAAGGAAATATGGATTGGATCCTTGGACTATAAGATGGATAGAAAGCTGGCTTGATGGTCAGGCCCAGTGGGTAGTGGTCAATTGCTCAATATCTGGATGGTGGTCGGT
Organism: Carettochelys insculpta; assembly: GCF_033958435.1. Taxonomy (NCBI): domain Eukaryota; kingdom Metazoa; phylum Chordata; order Testudines; family Carettochelyidae; genus Carettochelys; species Carettochelys insculpta. The sequence goes on from NC_134148.1 coordinate 16,781,864, forward strand.
TTCAAGTGGAGTGCCACAAGGCTTGGTTCTGGGGCTGGTGGTATTCAACATTTTTATTAATGACCTGGATGAGGGATTGGATTGCACCTTCAGCAAGTTTGCAGATGACACAAAACTAGGGGGAGAGGTAGATACATTTGAGGGTAGAGAGAGAATCCAGAGGGACCTGGATAAATTGGAGGACTGGGCCAAAAGAAATCTGATGTAGTTCAACAAGGAGAAGTGAAGAGTCCTGCACCTGGGGTGGAAGAATCCCAAGCATTGTTACAGGCTAGGGACTGACTGGCTCAGCAGCAGTATGATGGAAAGGGGCCTAGGGGTTATGGTGGATGAAAGGCTGGATATGAGTAAACAGTGTGCCCTTGTAGCCAAGAAGGTTAACGGCATACTAGGGTGCGTTAGGAGGAGCATTTCGAGCAGATCTAGAGAAGTAGTTATTTCACTTTGTTCGGCATTGGTGAGGCCACATCTTGAATATTGTGTCCAGTTTTGGGCCCCCCAGTATAAAAAGGTTGTGGATTTGCTGAAGCAGGTTCAGCGGAGGGCAACAAAAATGATTAAGGGTCTGGAGCACAAGACCTGTGAGGATAGGCTGAGGGATTTGGGCTTGTTTAGTTTACAGAAGAGAAGACTTTGGGGTGATGTAATAGCAGCCTTCAACTTACTGAAGGGGAGCTCTAAAGAGGAGGGTGAGAAACGGTTCAGTGGTGTCAGATGGCAGAACAAGGACTAATGGTCTGAAGTTGGAGGGAGAGGTGTAGGTTAGATATTAGGAAAAACTACTTCTCCAGGCGGGTGGTGAAGCATTTGAATGCATTGCCTAGAGAGATGGTGGATTCTCCGTTCCTTGAGGCTTTTAAGACCCGGCTGGACAGGTCCTGGCTGGGATGACTTAGTGGGGGTTGATCCTGCTTGAAGCAGTGGGCTGGTCTAGATGACATCCTGAGGTCACTTCTAGCCCTATGATTCTGTGATTCTGTGATTAAGTGCCTTCCAGTCTATTTATAAAACTAATTAGGTGGGTCATTAAGCAGATGGGGGTTATTTTAAAATACGCTAATTAGTACCAAGCTTGGACAGCATGAGCAGCCCCAGAGATGAGAAACAAGTAGATTCCAGTAGGTTTAAAATAATTAGCTTCATATCAGGTACCATTCATACGTTATGGTCTCTGAAATTGTTATATTAAAACCTCAGGATTGTGAACACCTGGGGGATAGCGGTTGAGCGTATCTCTGAAATGTTCATAACTCTGAACAAACTATGGTGGCAGTTCCTTCAAAATTTTGCAACTGAACATTCACTTAATACAGCTGTGAAACTTTACTGTGCAGAAGAAAAAAAATTTTGTAATCACCTTAATCTAAATAATACAGACAGAAAGTTTCTTTACATTGCCAGATCTTCTTTTTTTAATACCTCTCCATTACTTTTCGTAATTTACATTTAACAAAGTACAGTACTCATGGACAGCGGGTATAAGAGGCAAGAGGAGACAGTGCCTCCCCTGGGTCTTTTTGTCAACCTCTTAATTCTATCCCCATTCTGATGGCTCCAGCCGACTCGCACATCAGGCTGTTCCAGCCTGGTGAATCTTTCCCTGAGTGGATCTGGTAAGTTCAAAGTGAAAAGCCTTCCAGCTTGCCAGACCCATTAGCATAACATAAAATCTGTGAAAGCGCCATTATGGGGTCATGAATCCATCTAACAGGCATGTGCCAACCCAAAAGTATATATTGTCATTTTCTGAATTTATTGACAGAAACAATTGTGCTTTACTGTAATATGTCTACAAGACCTTAGTTTAAAATTTGCTTAAAATATTTCAATAACTTGTTGCTGAAGAGGATAAAATCTAGGATTTTTTTATCGATGTGCATAGATTTTTAGGTGAACAATCTGAGTATGTAGCTTTAGCTTTAGCTTTAAATGTGTGGATATTCAGGCAGATATGGTCTTCCGAATCTGGCATGCACTGGAAAACATGCTGCATTTCCTTTAGAAAGGAATATTGGAAGAGGGTTTTTTTCTTTCTTTTCAAATGTCATTTGGATTCAGGGGATTTGGCTGGAAGGGATGAGCAAAGAGGGGAAGGGCAAAGAAGAGAGAGATACCGGTAAGCGGGTGGGACCTGAGCAGATTGGAGACAGAATATGGTGGAGTATGTATGGGGCCACAGGCTGGGGCACTTGACTTGGCAAGCAGCAGCTTTACCCACTAACCTTGGAAGAATTGTTTTTGGGTTTGACGGGGAGGCAGGGTCTGCAGGTGCAGGGAGAGGGTATGGAGGCTCTCTCTGCCTGAATACTTCTGGTTCTATTTGCAGTGTGTGGTCAGTTTGTAACTCTGAGGTTCTTCTTCATGGCCTTTGAATCTGGTGTGCTTTGAAATATTAAAGGGCTATTACCAGATAGGAATAAGGGGATTTCGAAGTTCCTGGGGTCCTTTCAAACAGGAGACTTGTCTGGACGAGCCGCACGGAAGCGAGATGCAGCAATTTCGAAGAGCCGCCGCCACCAGGATGCTAATGAGGAGCTGAATATGTATTTCAGCACCTCATTAGTAATCTTTGAAATGGCCATTTCAAAGATTTGGGCTAGTGTAGACATGGCCAAGATGATTGAAGGATTCTATGATAGTGTCAAGTTTTGATCATTGTATTAGATTTATGCTCAAATTTGCATTTGATGACACAAATCTCCCACACTGTGCATTTAAGATTTTGATTCTAGTTGATGGAAATGTCACAAAACAGCTAATTTGGCAAGATTTCACAACCAGTCAAAATCAGAAAGTGCAGCTGTTTTTGGGTTTGGCTCTGACTTGGGTGGAATTAAAACGGAAGGCATAGATTCAGATTCCGGCATGTGAAGCTAAATGCTCCTGAAATGAAGATTGGAGGTTCTACTTATGGCCATTCTTTAGAAATGTAATGCATCCAACCATGAGATACTTAGGACTAGCTGTCACCTAGATTCTTACACAAGTGGCTTCATTATGGCTGTGTCTACACTAGTCCCCTTCTTTGAAGGGGGCATGGTAATCAGCATGAACAGGGAATAATAAAGATGAATATATAGTGCCTCATTAGCATACCAAAACCAAAATGGGAAGAAGGGGCTTTCAAAGTCCTGGGGCTCCTTTTGAAAGGCCCCTGTCTACAAGGGCAGTGTGTGTTTTGAAAGCAGCACTTTCAAATTGTACATGGCCACCACCATGCTAATAAGGCACTGCATCTGCCAAAGTCCCTCATTATCATGCTTCTCCTTAAAGGAGGGGGCTAGTGTAAATGTGGCCTGTATGTGTGAACACAGTAAGTAAGCACTTGGCATAAGAACATAAGAACATAAGAATGGCCATACTGGGTCAGACCAAAGGTCCATCAAGCCCAGCATCCCATCTGCCGACGGTGGCCAATGCCAGGTGCCCCAGAGAAGGAGAACAGAAGACAAGTGATTTATCTCCTGCCATCCATCTCCTGCCCTTGTTATGAAGGCTAGGGCACCATACTTTATCCCTGGCTAATAGCCATTTATGGACCTGACCTGCAAAAATTTATCAAGCTCTTTTTTAAACCCTAATAGAGTCCTGGCCTTCACAGCCTCCTCGGGCAAGGAGTTCCACAAGTTGACTGTGCGCTGTGTGAAGAAAAATTTCCTTTTATTAGTTTTGAACGTACTACCCATCAATTTCATTTGGTGTCCCTGGCATAGTTTTTTGTGCAGAAAGAAAATAAGCTGATAGGTCTGGTATGCGTAGTGCTTTCTCTTAAACACTCAGGGAAAACTGAGCATGTCTGAGGAATGATCATCTCCTGTGGATGAATCTTGCAAGAAGAAGGACAGGCTGAAAAAGTGGAGAACGGGACCAGGATATCAGATTCTATAATATAGGCCCTGTTGTGTGGCCAGCTTATTTGGGCCAATAGCATGAATGATTTGGATACTCTTGCAGAACCAGAAAACATACCAGGAGCACTATGACATGCAAGTCAACTCAGACTGAATAGAAGAGCCTGTGTGATGGTGAGGCTGAGATTAGCGGTCCAAATATGCCCTTTTGGATTCATGTCTCTGAGTTCTTCAGCCTCCAGATAAAATGGATGGAAAGGGGATATAGATAGAACAGAGCAGAACAGTGGGATAACTTAGGCAGATTTAAGGCTTGTTTGCAGAGCAGACAACTAAGGCTTCCAAATAATTTTCATGGAGAACAATACAAGTGTTTGCAGATAACATACAACTCTTGAAATCTGATCTGTAGCTCTACTTGTTTTGGTTACAAACCAGTTGCTTTCTCAGTCTCCTTCTTCCCTCCCCAGTGGAGTGGGTTTTTGTTTTTATGTGGTGGTCTCTGGAGGCTAATACAACCCATTTACTTTAATGATTTATACTTAATGTCTTAATCTGAACAATTGCTTTTGCATGCCTTTTATGCATATTTGTAATCTTGGTTTTGTGCTTTTTAAAGTCTTCTATTGGTTCATGAACACCTGACTCTCTGGTCTGTCTTTTTTAGAGGTCAAGATTTATGTCAGGAAAGGAACAGGTCTGGAAAAGAGAACTTACAAGCCATTAGGGCAGTTTTTAAAAAAAGCATAAAAATCAGGACAAAGATACATACTGAACATAGGAAAACTAAGATTTTGTTTAGTGATCTAGAAGTAAATAATTAGACTAATGGACCATTAGCTCAGTGGTACACCCAGGGTTTGTGGAAGAAGGGTCTTCCAGAAGGAGGGTTTCCTTCGGAAGGACCCCCATTTCCTTCCGAAGGAACCCGGTCTACATGGCAGCTTTTCCTTCTGGAAGTGGATCTTCTGCAAGCGAGATCTTGTGCGACTATGCAAATGAGGCACAAGATATTTTAATCTGTGCCTTATTTGCATGTTCTGCTCTGCTCACTATCATAGAATCATAGAATCACAGAGCTGGAAGGGACCTCAAGAGGTCATCGAGTCTAGCCTCCTGCCCCAAGTAGGATGACCCCCAACTAAGTCATGCCAGACATGACTATAGCCGTGTCTACACGTGCACGCTACTTCGAAGTAGTGGCACTAACTTCGAAATAGCACCCGTCACGGCTACACGCGTCGGGCGCGATTTCGAAGTTAACTTCGACGTTAGGCGGCGAGACGTCGAAGTCGCTATCCTCATCAGGAGATGGGGATAGCGCCCTACTTCGACGTTCAACATCGAAGTAGGGACCGTGCAGTCGTTGCGCATCCCGCAACTTTGAAATTGAGGGGTCCTCCATGGCGGCCATCAGCTGAGGGGTTCAGAGACGCTCTCTCCAGCCCCTCAGCTCAATGGTGGCCGCGTAGAGTGGCCCCTTAAAGGTCCCCTCCCCCTCCCTTTCTGTGCAGGAAGCTGAGGGAACGTGCAGGCAGCAGCTCAGACACGCGGCCAGCCTTCACGTCCCTCAGCAGCCACAGGAGGCACAGGCCCCTCAATGGCCGCCTGGCAGCCCCCCCCAGCGCCCCCAGGGGACCCCCCCCAAGGGGAGCCAGGGCAGCCAGCCCAGCCAGGTGGGCAGCTGGGCTGGCAAGCGGCAGCGGGGCCCCTCCTGGACGGAGGCCGAGCTGCGGGACCTGCTGGGGCTCTGGAGCAAGGAGGAGGTGCTCCAGGTAATGGGGAGCAAGAGGCGGAACGCGGATGCGTTCGCTCGGCTGGCCGAGGGCCTGGCTGACCGGGGTCACCCTGCCCGCACTCCTGATCATGTCAGGAGTAAGGTGAAGGAGCTGCGGCAGGGTTACGCCCGGGCCCGGGATGCGGCCGACCGATCTGGGGCCGCCCCCGTCACGTGCCCCTTTTACAGGGAGCTCAGGGACATCCTGGGCCCCCAGCACACCTCCTCCCCTCCGGCCACCCTTGATACTTCGGCCGACAAGCCCCAGCAGGCCCTTCAGCCGGAGTCCGCCCCAGAGGTAAGCCCTGCACCCCGGGGGCCCCGCCCCGGAGCCCACCCCCGGGCCATAGCGGCAGGAGGAGGAGGAGGAGAATCCGGGCTGCAGATCCTCCTCCTGCCATCCCGGAGTAGCAGCCGGGCCTCCGCCCCCCGGGGATCTCCGGACCGTGGGAGTGGACCGACAGGTATGTACCCCCCTGTGGTGTACACCCCTGGGCTTGAGGGGCGGGGGTAATAGATATGTGTCCAGGGCCCCCCACATGCTCACATGGCCATGGTCCCAAGGACAGCAGGGCCATGTCCCTCATAGCAGTGCATCAGCCCCTGCCCCCCCGCACAACAGTGCCATGCCCCATCCCCGGGGCAGGGGGGAGCGGAATCTTGACGGGCCCCCAGGAGGAGGGGGTGGGACACCCCACAGCAGCAGCAGCAGCAGCATGTGATGGAGTCGGGGGAGTGCAAAAGGGAGACTCAGGCTAGATATGAGCAACAAGAGCCGAAAAGCTCCCAGGGGCAAAGGATGATCCTGGGGCTACAGCTGGCAGGTGACACCTCTGCCCTGAACAAAGAGGAGGGAGGAGCTGAGCTGGCTTTGAATCGGGGGGGAGAGGGGGCTGCAGGTAGAGGCTAGGGGAAGGGAGAGCTGGAAGGCAGCCAGCCTGAGGAGGGGGAAAGCTACATCCCAGAGGGGCACCCCTTGGGGTCTTCTCCCCAGGACGGGTTGGAAGGACTGTCTCTTCCGACAGCTGGTGCTGTCACTCCTGGGAGAAACTGGGCATCTGTGGCCTAAGAAACCTCTCCTGTCAGACCCTGCGGAGTGAAGTGAGAGTTGCTCCCTCCAGGGGACGGGGTGCAGTGCAGGGGGACCCCTGAACCCCATCCATCACAGCAGCATGTCCCAGGGATGGGGATGGGCAACCTGCAGCACAGGGCTGGGGGGACAAAGGCCACGGCTCGGGGCCCACACTAACGCCTGTCTCCATTCTTCTTCCCCCCCTCCTCTCCTGTGTCCTGCACCTGCACCATCGGAAGGACCGGAAGAGAGCACCGGCGAGGCATCAGTGGTCCCGGAGACCCCTCCGGGGCCATCGCTCCAGGCAAGCCCCTCAGCCGAGGACCGACTGGCCCCACGGCGGGCTAGACCGCGGACCCCGCACCACCACTAGCCGATGGCGACGGACCCCCAGCTGCTGGCCATCCACCGTCGGCAGCTGGAGGTGGCGGAGCAGCGCCTGCAGGTGGAGCAACGCCGCCTCGAACTGCAGGAGCGGGCGCTGGCCTGGTGCCAGGAGGCATGGGGGGCCTACATGGACACTTTCAACCACCTTGTGGACTACCTGGCCCCCCGTGCCGCGCCGGCTGCCGCAGCGCCCACCCTGACTGCTCCACCCGCCGCACCACCTGCTGCTCCACTTGTCGCCATCCCATCCACCATCACCCCGCCATCCACCAGCGAGGGCCGGACCGCCGAGGGACCCCTGCAGCCAGCTGAGATTCGCCGGGCATATCTTCCGGTCCGCCCCGCCCCCAGCCACCCCCGGACAGGGCTGCGGCCGCGGCAGGGCTCCCGGCCGCCCACCCCCAGTGCCAGAATTTAGGGGCGTGGGGCCTGGGACGTAGCCCCCCCCCCTTGTATATAGTTGATGTTTAAAAAAGGACGATGGACAGTTTTAGTTCTCTTTTTTGGGGCCCCCCTTTGCCCCGTCCCCCCCATGTAAATAGTTCTCCCCTTTATCATCCCTGGTTTTCTTTTTAGTGAACAAACTTTTTTTATTACTATTGTTTTATTTGTACACATTACTTTTGTTACACACATCTTGTATACAGTTTGTTCTTGTTTTAATTATAGTTCCAAAAAAACAAAGTTCTCAAAGAAAAACCAGTTAAATTTTAGCCACAAGTGCGTGCTGTCTTTTGTCTAGGAAAAGTGTGGGGGGGTGCGGTTGGGTGCTCCGTGGTGTGGGCGTAGGGGCAGGGAGTGTGCTGGAGGAAGGGGGGGGCAGTGGGGGGCCTTGCAGAGTTCATGCCGTGGCCTCATCATCAAAGTGGGCCCGCAGGGCCTCCCGGACCCGGGTCCCTTCAGGGTCCACCTGGTGACTGGGGGCAGCGGGTGGCTGGACGTCGGCCCTGCCGGCCTCCACAGCCCAGCCCTGAAAAAAGGCCTCCCCCTTGCTTTCCACCAGATTGTGTAGGGTGCAGCAGGCACCCACACTCTGGGGGATGTTGGTGGGCCCCGCATCCAGGCGGGTCAGGAGACATCTCCAGCGCCCTTTGAGGCGGCCAAAGGAGCACTCCACCACCTGGCGCGCGCGGTTCAGGCGCTGGTTGAAGCGCTCCTGGCTGGCGGAGAGATGGCCCGTGTACGGTTGCATGAGCCAGGGCCGGAGGGGATGCAGAGGGGCATGGTGGTGTCCCCCAGAGGGATCTCCCGCTGGGGGATGTAGGTCCCCGCCTCCAGCCGGCGGCACAGGCCCGAGTTCCGGAACACCGGCCCCGGCTGTCCACCAAGGCCTGCAGGACCACTGAGTGGTAGCCCTTGCGGTTGATGTAGCGTCCTCCACTGTGATGCGGGGCGCAGATGGGGATGTGAGTCCCATCCAGAGCCCTGAAGCAATTGGGGAAGCCCAGCGTGGCAAAGCCGGCGATGGTGGCATCTGGGTCCCCCAGCCTCATGAGCCTGTGCAGGAGCATGGCATTGATGGCACGCACAACCTGCAGGGAAAGAACATGGGAGAGCACCAATGAGGGGTGAGCTGGGTGTGCGGTGCCCTGCCCTGCCTGGGCCCCCCTGCCCTGCCCTTCCCTCCTCTGCCCTCCCCCCGACCCCCGTGGGTTCTCTTACCTCCATGAGGACAGCCCCAATGGTGGTCTTGCCGACACCAAACTGCCGTCCCACGGATCAGTAGCTGTCTGGAGTGGCCAGCTTCCAGACAGCGATGCCAACCCGTTTCTCCACAGGGAGGGCACGCCACATGGCGGTGTCCTGGTGCCTGAGTGCAGGGGTGAGCCACTGGCACAGCTCCATAAATGTTTGCTGGCTCATCCTGAAGTTCCTGAGCCAGTGATCATCGTCCCACTCCTCAAGCACCAGCCGCTCCCACCAGTCGGTGGGGTAGCTCCACAGGCGGTGGCATGTGAGGCGGGGGGGGTTCGGGGTGCTGAGCAGTTGGGGCTTGAGTCCTGCTCCCCTGCAGGCTGCTCCTCCTCCTCCGGTGTGGCAAGGAGGTGCTCAGCTGCCTCCCGCATGGGAGGGCTGGATGGACCTCTGGCGGCAGCTGCGGCTGCTGCTGCTGCTGGGGGTCCATGACTGCGTTGCCCGAGGTCTGTGTGCCTATGGCTCTTCAGACCGCGTGCTGTGCAGGCTGCGTGTGTCTGGGAGGGGCCCTTTAAGGGAGCGGCTAGCTGTTGCCCTGGAAGCGCTAGTCTGCCCTGTGACCCTGTCTGCAGCTGTGCCTGGCATCCCTATTTCGATGTGTGCTACTTTGGCTTGTAGAAGTTCCCTCGCAGCACCTATTTCGATGTGGTGCTGCGCAACGTCAACGTTGAACGTCGACATTGCCAGCCCTGGAGGACATGTAGACGTTATTCATCGAAATAGCTTATTTCGATGTAGCCTGCACGTGTAGACGTAGCCTATATCAAGCTGGGACTTAAAAATTCTTGCAGAATAGGGGGCAGTGTAGACACAGGCCATCAATCTCAGCTTTGACCATTCCACACCAGAGATCCGTTTCCTGGACACTGCAGTGCAAATCACTGATGGCCAAATCAGTAATGCTCTCTACCAGAAAACTACTGACTGCTACACTTAGCTACAGGCCTCCAGCTTCTGTCCAGGATACCTCTCATGATCCATCCTTTATCATCAAAGGGTCTGTTCCATGAAAGCTCATCACCTAATAACTTATTTTGTTAGTCCTTAAGTACCACATGACTGCTTTTTTTGTTTTGTGACGTCTCAGGCTACCTCTCTGTGACTATGGACCTAACTACGTCAGTTACATGATCAGGGGCTCATTCCTGTTCCTCTACTAATGTTATATATGCCATCAATGCAACTCTGCTATATATATATTGAACAGGCTGGACAATCACTTTGCCAAAGAATGAATGGCCACAAATCAGACATTAGGAATCTGAATACACACAAACCTGTCAAATAGCAACAGAGAGGGAGCCGTGCTAGTCTATACACCATCAAAACAAAAAGCAGTCAAGTAGCACTTTAAAGACTAGCAAAATAGTTTATTAGGTGAGCTTTCGTGGGGCAGACCCACTTCTTCAGACCATATTGAGTGTGTTCTGGTCTGGCTATGGTCTGAAGAAGTGGGTCTGTCCCACGAAAGCTCACCTAATAAACTATTTTGCTAGTCTTTAAAGTGCTACTTGACTGCTTTTTGTTTTGATAAACCCGTCAGTGAGAATTTCAATGAAGTAGGCCATAATATTAAAGAGCTGAGAGTCTGCGTCCTACAACGAGACTTTAACATCAGATTACAAAGAGAGACCTCTGAACGAGAATTTATTCTCAGATTTGACACTTTGCGAGTTGTTCTTAATAGAGATAACAATTCCTTTATGCATTACAAAGACAACTTCCCCATCTTTGATATTCGTAGTGACCTCCATGCAAATCACTTAACTTACATTAATTAGTGCAAGTTTCTATTTCTTCCCCCTACTCCCTACCCTTTGGCCCCTACAGCCAGTGTGTCAGTTTGCATTTAATTTTTTTGTTTTGTTTTCCATCTTTGTTATGTATTCATGTGCTAGTTCACTATTTCAAGATCTGAATAAGTGGGTCTGCCCCACGAAAGCTCATTATTTTATTAGTCTTTGAAGTGCTACACAACTGCTTCTTTGTTTTGTGAAAATACAAACTAACACGCCTACCTCTCAGTGACTATTCACCCCAGGCTGTTATGGTGTCTTTGCTTCTGCCAGATGGACCCAGAACTACAGACTACTTACTGCTCAGCCCCACAGCTTTGACCTGAGGCTGAAAACCTGTGGCAGAATGGCCTCTCTCCAGACTGGAGAGCCATCACCTATACCCAGCCCATGGAAATGTTTAAGAAACCCCATAACGAAGCTCTAGTATCCTCTTTTTTTCTTTCAGGGAAGAGGAAATAACAAAATTCTCCCCTCCTGCTTTTTTGGGTGACTGTTGCCTTTGGGCTAAGTGAAAGAAGAGACCTACTGAGTTGTCATGACCACTCATTAACCACAGTGATTGACAGCGGCATTGAAGCATCCATTCTTCCTTGTTGCTTGTACAGACCACCATGATCTTCTGTCTTTCTGTGACAGAGGGAGTAAGAAAAAATTAAATCTGTGGAAAAGATGGTGAAGAAAAAATGGGCAAATTTTGGTCCAGGGAATTCTTGTGAGCATAAGCTCTGGGTGTGGAAGGAGCATCCAAAAGAAATCCCATCCTCCTCAACACAGGTTGCTAGATTATATTGCTCTGAAATTCTCCAAATCGAGGATCTCTGTTAGTTGGAATGCTCTCATCTAACCCCAGAAACCTGAACCTTGCAGGGGAGGGAGGCAAGAGCAAACTATTTTCTGTGCATCTTGTGATTTGGGGAGTACTTGTTTTTCTCAGCAATGGGTGGTGGTTGCTACATGAACTGTAGTGAATAGATTGAGAATGGAGAGCAAGAAGATGAGATTAAGGACTAAATGTTCAAAAAGATTTAGGCTCCTAATCTTCTTCCATTGATTTCAGTGAAATTTAGAAGCCTAAACATTAGTGAGGTTGAAGCTCCTAATTCCTTTTCAGCAGTCGGGCCTAAGTTATTAATTTTGAGCAATGAGGATGCTGGTTATTACAGTGGTGATACATTTTTCTGTGTAAAAATTAAGTAGTGCTTTGATAATGCCTTCTTTTCGTTGTGCTCTCTCTCCCTTTTAAGAGACAAATTTTAGTTTTGGTTAGGATATCAAATATTAATCTATAATTTGCATACAACTGTATTCACTAAAGTATCATACATTAGAGCTTCATTTTGTAACCTTTACCCTGCTACAAGTGGTTCTGGCCATTAGCCTGTTAAATGGCATGAGACACACAACTATGCTGGAGTCCTGTGGCTTGGTGGACATAGACCTATTTAGCGTTAACCCAGCTTTGCATTCAACTGTTCCATAGTCTTCCTTCATTCAAGAGGATGCTTAGATGAATATTTTTAAAATATCTGATGGTGAATATCATGTTGCTAATACATTCCACTTGCTGGGCAGAAAATCAGCAGCCAAAAAGATCCATATGCATTCTTTAAATATAGTAACACCAAACACAGCTCTCCTTTTACTGTCCTCTTGCCTCTGGGGTTGTGTCTGCACTAGCCCAAAATGACCATGCAAATGGTTATTTCGAAGTTCACTAATGAAGTGCTGAAATACATATTCAGCACCTCATGAGCATATGGGGGGGCCCACCACACTTTGAAATTGCTGCAGCTCATCACCGCATGGCTCGTCCAGATGGGGCTCCTTTTCGAAAGGACCCCGGGAACTTCAAAATCACCTTATTCCTATCTCCTCATAGGAATAAGGGGATTTCAAAGTAGCTGGGGTCCTTTTGAAAAGGAGCCCTGTCTGGACGAGCCATGCAGTGGCGAGCCACGTCAATGTCGAAGTGCCGCAGCTGCCAGCATTCTAATGAGGTGCTGAATATGTATTTCAGCGCTTCATTAGTAAACTTCGAAATGGCCATTTGCATGACCATTTCGAAGTTTTGGGCTAGTGTAGACACAGCCTGGGGTTTAACCCGACAGAATGAATAAAAAATATTTTGCTGAGAAGCTTGTAAAATTCATAAATAATATCCGCTCATTTGAACTGAGTTCTGGTTTGTCTGAGAAACGGAAACTACAATGGCCTTGAAATGGTGTTCCTGTTGCTAGATGGATTGAGTACTCTAGCTAGATGTCTGCAGAGAGAGGATTTTTCATTTGTGGTTGTAAGCAGTGCTTTATTCTGCTTCTCTCCCACTGAATTCTAAATGTAAAGTCTTACCTTTATTTTCATTAATAGATATGAGGTGAAAAAATAGTGAAGGGTGAGTTTTTGGATAATATGAAAACTGAGCTGTAAAATCATAACAAATATTTTTGAGATTCAAAAACAGTGTTGCTGCACTCCCTCAGTTCCTAGCTTTGTCTGGGATAAGAGAAAGGAGTGCCAAAATACTTCTAGGAAGGGCATCTGTGTGGTAATTCTGGTGTAGCCAGAGCCAGAAGTTCAGAATATCAAATGAGAGAGTATATATTGAATTAGAATTTCAACCTGAAATTCAAATGCCACGAGTGTATGCGTATCTGAATCAAACCTCAGACTCTTAAAGTAGACCCATTGCTAACTACAAAGCTACTAATGATTGTAACTCTGTTGTTTTCTGTTTGGAGCACTAAAAATAATCTGAGAATTCACTCAGGTTGCTCATGCGGAAGTTCATAATTATCATTTTCAAGCACCTTCCCCTAGGTGACGCCACATCTAAATTGGAGTTTGAGGGAAAATGTATATTAACGTTTAGTGATTATTTGATTTTTCTAAACAGACATTCATTCTGCTGCAGTTACAGGCTGGAATGACCAGATAAGGCACAAATGCTGCTATGCCAAATATTTTCTGAATAAAAATTTTAGCACATTGGCAAAGGTCACAGATATTTGTAAGCTGAGGACCTGTCCAGCACAGGTTGAACCTCTCTAGTCTGGCACACTCTCGTGTGTCAGCATCCATAACCCAGCATAATTTTAGTTAGCCAGAAGATGACTTATCATGGGTTTGGCCAAGTTGCCCAAGGTTCCATAGTTTGCTTATAGCCATCAGTCCTGGCTCTGTGTTCTGTGGTGTTACTTAGCTGTAATTTACCTCTAAATGTTGTCTAAGAGGCCAGTAAGCTGTTGAAGTGTTGGTAATGCTGTTGGATGGTATTGATCACCCTTGGTCTCGCAAATTCACTTGTTAAGCACTGGTCAGGTCCTGAGGGCGTTGGACTAGAGAAGTTCAACCTGTAGATACCAAGTTATGTGTTTTCTGTTAGTTATCGAAAATGAAAGTCTACAATTGGTCTAGCAGAAAATGGATTTAAAACACGTGGCATAGACTATATGTGACAGTTACAAAGCTATTTGATGTGGCAGTAGGAAGCTATTTGATTGGATTCTATGAAGTAGAAGAAAGAGAACGATAAGGGGCGGAGGGAAAACAGGATTTCAGGGTAACATTAAAGTTGGTGGGATGTGTGTCTCCTGCTGACCTTAGACCAGGTCCTCAACCTAGAAAAAACTGTGACCTTTGCCAATATGCTAAAAATCTTATTCAGGAAATATTTCATTACATCAGCCTGTGTGCCTCGTCCTGTCACTCTAGGCTGTAACTACAGAAGAATGAATGTCTTTTTAGAAAAGCAGACTGCCATTATTAGACATTAATAATAAATTAGTCTAAAAATCATTGCCATTATCTGCTGTGTTCCTGAGATATATCACCTACAAGTCAATAGCATCATTTCTTCCTGGAAGCAGGCAATACACTTAGAGAGTTGGTATTTTGGCAAATGTGGATTGCATGGCAGACTAAAATGCCTCTGGGAACCAACTGCATTGACAACAGCATACTTATTAAGATGCCTCACTGACAGAAGCATCACAACTACAAGCCTGTGAAGCATCCAACAGCCAATTTCAAATGTGTGTGTCTTTAATTTAGTTCAGATAGCTAGAGCAGAGAAATCCAATATTGCATTTCATAACCTCTTGATTTTTGTGTCATATCTGGGGAGGAGGGTCTTTTATATGCATAATCACACGTGTATTCACAGAGCCTTGTGATAAATTGGAATTGTTCGGCCTCTCTTGCTACTTAATCAATATTCTTTTCCAGTCCATTTTCCCTAGCATTTTTTCTGAACCCCCACCCCCACACATCTCCAAACATCTGCCACATTTTCTTTTTTTAATTTGCTTCTTTCACCCCAAGTGTAGACTTTTGTGGGCCACAGGTTGGGCAGCATTCAGTCCTGAACCAGTGGCTGATTTAAGATTCATCATGTTGAGGATCTTCAGAGACATAGCAGAAACTTTGTGGCATTAGAAAGGAAAGATTAAAAATCTTCCTGGTGGGATCCTTTACACTTGCTTTTAGTTCTGGGAAGTCCTCTTGAGATAGAGGTTATTACATTTGTGAAATTTTTGTTATAGAAAAATCTGGTATAGATGACTTTTTTAGAGGCGTGTATAAGCTAAATTATATTGTTCCTCTCTTTCAGCTCCTTATACAGTTGAACTTCTGGGATTTAAATTATCCTAATTTATGGTAAAGTGGGCCTATTTCTTGGATCAATTACATTTAGGCTGTGTCTACACAGCAAGTTCTTGTGAAAGATTTTTTGAAAGAAGGGGGCTCTTTCAAAAGAGCCCATGGAGCATCTACACACACAAAGCATTCTTTCAATAGTAAAGTAAAAGAATGTGGTGCTCCTTTTGAAATAGCTCTTCCTTTCCTGTTTCAAGAGAGTTCCCCCTTTTGAAAGCTTGTTTCAAAAGAAAATGTGTGTAGACACTCCACAGGAACCTTCTTTCGAAAGACCAGTCTTCATTTTTGATCCCTGGCCTGTTCTTTTGAAAGAGCAGATCACTCTTTTGATCAGCTTTTTTGTGTGTGGATGCACACTTTTGATAGAAGCTCTTTCGGAAGAGATCTTCTGGAAGAGCTTCTTTCAAAAGATCTTTGTAGTATAGATGTAGCTTTAGGGGTGTGGGTGAGACAGGCACTCAGAAACATCTATGAGTTCTTCAATAAAGTATGTGTCCAACACAGAGCATGTGAAGGCATAATTTGGCATAAATGTTATGTGTCCTTTTCATTGTTGATCAGACCTCTATATTCCATCTAGTCCAATATCCTATTGCCCCAGAAGTGGCTAGGAGAAAGGAAGACGTAAGATGCTGTGATGAAGGCAGTTACTCCATAAGAAGTCCCCATTTATTAGATATTGGCTGATGGTCCAAAATATAAGAATTTATATCCTTTGTAAAACCTGTGGTTATAATTTTCAGTTGTTACTGTTATGGCTCTGGATATTTTTGTTATCCATAGATATCCCCAGTTCTTTTTTGAATCCTACTTTGTTTGTCACCTCAATATCTTGTAGGAATGAGTTCAACAGGATATTTACATATTCTCAAATCTCTCCTTGTGTTTATTTCTGTGATATTTTTGGTGCTAGCCCTTTTCTGTTTCTTATTCTATTTGTAAACTTAGTGTGATTGCAGGTGGCTATTTATATTCAGAGTATTATAATTAACTAATTAATCTCAAGTTTTTTACTTCTTTCAAAAGTGAGTTTTCTGCAGGTGAAAGGAACATGACTCTTTTTATCTATAAATAAAGTGAAGCTAGGATAGTGACAAAACAATGTTTGCATTCCTCAACCTTTATTTAGACATAAGGATTCAGGATTAAATGAAATTACCTCTTATATACTTTTAGTCCTTGGTTTTTTTGCTAGTAATGCTGTCAAAGATTCACAGGATCCCTTTTGAAAGGTGACAATTGGTGATGTGGCCAGCTGTGTTTTAAGAGCTTGATTAACATCACCAGCTCATTTCTCACAGGTTACTAAATACCCAATGTATACTTTATCGTACATTCATATCACCAAATAAATCATTTTTTTAGACTTTTAAAGTGCTACATTTCTGCTGCTTTGTTCTGGAGTACAAACGAACACAGCTACCTCACTGCAGTAGATAGTGTTAACTTGACCTACTCATCTAAAACTGTAAGACTCTGTCCCCTGTTACTGTTGTTTTAAGACATCTAATCCAATGACAAAGCTGTTTCCATTCTGACACCTACAAAAATTAAATGGCAGGAGGATTGCCTGAATGGTACTTAACTACTTTTGCAAAACCTCTGTGTATGCCAGCCTCAACCAAGACAATATTCTGGCTTCTAAAACCCTTTCGCTCTTACATACAACCACAATTACAGTATTGGTGGAACCTCTCTAGTCCAGCACCCTGAGGACCTGACAGGTGCTGAAAGAGAGAATTTGTTAGACCACAGGATGTCAATAATATCTAGCAGCATTAGCAAAACTTCTAATGCTTACTGCTTAGAAGACAATTACAGCTAGATGACAGCACCAAAAGCTGACAGCCAGGATTGGTGGCTGCACAACTTTATGGGACCATGAGAAATTTGGTCACACCCCTGATAAGTGATCATCCAGCTAATTGAATTAAGGCCAGATTACAGATGTTGCCGGATGAGAGAGTTCTTGACAAAGAGTTTCAACTGTATGTCTTTAATTACGTTGTGTATATTCAAAATTTTAGCAAAAGTAAATTACTGTTATAAAGCCAAACTAGATCTTTCAATTAATTCATTTTTATACCAGTTAATATTTTAAGGAATGGAGTTCTGCTGGTGATCAATAGAATAAAGATTGACTGTCTTTCTCATCTGGCACTCTCTCATCCGTCAACATCTGTGGTCCAGCATGATTTTAGTTACCCAGATGTCCACTTATCATGTGTGTGGCCAAGTTTCCTGTGGTCCCAGAAAGTTTGTTTGCAGCCACCGGTCCACCTCTCAGTGTTCTGTGCTGTTACTTATCTGTAATTTACCCTTAAATGTCTTCTAAGAGCCTACTAAGCAGTGGAAGTATGGGTAATGTTGCTAGATGATATTGACCTCCCATGGTTCAGTAAATTTCTTTGGCACCAATCAGATCCCAAGGGTGCTAGACTAGAGAGGTTCAACCTGTACAACTACAAAGATGGTACAAATTAACACAATTGCTGTTAAAAGAGCTATGCTGCACTACAGTGTTTGTATGTATAGTGTACCTACCTACTTGGCAACTCTCCTTCCATTAAAGATTTTCTTGCTCTTCCTTGGAGAGTGATGACGGAAATGTTTTCTCAGGATTTTTTGAGGCTACCATTTCTAATTTAATAGAGAGACTTTCAGCCGTAAAGTGGCTGAATGGCCTTTGAATTCTGCATTTCCCTCTCTTAGCTAGTAAACTATCATCTGATGAAGCAGATCATTGCCCATGAAAGCTTATGCTCCAAATATCTGTTAGTCTATAAGGTGCCACAGGACTTCATGTTGTTCTCAAGGATACAGACTAACACGGCTACCTCTCTGATACTTATCTGTTCTGTTTTCCCTTGGCAATACAGAACATTCCTAGTCGTCGGCCTTCAGAAAAATATCTTGAACTACTGTTGTAGCTCTAACCAGAGATCTAAGTGCTGGGACCCAGAAGCTTAAATGCATTCTAAAGCAGAAGAATATGGGCTGAAGCCACTACATGTTTGAGGCTGCATAGCAGCTGTGCAGCCTTTCAGTTGGGTATTGTGCATTAAAAACCACCAAGGTTAATTTTTCCCCCAGCCACACCTCAGTGATAACCCAACACCCCTTCATCTTCATATAAGGGTGGGGGGTTGCCCTACATGTCTTACCCAGGATCACAGAGCATGTCTTGATCAGAAGAAAGAATAGAATCCATGGTGTCCGAGTGCAGCAGGAAGAAGCATTTTCCAATGGAAAATATTCTGTGAAGATATGTTGTATAAATTTTCATCTTAAAATATAATCAAGTTCCCACTGTCTGACTGTTTTTCAACAGTAAATCACTATCATTAGTTACATGTGAATACACTTGGCATGAAGAAAGACGGAAGATGATTTGGCTAATGTTTGTGAACTATTAACCATAGCTGTCTTAGTCTGTAGCTTCGCCATTCTGCTGTTGAGAGTTTATGCAGCACTTTGAGTGCAAGATCCGTTTAACTAAACCATGACAGATCCCAAGAGGCAAAAGCTTACGGCCTTCCATTAAGACTGAATGTTCTTTTTCAAAAACAGTTCTTCAAAATAGAGAGCACTACCAGCAATCCTGCTTCTGTGCAACCCAAATAGAAGATACAAGCAGTCCTGTAGCACTTTAAAGACTAACAGTTTTATTTATTAGCTTTCATGTGTTTTTGTAGGTAGTCCGTCGTGTCCGATAATGACATCTGGAGCTTGCACAGGCTCATTGGTTGTGGACTCACATGTGGCTGAGGAGTCCAAGCTTTGAACAGCACGGGCGTTCACAATGGGGGCAAGGGCATTGTCCTGGGTCTGTTGGTGTGGCTGCTGCTGTTGCTTTCTTCCTCTCACGAGCATCAGTGAGGCATATGCACCACTTCTCTTCAAAGTTGTCATATGCATGTCATACGAGAGCACGCCAGCCTGTTCGGTCTTTTGCATGCTGCTCTAGCTGATCTGGTTTTAAACCAGAATGAGCAATGTGGGCCTTCACACAGTCTTTACATCTCTTGTGAGGCCTACCTTGATTCCGTTTGCCCTGGGAGAATTCACCATAGAGGAGTTGCTTAGGGATTCTTGACTCCTCCATTCATATGACATGCCCTGTGCAGTGAAGCTGGGCTTTCAGAATCATGGCTTTGATGCTCATAGTTCCTGCTCTGTCCTGCCATCGAATGTGCAGTATTGACCTCAGGCTGCGTGCGTGGAAGTGCTCCAGAAGTTTTATGTTTTCTGTACAAGGTCCAGGTTGCACAGCCATACAGGAGACTGGTCAGGACTACAGACTTGTACACTTTCAGTTTAGTGGACCGTTGGATATTGTGCTAATTCAACACTCGCGCGCTCAGACATCCTAGTGCCTGGCTGGCCTGGCAGATTCTGACATTGATTTCTTTGTCAAAGGAGCCATCATTGGCTATCACACTGCCAAGGTACTTGAACTCCTCTACTGTTTTTAACTCTGTTCCTTCAATAAAGATTGAAGTGGGGAGAACAGCAGATCCTTGAGCAGGTTGAAACAGTACCTTGGTCTTTCCTAGGCTGATGGTCAAACAAAAGAGGTGAGTGGCATCAGCAAACTTGTTGACGATGAGCTTGAATTAGACTCCTTGTGTGCCAGATGCCTTGTGTGCACAGTCATCAGCAAAAAGGGCTTCAAGGATGAGCCTCTCAAGTCTCTTGGTTTTAGCATTCAGAAAATGAAGGTCGAAAAGTGACCCATCAAGTCTGTATTTTATGTAGACTCCATGGTCCAGGTCCCTAACTGCGTGGCTAAGGATACACTTGAAAAAGAGGTTGAATAACACTGGGGCCAGCACACACCCTTGCTTCATACCATTGGATATGTTAAATGGATCTGAGGATTCACCATTTGAAAGAACAAAGCCAGTCATGTCGTCGTGGAACAGGCGTATGAGGTTAACGAATCTTCTCGGCCAGCCAAGTTTTGACAGGATAATCCACAGGGCTTCTCTGTTGATGGTGTCAAATGCCTTGGTCAGGTCTATAAAGACAGCGTATAGGTCCAAGTTCTGCTCTATGCACTTTTCCTGGACCTGATGAACAGCAAAGATCACATCACTGGTGCTGTAGCCTGGGTGAAAACTACACTGAGCCTCTAGTAGGTTTTCCTCTGAGATGCTGGTGATCAGACAGTTGAGGATGACTTGAGCCAAGATCTTCCCAGCAGTACAGAGAAGGGAGATGCCCCAGTAATTTCCACAGTCAGCTTTGTGGCCCTTGTTCTTGAAGCATGAGATGATTGTGGCATCCTTGAAGTCTTTGGGCATGTCTTCTTCCCAAATGCTGATCAAGATGTGAAAGGCTTCAAGTGACACTGGTCCTGCTGCTTTGAAAATTTCAGCAGGAATACCGTCCACCCCAGGGGCTTTGCCAGAGCTGGTCTGGCTGATTGCCTTTTTGACCTCATCCATTGTAGGGGGCAGGTCAAGACTGTCTATTGTGGGTTTCTGTGTTCTAGGGCCACAGGGTCGACAACGGAGGTCTGTTGAGAAGGTTGCTGAAGTGCTCTCTCCACCTATTGTTGATGCTGTTCTTCTCCCTCAGAAGGGTCATGCCATCTGCAGACAGGAGAGGTGTAGTACTTGGCTTTGAAGGTCCATATATAGCTTTGATAACACTGAAGAACATCTTGGAGTTCTTGATGTCAGCGTAGTATTGGACTTCATCAGCTTTACTCTTCCACCACTCATCTTGCATTTTGTGAAGTGCCATTTGCGCCTGGCTCTGAAGTGTTTGAAACAATCACATTTGGAGATTGAGGACTGATCGTTCTGCGATAGCAGAAATGCATTCTGTTTTTCCTCTAAGATCTGCATGATGGCCTTGTCATTTTCATCAAACCAGTCTTGGTAAACTCTCTCTTTCTGTCCAAGTATTGACTTTGTTGACTCCATCACCAGGGTTTTGAACTGGTGCCACTTTTGTGTTGGGTTTCCAGTCAGAGGTCCGTGGGATGTCAGCACTTCATCAAGGCAGGCTGCGAATTTCTCACAATGGTCAGTATGTTGCAGCTTCCCAATGTTGAAGGAGGGTCTAACAACCTTGAGCTTCCTGCGGTGCAGTGGTGTGATGTGCAGCATAAGGACTGATCTGATGAGTCTATGATCAGTCCAGCACTCCGCTCTCCGCCTGGCCCTGGTGATCTTAACATCTCGAATGCCCCACCTGTGATTGAGGACATAGTCAATCAGGTGCCATTGTTTTGATCTTGGGTGCATCCATGTGGTCTAGTATTTACTGGCTTGCCTGAAGAGAGTGTTCGTAATCGTCAGGTCATTTTCTGCACACAAGCTCAGCAGAAGGCGGCCACTGGCATTCATGTTACCAACACCATGATGCCCCAGCACCCCTCTCCGGGTCCTACAGTCCTTGCCGACCCTGACATTGAAGTCACCCAACAGGAGAAGCTTGTCACTAGGGGGAGTTGCTTTCACAAGGTGGTCAAGGTCCTCCTAGAAACTTTCTTTTGCTTTGTCACTTCTAGTCAGCATGGGAGCGTAAGCACTGATGACTGTAACGTGGTGAGAGGTGTTGAGGGGGAAGCGGAGCTTGATCACACTCACTGATGCAAGTTGGTAGCTCAGGAAGCTGGTGCAGAAGTGATGTCTTGATGGCAAGTCCCACTCCGTGGATTCTGTCTTCATTTTCTGGCCTGCCTTTCCAGAAGAATGTGTAACCTCCTTTTGGTTCGCAGATGGATCCTTCCTTTGCCTGTCTGGTCTCGCTCAGGGCATCTACGTCAATGTTATAACATGCCAGTTCTCTTGCTATGAGGGCCATTCTTCTCTCAGGACTCAGAGCATTCTCCCTGTCCAAGAGGGTGCGCACGTTCCATGTTGCAAATATCATCTTTCTTGTGTAAGAACCTCATTACCTAATAAATAA
Organism: Carettochelys insculpta; assembly: GCF_033958435.1. Taxonomy (NCBI): domain Eukaryota; kingdom Metazoa; phylum Chordata; order Testudines; family Carettochelyidae; genus Carettochelys; species Carettochelys insculpta. The sequence continues at coordinate 16,804,025 of NC_134148.1, forward strand.
AATAGTTAGTCTTTAAGGTGCTAAAGGACTGCTTGTTTTTTGTGAAGCTGCTGGCTAGCACGCCTACCCCTCTGTGACTAAACAGAAGATAACAAAAAGTCCTGTGGCACCTTATAGACTAACAGATATTTCAGAGTATAAGTTTTCATGGGCAAAGACCCACTTCAACAGATGCATGAGTGGGGGCAGGTGTTCCAGAGCGGTATTTAAAGAATGGGGTCCCAGTCAAAGGGAGGGTGACAGCTGACAAGGTCTATTCAGAAAGGTGGAAATGGCCCATTATCAGTAGTATGTATCAAAAGAGGAAAAAGCAAGCCAGATCAGGTAGGGTGATGCAGCCCATTGTCAGAGTCTAATGGGGAGATAGTAACACCCAGGGCAGAGAAGCTGCTTTTGTAAAGGAGTCAGCCACTCCCAGTCTCTGTTTAATCCTTGGTTGATGGGGTCAAATTTGCGAATAAATTGCAACTCTGAGATTTCTCTCTCCATTTGATTTTTGAAATTACTTTGTTTTCGGACTGCTACTTTTAAATCTGTTACTGATTGTCCAGGGAGATTTAAGTGCTCTCCCACAGGTTTCTGTACATTACCATTCCTGACGTCTGATTTATGTCCATTTATTCTTTTATGGAGAGGTTGTCTAGTTTGGCCAATGTAAATTGTAGTGGGGCATTGCTGGCACATGATAGCATATATTATATTAGTAGATGTACAGGTAAAGGAGCCCCTGATGGCATGGTTGATGTTAGGTCCTGTGATGATATCACTGGTGTAGACATGTAAGCAGAGTTGACAGCAAGGTCTGTTGCAGGGATAGGTTCCAGGTTTAGAGTTACTGTGTTGTGCTCTATAGTTGCTGGTGAGAATTTGTTTAAGGTTGGCAGACTTTCTATAGGCGAGGACAGGCCTGCCTCCCAAGGTTGGAGAGTGAAGGATCATTGTCTAGGATGGGTTGCAGATCCCTGATGTTGCGTTGGAGAGGGCTTAGTTAGGGGGTATATGTGATGGCCAAGGGTGTTCTCTTGTTTTCCTTGTGAGGCCTGTCTTGTAGCAGGTGACTTCTAGTACCCGTCTGGCTCTGTCAATTTGTTTCCTTACTTCCTTAGGTGGGTATTGTAGTTTGAGAAAACTTGGTAAAGGTCTTGTAGATGTTTGTCTCTGTCTGATGGATCAGAGGAAATACAGTTGTACCTTAGCGCCTGGCTGTATACAATGGATCATGTAGTTTGCCCTGGATGGAAGCTGGAGGCATGTAGATAAGCAAACCAGTCCATTGGTTTTTGGTATAGGGTGGTATTTATGTGATCAGCGCTTATCTGCACAGTAGTGTCCAGGAAGTGGATTTCTTGTGTGGACTGGCCCAGGCTAAGGTTGATGGTGGAGTGGAAACTGTTGAAATCATGGCGGAATTCTTCAAGGGCCTCTTTCCCATGGGTCCAGATGATGATGATGTCATCCATGTAGTGCAGGTAGAGGAGGGGTGGTAGGGGACAAGAACTGAGAAAACGTTTTTCCAGGTCAACCATAAAAATGGCATACTGTGGGGTCATGCAGGTGCCCATAGCAGTGCCACTGATTTGAAGGAATAATTTGTCCTCAAATCTGAAATAGATGTGGGTGAGTACAAAGTCACAAAGCTCCACCACCATTTGTGCCTTGGGCTCATCAGGAATAATGTTCCTAACAGCTTGGAGTCCATCTTCATGTGGGATATTGGTGTAAAGGGCCTCTACATCCATGGTGGCCAGGATGGTGTTTTCAGGAAGGTCACCAATGGATTGTAGTTTCCTGAGGAAGTTGGTGGTATCTCGAAGAAAGCTAGGAGTGCTGGTAGCAGAGGGTCTTAGTAGAGAGTCCACATATCCAGACAATCCTGTGGTGAGGGTGCCAATGCCTGAGATGATGGGGTGTCCGGAATTCACAGGTTTATGGATCGTTGGTAGAAGGTGGAATAAACCTGGTTTGGGTTCAAGGAGGGTGTCTGTGTAGATTTGTTCCTGTGTTTTGATAGGGAGGGTCTTAAGCAGATGCTGTATTTTCTTTGTGTATTCCTCGGTGGGATCCTGGGACAGAGGCAGGCAACTCTCCAATACCACATTCTACAAGCTTCTGTCCCAGGATCCAACTCAGGAATACACAAAGAAACTACAGCATCTGCTTAAGACCCTCCCTGTCACAACAGGCCCCCAACTCAAACCACTGCAATGCATTATTAAAGACCTACAACCTATCCTTAATCAGGATGCCACACTCCAGAAGGCTCTAGGTGACAGGCCTATTCTCTCATATAGACAACCTCCCAAGCTTATGAGGATTTTCACCAACAACCTTGGACTATACCACAGGAATACCAATCCTGGAACTTTTCCTTGCAACAAGGCCCATTGCCAACTTTGTCCACATATCTATTCTGGAGATACCATCGCTGGACCTAACCAGGTTATTCACAGAATCACGGGCACATTCTCATGTTCCTCAACTAACATCATATATGCCATCATGTGCCAACAATGCCCACATGCTTTGTATATTGGGCAGACTACAAACGCTCTTAGACAAAGAATTACTGGGCATAAAACAGACATAAGAACATTCCTGATTCACAAACCTGTCAGCCAGCATTTTAATGGAGTGGGCCATTCTGCTAATGACCTGAAAGTCTGTGCTTTACTGAAAAGGAACTTTAACAGCCATTTGGAAAGAGAGGCTGTTGAACTCTCTTTTTTATATTCAAATTTGACACATTAACACGTGGTTTGAACCAGGATGGCAATTTTCTTCCTCATTATAAAGGCTCCTTTACACACGTTGCTTTATCTAATTCTTGACTCACCCCCCACTGCCCCTCTGCTCTCTGATTTGCTCACCTGGATGATAATTTTTCTGATTTGTCAACCTTGATTACTAATTTTGTTTCTCTGTGCCTTAAATATTGAGTCTGTTCTGGTATGGCTATGGTCTGAAGAAGTGGGTCTGTCCCACAAAAGCTCATCACCTAATAAATTATTTTGTTAGTCTTTAAAGTGTTACTGGACTGCTTTTTTGTTTTGATATATATAGACTAGCACAGCTATCTCTCTGTTACTACTCTCTTCTGGTACTTTTTTGATGGGAAAGCAATTTTCTCTCAAATACAATAATTTTAAAGAGTGTGGACAAGTATATATATGTAAAGGTTTGTAACAGAAGGAAAAGATTATGAGCAATAGAGCATCCTTCATGAACTCCATTTATACTGACTGAAATAATTGATCTTCCCATCATTATCATAGTGATACATGTTTCTTTACCAGGCAAAGTAAAAGGGCTAGAGAATAAGAGAAATGGTCATCCAACCTAATCTCAAATCAATAAGGGCGAGGAGTAGTAATGAAATTCAGTATTTATATTATTTTTAAGTTGGTAGTCATCAGGATTTTGGATTTGGTGGGTTTAATTATATGAAAAAAGCCCCTCACCCCGAAGGCCAGGTGGGGCTGAAGGGAGCAGTTGCCCCCTGGCTCATTGTTTCAAAGGGGTCCGGAGCGCTGGCCCCCACCTCTGCTACTTTGGTAGCGGAGGCAGTTGATACTTCAGGCCTCTTTGAATTTCCAGTGCTGCTGCACCTCTGCACATGGCTGACAGGGTATGTAGGGGAGGGGAGCCCAGTGCAATGGTTTAGGCAGCACTGAGGGCCAAGTGCCCTAGGTCCCTCCCCTCTGCCTTTAGTCCCGCTATTCAAGGGTGCTCTCCCACCTTACCCCAGGGCCCACAGCCACTGTGGGTGCTGCTGTATGTAGACACCATACAATATACAGAAATGTGTCTTTTCTAGGCACAGTATACAAGAACTGACAGCTTAGTATTCAATAATCAGATCTCTTTATCCTTCTCTCGGTCAAAACAACTTTGTGCAAGATTAAGATGAGAGGTTATGGCTTCTAATTTAAACACTTTATGCGACCCTGTCATTTCTCCTGAACCTTCTTTTTTATCGTACTGTTGTAAAATTTTCAGGCTTCCAATACTCTCATCTCAATAAAATGCAACTTTTATATAGCAGCTGGAGGATTATTGCTCAACAACTGCTTTTAAAACTGATTATGGAAAAGAACATTTTACTCTGACCTTAATATCTCTTACGACTTTTTTATGAGTTTGATAGAACTCCTTGGATTGCATGATTGCACTTTCTGTGCCCTCCAGCATATGATCCAAACATTTTCTGTACTGAAATTTTTAACTTACCTTATTCAAACTATCCATAAACTGTTTCCATATTGCTACAGAAATAATTTAAAAATAATTTATTTTAATGTTGACTCTCTTTAGTTACATGAAAGGATGCTTTCTCCAAAAATGCTGAAAATATTACCTTGTTTTCTTGCATGTGTACACAACTCATTACCAGCCTTCCATATATACCACCATATAAACTGAATGTATAGCTTTAAACCAAGTATAAGTTATAAGATAACAAGATTTTGACTTTCCATTCAAAACTTCCATATCACACAATCTACGAGAATAAGTATTTTCTTTAATAGTAGACATAACCTATAAATCATGAATTCCAAGAGATGTAAGAACATAAGAATGGCCACACTGGATCAGACCAAAGGTCCATCTAGTATCCTGGCTTCTGACAGTGGCCAATGCCAGATGCCGCAGGGGAATGAACACAACAGGTAATCAAATGATCCCTCCCCTGTCATCCATTTCCAGCCTCTGACAAACAGAGGCTAAAGACACCGTTCCTGCCCCTCCTGGCTAACAGCCATCAATGGACCTAACTTCCATGAATTTATCTAGCTCTTTTCTGAACTCTGTTAAAGTCCTGGTCTTCACAACATCCTCTGGTTTAGTATCAAAGTAGTGTTGAACTGAGTGGAACCAGCAGAAGAGAGTGACTGCACGAGCAAATTACAAAGGAGGGGAGCTATTTAAAGGTGATCAATAGTGGGTGCTGTATGCCCCCCATCCCCTCCCCCTACCTCCCAAGTTTGAAACTTTGATACTTCAAGTCTGCTAAGAGCTGTGTCTTGAGCTTGGGCATGTTCTTTAACTGCAACAGAGCTTGTGCTGCTCTCAGCTTTGCCTTTGGGGCAGGGAGTTTGTTTATAAACAGAGGGAGACAGACTGATTAAGATAACACTGGGTTTGTCATTCAGATAATTGAAGGATCCTTAGATGATCATGAAAACTTTGCCAGGGACTCCACTCAAAAGATAAGAAAGAAAGGGTAACAAGTATCAGAGAGGTAGCCGTGTTAGTCTGTATCTTCAAAAACAACAAGAAGTCCTGTGGCACCTTATAGAGTAACAAATATTTTGGAGCATAAGCTTTCATGGGCAAAGTGCTCCAGAGGTAAGTGACAGTCAAATTATTCCTAAATATCTTGAAACGAGGGTAAGCAGCATGGTGGCAACATTTGCTGGTGATACAAAATTCCTCAAAGTAGTTACAAAGGGATGTCACAAAACAGGGTGATTGGGCAACATAATGGTAGATGGAACTCAATGTCAACAAATGTAAAGTGATGCACCTAGAGAAATAAAATCCCAATTTACCACTCAAGAAAGAGATCTTGGAATTATTGTGGATAGTTCCCTAAAACATCTTTTCAATGTGCAGTGGCAGTCTAGAAAGCTAACAAAATATTGGGAATTATCAGGAAAGGAATAATAAGACAGAAAACATCATATTGCCTCCATATAAAGTCATGGTATACTCACATCTTAACTACTACGTGCAGATCTGGTCACCCCACCTAACAAAAGATACATGAGGTTTGGAAAAGGTACAGCGAAGGACAACAGAAATAATTAAGGGTAAATGACGAGGTGGTCATGACCAAGAAGGTTGTGCAGCGATGGACAAGATATTGCACCAATCTGTACAAAGCACAGTTGGACCCAAGTGTCTGAGAGACTGACCAAAGAACTGAAAGAGAGATCTCCGTTGAGCATTGACAGCGAGACCGATATTTCAAAGGAGGAAGTAGAAAGAGCAGTGAAATAACTAAAGAAAAACAAGAGCCCTGGAAATAAGGTCACAGGAGAGACGATCAAATATGGTGGAGAAAGTGTGATTCAGGAAATTCATTGACTAGGTAATATATCATGGAAAGAAGGGAAGGCACTTAAGAACAGACAAGATCTCTTCTAGTGGCAATACACAAGAAAGGAAGCAGATAGGAAAGGAAGTTGCTGTCTTCTCTTTGCCCCTCAGGCCCTCACTCTGCTCCGCCATATCCCTCAATATCCTGGCATGCAACATGTCAATGACCTATGAAGAGAGGCTGGATTTGGGCTTATTTAGTTTGCAAAAGAGAAGAGTGAGGGGAGATTTAATAGCAGCCTTCAGCTTCCTGAAAGGGGTCTCTAAAGAGGATGGAGAGAAGCTGTTCTTAGTAGCGACTGATGGCGGAACAAGAAGCAATGATGTCAAGTTACAGAGGGGGAAGTTGGATATTGGGAAGAACTATTTCCCCAGGAGAGTTGTTAAGCACTGGAATGTGTTACCTAGAGAGGTGGTGGAATCTCCATCCCTAGAGGTTTTTAAGTCATGGCTTGACAAAGTCCTGGCTGGGATGATTTAGTTAGAGTTGAAACTATTCCCTGAACTGTATGTCCATTTACAAAATGTGTAGATAGAGCCATGCTTCATTCTTCACCCCCAAAATGTTGGGAGCACAAATGTAGCATGAGAAGGAAGCCATCAGCAGTTGAATTATCATGACATCTAAGCCTCCATGCAGCAAATCAAGATATGTTTATTCAAACATGGGCAGCTGCTGGAGGTCTGTGTTTGAAAGCACTCTGAGTACTATCACTGGAGCTACACAGCTAGTAGGAAACCTTAAAGGCAGATGTAGCATAACTAGAGACTCTAGGGCTACAGCTACATGGCGTGCGGCTGCCAGCAGGGTCATGCAAATGAGGGCACTTGAGAATACAAATGGGGTGCTCATTTACAAATTGCATGCCTCATTTGCATACTCATGTGATCACTATCCTGCTAGAGGCTGCTGTCACCACAAAACAAATGGTGTAGATGAGGTTCTGTCAAACAACGCCCCCACCATCGACAGCCCCTTATCCCTCCTTTTCAGGGTTAAAATTCTGTCAAGGAAGGAAGTTTTGTTCTGAGAGTCTTCTCTGATTTCTATTTACAGTACCTGCCTGCAAAAGAGAGCGTAGCAAAGAATTTGAATAGATGATGACAGTGTCTTTGCTATCTTGATTTTTCTTTGAGTTGACAGGTCACCCGAAGCAATGTTTCATTGCTATAGTTAACTAATACGGAAAATGGAAACACCTATGGAATTGACCTTCTGGGAAGATAAAACCAAAAAAAAAATTACTAGATTGCTTCTGTTCGGGTTCTTTAATGCTCTCAAAGCATTTAAATAGCAGATTTCTTTAACTTACTACTGTTTATTAGGAGTATTTGAAAGAATTGCATGAGAATCAGTTAAAGATGTTGTTGTTGGTCACCTGCCACTAAAGGAAGAAGAGGAGGTTTGTTTTGTTGTGTTTATGTTGTGAGGGCACGAAACCAAGCAGATATACCTTGAAGACTTAATGATGTTGCCCTCACAATCCGCCAGAACACTACAGATTCTCTGTGGAATATCTGTGTCATTTGACAGACACAGTGACTCCTATACATTCCTCCCTGAAGTTGCTAAGAATGGTATTACTGGCTAGTCTCTCAATAGTGACTCTCCCCACTTTGCTATATATGAATGTAGGTAATTTATGTTTAAAAAAGAAAAACGCTGATAGAGGACATGAGTTGCATTAAAACTTAGGTTTTCTAATGTATTCCAAGCTATTGAAGCTACATTTTAAGATGGCTATTACAAAGGTTACCTTCATAAGAGTAAGTTTAAATGAAGCAAGCATTCCAGTTGATTGATTTCATCCAAACCTATAGCTTCGTTGTAAATACAGGAGCATAACTCAAGGATGGGATGACTCATCCTTCTAAATAGTATGTACCATACACAAAATATTTTTTCCTTAATGATTTTTCCTCGGTTAGTCTAAGACAATGAAAACTTCGCACTGAAGAAAAACTTCAGGGAAAAATGAATGCCTCTCCTCAGCTGTAACATCGCCACGCCTTTTCTTCTGGAAGAACACACTGGAACAGAGTTCCGGCACTTTTTTTCCATTAGAACACCAGAAAAATTTTCACTGCTGGTTCTGCTGCAGCAGCATGGGACTGGGGCAGGAGTCATTATGATATGCATTATAAAATTATGCATTTCTTTTTGGTTTAGAATTAATGAAGTATGCCAGCGAACAGGCTCTGAGTGTCCTGCCAATTATCTAAAATTACAAAACCAAAATACTGCAGATAAACATCCAACACAACCACATCTTTTCAAAAGCCAGGTGCAGCAAATGAGCCAGGGACTCATTTCTTATATTCTTATATCAGTTGGTTTCATCAGAAACCTGGGAAAATCCTCAAATCTCTGCTTACACACTTGAAAACAATTCTTGTGATCCCCTGTATATAAACCAGGGAGTTATGAAAGCTTACGACAACATGGTACATGGAGAGCTTTCCTTTCATTCTGGAATAATAAAATAGATGGATACCAGTACTGAGTGGCATCAGGAATAATATAAACTCATTGGACCAAATAATTAAATGAGAAATGGATATTAAGAAAGCATTTAGAACGAATGAATATTTGACTGCCGTGCCTGTTGACATTAAAAGGGGCCTATGATGTGCTTCGGAAGGATGGATTATTCATCAGTTTTTAAGAATTAGTATAAATAGCAGCATGGCCTGTTTTTCACACCCTAACCCTAACCCTAATGACTAGCAGAGCTTAAATTAGGGAGAAAGCCTCACTGTAAAATTATCCTGACAAATTCCATAGCCTCATGTTTGTAGCTAATTCTCTCTCTCGGTCTGTAAATAAACATTTTAAATGATAGTGATTGTCACTGTAGAATTTCACAAATGGTGTCCTCTCTATCCTCACCTGCTAGTAGCAGAGCTATTTTCATCCCTGTGAATAACACTGAGTATTTTAATTTTGTTCTGTAACTCTTAGTTTATCATCTTTATTTTCTGGATTAAATATTTTATTAATTTTCATGCATTTCTCTTATGTTTCTTACTAATGATGTCTGCACATTCTATGGATTACATTATGTGTAACTCACTTATAAAGCCCCTGAAGTCAAATCTTGATAAGCACCACTTCATTAAGTGGCTTCTGAAGACTATTAATATAACATTGCCCATTCTTTTTTATACCTTTTTGTAGTAGTTGTCCCTGTACCTGTAGTGTAAAATGTGATGGGTCTTTTTTTTTTTTTCATTTTGAGCGTGAATACCCACTTTGAGGATTCAGTTAATTCCAGTGCTAAAAGAAAAATACAGCGTAGAATAAATATTTTACATATTTAACATTTTCAGAAACTGACGAAAATTGGATTAATTTTGCACTGGGTGCAATAGAAGGTCTGGGGGTGGCGGCAGGGGAGCAGCAAGATGTCAGAGAGCTGGTTGCAGCTTCCTGGTGTTCAGCCACCAACCTAGTGAATATTAAATTTGAAGGTGGCACTTCAGCTCTTGCCAGAGAGACAAGGTCCCTCAGAAATCTTACTCTAGGGGAAAATTGAGTGTGGCCAGATTTAATTCCTTGTCCTTGTTCTGTGCACAGGTTTCTAGTGCAGGAGTCTGGAAAGATTTTTCCCTTAGATGCCACGTATTTCCCTACATGGTATGGGGGGAATTCTCCAGTGAGAATATCTGGCAGCTTAGACCCTTATGTCTGAAGCAACCTTTCCTGTTTTCAGTGTTCCCCTTTCCACCTTTTATTGGCAATAGTCAGCACACGAGACCTGTATTTGAACCTGATGTTTTTGGCTATATCTACACTGGACAAAATTATTCAATTGCAAATACTCAATCCTAGCTACAGCAATTGCATAGCTAGAATTGAATTATCTGCACTCAGCTTACCTGGCCGTCCTTCCCGAAGAAGGTTGACAAGAGAGTTTCTCCTGTCAACTTCCTTTACTCCTTATGTCTTGCAAAGAGTACTGGGGTCAACTGCAACCCTTGAGAGGTCAATTTTATGCATCCCTACCAGACGTGTGAAATCAAACCTGGAAGATTGACCCTGAGCAGGTCAATCTTCCAGGTTAGTGCAGACGTAGCATTCCTTTCTGTTTTAGAGCCTGGGAGACAGAAAATGCAGTAACTCTCTCTTAAATCTAGAGGTAAAATGCACAAGCATGAGCCAAGGATGAGTTAACTATAGGAAGTTTTGTAATTTTTTATATATATTTTTTGTGGCAGACTGCTGCCTGAGGGCTACAGGAGTCTGCAAGAAGGCAGGTATACTGGCTGGTGGGTTAATACATTCCTGTTCTCTGAGTAAATGCAATCAAGGCAGGCAGCTGGGGCCTCATCAGGAATCAGCCACAGCTGAGGCTAATTGGCACTTGTGGTCAGGTGAGGCCCTGCACTCCCTATAAAAGGCTCCCCGGCTGGTAGCGGGGGGAGGTTTTGGAAGGTACACCAGAGAGCAGGAGCAAGAGCAGAGCGGAGCATGAAGGTACCATGGAGAAGTGGTGGGTGAAGTGGCCCAGGGTGAGGTTGCCACATTGGGACAGGGGTGAAGGCCCTACCAGCTGCCTCTTGTCCTCTTTGGGACCCTGGGCCAGAGTCCAAGGTTGAGGGTGGGTCTGGACTCCCCCGACCCTTCTCCAGAGGGTTACTCCACTGGAACAGGCATGGGCCTGCAAGGGGACTGGTTTTATCCTCCTCATTCGGGACTTGCCTCTGATGAGGATGGCTTGCTAAGCGGACACTCCTGCCTCTGGAAAGGCCTGGGCAGATAAGGGGTCTCCTTGAGTCTCTGAGGCACAACAGAGAACTGCCTGGAAGCACAGGGACCCACAGGGGCTGACAGGGGAAATGGTCACATTTTCAACAATTAAAGCTTTTCAGGAACCAACTTGGAATTTATTGAGAATTAACTAAACTATTCAGACTGACGACGACTAACTACTTATGCTAAACTGTTCAGCCTCGTATTTAGCTGTGACAATCAAAGTATATTTTCCGGACAAGAGGAAGAGTTCTACTTAGCTCAAAAGCTTGTTTCTATCAACAACAAAAGTTGGTTCAATACAAGATTTTTTTTTGTATACTGCTTAATTAGCCTCAAGAATAAGGGAGAATGTCAAAAAGACACAACTCATCAGGTACTTCTTAAGTTGGACCACAATATATAATTATGTAGCATTCGCCATAACTACAGAACAGGACATAACATAATCTATAGTTTTGCCTATGAAATTATTCAGCTTTTATGAATGAGAGTAAATGAGTTTCTGAAAGACTTGAAAAGTTTAGTTCTAGGTTCTTGAAGGGGCACTGTCAAAAAAAAACCAGGTGTCTAATGTTTTGCACTTTGAGAAGAGTACATGCTGCACCCGTCTCTACACCCCCGTGCCAGTGTGTGTAATTTTACAGATGTGCTTCTCATAGATCAGCAAGATGCCCAGCAGACACCAATTAAAAGAGGTGAGAATACCTCTCCTGTATTTGAAAGTTGATGGGAAAGTAAGACTGCACCACTTTGAGTCCACTTGTCTTGGGAGGATGAGCTGAGATCAGGTGCTAGATGGGAATATAGTTTACTAATACTGTATTAAATAACATGGGTTTGAAATTTTGTGTTCATCTTTGGCTTTTATGGCTCTCAGCAGGGTGACTTCTAAGCACACATTCTTTTTATTTTTGAGATGTCTGGATCTAGAAGAATAAGGGAAGTGGAGATCTACATTTAAGCTTTCCTTATTTAATCTTTAAGGAATTGGAAGTCTGTGGTGGGAAAAAGATCTCTTGTTTTGTGAGGTTTTTTTGAGGAAGAGTTGGGAATTCCTGCTAGTTTATTGGTTGTTAATTCTTGACAATTGGCAAGGGTGCTATCTTTTATAGCTGTGTACTTACCAATTGTCTAGAAGCGTCTACAGCGTGTAACGGGTGCTCCTTCTCACTGTATGTATGGAATAATCTAAAAGAAATGCTGCCTGCTATAAATAAAAAGAAAAATATCCTGTGCAATGTTTTTTCAAATGTCATCTTTAAAGGTGAGGCACCTATCTTCAGTCAACCAAGGAAATGATTTTGTCATAGTCCAGTGAAGGGAAATAATTTTGCTTCATATATTAGAAGGAAGAAGGACAATTTCTTTCTTGTTGATATTAGCTGGAAGAAAGATGGTTTTCTGTAGACAGCAATGATTGGTATACCAAAGGGATTGTTGATCACACTTGTGCTAGTGGGTCTATGTTAGAAATTCAGTACAGTGAAAGCATGGAAAGGCCTGCATTGCATTTAGGGTCATCAACCCTCCAAGCCTGGCCTGTAGTCTCCCAAAATCATAGAATACTGGAACTGGAAGAGATCTCAAGAAGTGATCAAGTCCAATGCCTTGCCCTCGGAGCAGGACCAGGCACCATCTAGATTGGGGTGGCAGCGAATGCCCAACCTGTGGTCCAGATCTGGACCCCAAGGCTTGGGGCTCCTCTCCCCAGCATCAGGCCCCCGGTGGGGTGGAGGGAGAGGAGGTCCAAGCCTTGCAGTCTGAATCAGGCAAGCCGGGGGTATAGCCGGCCCACAGGGTTTGCCTGGCGGGGGCAAGAATTCTGGCTTATCAGAGCAGTGGTGGGTGGGGCGGTGCCTGGGAGCTGGGCGTACTCCTTCCTAGAAAGTCAAAATTGATTGATCCTTCCTAAGTGGAGTACTTTGCATCTGTCCTTATTAGACATCATCATATTTACCTCAGGCCATTTCTCCTGTTATTCCAGATCTTTTTGAATTCTGACCCTATCTTCCAAAACACTTGCAACCCCTCCCAACATGGCATCACCTGCAAACTTGATCAGCATAGCTCCAGCCCCAGGGACACAGCTGGGGCCAGAGGAACCCCAGCAGCCCTGGGTCAGGGAGCCAGCTGGAGCACAGAGTGCCTTTAAAATTATATTTGAATTAAGTTACTATATATGAACACACAACTTTATTTTATGAACTATTAGTGAAATTATGAAACAATAAAATTCATATTAAGTATTAAATTCTCAATTAACATTATTGTATTACATTCAAACAAGACCTGAAAATTATAAAATATACCTAAAATAAATAATTATGACTTTCCAATAGAAGTAGATTTTCTTTGGTGGCCCTGAAAGCTGTCAGACCTGGTTTAAATTAAACCATATTTAACGTATACCTCATCTTATATCTGTGCAGCATTTAGATTAGGGGTTGTCACCTGTATCAGGGCAACATTGGTATGGAAGACGCAAGACTATATCAAATTAATCATTAGTCCTCCATAAGACAGCTATCTGGTTGGCTATGTGCAGTGAGATATTAATTGCAAATGTGTTACCACACTGGGCCATCAAGTAAAATAAAACAAGCTTCAAACCAGTTTGGTAAAATAATAACACCCTTTGATTAGTAATATTGTTTAATTCACTGTGCTTACTGTCAGTCTTCTCACAGAATCATAAAAGTTAGAGGATGAAAAGTAGCATGCCTTTTCCGCTGTCTGATTTAAATAACCATTTTTAAAATGCCCAGACAAAAGGTTCAGGCACTTCAATTAATTAGACTTACATTCACAAATGATGTCCACCCAACTGCACCATTTAATTACATAGAAATAATGAATAAACCCAAATCAAAGCAACAAAACAGCCTTTTACGTCTTTCCCCACCTTCATAAAGTTTGCCCAGAAAGTCATTGCATTCAGGCTATTTCAGACCAAGATAAGAAGCACACTTCAGAGTCCAGGGTCCTCGGAGAATACCCTGCAAACAGCTCCTATCTTGTATAGTCAACTTCCTTACTCAGCATCTACTAATTCCCTATCGTACCTTTTCTGTTTCTTTGTCTTGTCTATTTTCATGCCTCTCACAAACCATATTGTGCTTAATACTCCAGTGTTCCTATCGATGAAAGTGATACTGTTGTTTTCAGTAGATACGGTAGGGCCCATTCTGATCTGAACTATTCTTGCCATTAAGTATAGTAGCTCACTGATGGTGTTCTAGGATATTCCTATTATAAGATCTGCTTACACAAATAACATTAAAGCACATCATGCCTTGAAACTAAAATAAAAGTAAGCGTCTGTTACCGCTGAAGTTCCAGTCACTATATTTTAATTCTTCTATACTATATTGTATAACTCTCCCAATAACCATGGATGAGTGAATTTTATTCTCAGATCACTAAGTCAGGGAGAAAACAGTTCTCTGAAATAGTTTATTCACTCTTTCTTCATGGAGTTGGTTGGCTGAAGCAAATTCTTTTCCCACTGTAGTTACTTCTACAATGAATGTGGGGAAACTATTGCATTTAATTCCCATTATCATTTTTATGCACATTTCCTGGTAGTTTGATATAAATGGGGTTATTCCAAGAACATAATCACATTTTACTGGAAATAAAGGTCATTTACAAGGATCACACCTAAAGCACTTAAAAATTATGAAATGATTCACTCAAAAAGAAGGAATGCATTGAAATTAAACACATTTATTTTAAAATGGCAAAAGGAAGCTGAGATATAAAACTACAAAAGCAAGAAAAAATCTAAATTGCTTGTCTAGGATTCTTAGCTCAGTCTCATTTTGCTTTCCCATCAAAACTGCATCTATACCACGTTCCCCTTTTGGAAGAGGATTGCAAATGTGGCCGATCAGACATGCAAATGAGGTGCTAATTTACACATCACACACCTCATTTGCAGAATAGCAGCCACTCGCTGTTCCAAAAGTGCTGTTTTTGAGGGAAAAACAAGCAGTGTAGGCAGAGTTCCTTTGCAAACAAACCCCATTTTTGAAAGCACCCTTCTTCCTCATATTTTTCAGGAAGAAGGTTTCTTTAGAAAACTTAATTATTGTTTTCGAAGGAAACCTGTCTGCACTCCTTGGTTTTTTCTCAAAAACAGCACTTCTGGAACCGTGAATGGCCATCATTATGTAAGTGAGGCACACAATATGTAAATTAGCACCTCATTTGCATTTCTGGTAGGACACATTTGCATTCCCCTTCTGAAAGGGAAGTGTTGTGTAGACACTGCCCAAAAGAATTACAAGATAGTTGATTTTTCCAAAATAGGTTGGAATTCAAAGTGGGTAGTCTGAAAGCCTCAAACCTCGGACCACAGGTTATAACAACGGGATGGGAAACAGGAGAGAGTGAGAAGAAATAGGGAAGTAAAATGTGCCAAATGAAGGCAAAAATATTGGACCAAACTAGGAATGTAAAATTACCATTTATGAAGTGCAAGGCATAGATGTTAGAACTAAGAGAGCTGGGGTGCTGCTACACCCCCATCTTGAACTGGTTTTCATTATATACAGGGTATATAATTTGGTTCAATGGCTTTCAGCAGCCCCTAC
This sequence comes from Carettochelys insculpta, assembly GCF_033958435.1. Lineage (NCBI taxonomy): Eukaryota > Metazoa > Chordata > Testudines > Carettochelyidae > Carettochelys > Carettochelys insculpta. The sequence continues at coordinate 16,819,475 of NC_134148.1, forward strand.
TAAAAAAAAAAAAAAAGTGCCAGCTCCTCTAGTTGTAAGAATGTAGCAACTTCAACTCAGGTACCAGTTTGTGAACTCAGAACTTCCCTATATGCAATTAAGAAGTCTAAGATGAGAGGAAAGGAAGGCCTATTTAAGTATGGGAGATGTGTTTTGTTTGTTGATTAGAAAATAAGCCAGGTTAGAAAATGATTAAATAGCCCATCTTCTTTTGTAAAGATAGTGCTTATAAGCACTATTAAAATAATAATTCCTATCACTTGAGCTGTTATTGTAAGGTAAGTTCTCAAGGACTAGTGGTGGGCTTTCCACCTAAACAGAGGTTAATTGCTAGGTCAGGTGACCCTTCCATGGTGGATAAGTGTTTGACAACTCTGATACCATTGAGATTAGTAGCCACTGTCTCATTTAATCAGCAGCCAGGTGTCAGTTTTGTCCTGGATGCTAACTCAGTCCCAGCTCTCAGCTGCTCAGGCTTCTGGACTCCTATGGAATGAAATTCAGGCAAGTGTGGAAGTTCAGCACAAGAACAGCCTATTGCTACGGTCTCTTTTGAGTGGTGCGTGACACTTGTACTGGTCCCCGCCACCCAGGACTGCATTCCCTCCATAGTTCAAGTGGTGTCTACACAGGCACAAGTAAAGTTACATCCACTCTAACAAAAACCCCTCCGATTTACACCCCCCAAAGTTCAAGGCTATTTGAAGGGTTGGGAAATGCACATAAGGAGTGTATTTCTGCCATGTTGGGACTTCCTTGTTTTAATCAGGTCTAAAAATAAGATGAGAACTTCCTTGCTCTTTATGTTTTCAGACTTACTCTTCTGTTCCCACCACAAGGGACTCAGAAGAACACTGGATTCAGAAGTGTCTTAGAGATTATTTTTAAGAAAAAGGAAAACTTTGGAGTTTGACCTACTTGCTCACTGTCTGATTTTCATTGCTTCCCTCCACTGTAAGGGGCCAAAGTGAGTCAAAATGAGCTAGTTGGTTTGAGAACACCTTGCAACTGCACAAGGGGAGAAGCAAAGCCAGTGCTGCATGCAACTCTTTGCTTGGAACCTACAGAGGTCTCTGGTAACAGCACCAAAGCAGGCCCCAGACAGCATCTAGTGGAAAAGTGAGCCAGGAAGTTGCTATTTTAAGCAACATGCAACGCAGGAAACCTAACACTCCCCATAGTGCTAATGGTCAGCAGCCTCCACTCCTGTGCAATGACGTATGGTACAGGTGGTGTGTGGCCAGTTGTTTGTAGCACAGCTCTCTCTCTAGTCATACGTCTGGGAGGAAGGAGACTAAAGGAGATTGCAATGGGTTAGTTCTTTCATTGTGTAATCCAGCAGGTAATTGCTGTTTGACAAGGTTCACATTTCTGGGTCAAGGTTTTGTCAAGGTGCAGGCTCCAGAGAAAATGATGGGGAAAAAAATGTGAAGCACTTATTGATTACCCCTAATGCAACCCCTCTGCCAGGTGCTTAATGGCAACAATAAAGGCTGTAATCAACAGATCTCTTGACACATAATTAAACCAGATCAGACACCTTGAAAAAATAAGGCAGGCTTCCTGCTCTTGACAGGCAGAGCTTCCCTGTTCTAAAGGGCTCTGTGACCATGTGCAATCAAGACAATCTTTATCAGGGATGTTTTTAGAGAACATTTATTCACCCCCCTCACCCCCCGGTAACTTTGGCAGTAGGCTGTCTTCCTTTCCCTCTCCCAACAAATGACCCACAGATTATAATTACTTTGCTCATCCACCAAACCCCACTCAGAGTTTATATCCATGAATACAGGCTGAACCTCTTAACTCCGATACTCTCTTGTCTGGCAACACCTCATTGACAAGCCACTGTTGTATGGTGCATCAAGCCTCACTTTCAGAAGGTCAAAGGCCACAGAAACATGTTTCCCCTCAACTTCCTGGTTGAACTCTTCCTCCAAACCTTCCACACAGGCATCCATCTATAGGACAAAACCTTGCTTGGGCCAGCGAAGACTCGAACTGGGGCATGAGTTAAGCAATTAATAATTTCTAAAAAAGCCTTGTAACACTTCATTGAGTCTCAGAGGCTTCTAAGGAATTACACTGTTTTTCTATTTTATTTCAAGCTTGTTACCCAAATCTATTCAAATTATGAAGATGAATAGTATATCAAAGAGAATTATCATAAGGAGCTGACTGAATTTTAATCAGGGTCAAGTGATGGCACGCAGCAGTGACAGATGAATTTAAAATTTCAAAAAGTATCTATTGTAGGACTTTAAATTAGATGTTTCAAATAATTGATATATTACTTCACACTGTAATCATTCTAGGTTAAATAGTTATGCATAAATTATTTTTACAAACTGTTCATTGAGATACATCTGATATCTCACAAATTTAGTTTTAAACTACCCAAGAGATAAATGTTCTTTCACTGCTATTCATAGTATATTTGGAAAAGGTTAGAAAATGTTTGTTCCCAGCAATGATTACATTTAGCAGAAAAGCTCAAGTAAGTTGCTTGATAATTTAGTAACATGCAGTAAGTGCCCAAACTTAACATGCAAATTAAATTCATGAGCTATTTTCTTTCAAGTGCTTCCAACTGTATATGCAGTAGAATTACCTAGACATAAATAGATTTCCTGTTTACTAGAACTACAGAAACATCAGTGAGTTCATTTTGCCTTGGCAAAATCTGTAAGCATCTTTCTAACCAGTGGAACAAACAACAACTATCTTCTTTCTTGTAATTTAATAGAAGAGGAACAACAACAAAGGAAATATGTGGCTACATTAGTTAGGAGAACCTCAAAAATCTCCTTGCACATTGTGGCAATAGCCTGTTCCTGGTCTTATACTACAGAAATTATGTATGTTATATGGCTATTTAGAGGAAAAAGGGATATTTTAGGATAAACTTTCAGACCCCACCCATTGCATGTTCTATTTCATAATTGCACATAAGTAGAGGCTTCATTATCTAGTAGCAGAAGCACAGCTCCACTGCCAGGGCAAAGGGGGTAGTTGCCCCAGGACCTGGCAATTTCAAAGGGACCCAGGGGTCCTGGACTTTTAAAGCACCTTGGGAGCACCAGAGCACTGCTTTGCATTGCTCTGAGAGCTGGAGGAAGGGCAGCACTGTGATCTGGATGGTGCTGAAGACTAACTGGCCTGTCCCTTCTGCCTGTGGCCCCCAACCCTTCTGGTGGCATAGTGCCACCACCACACACGCCTTGCCTAGGAGTCCTCCCCGCTCCACTCTAGAAACATGAAACAGAGTCAGGAAAATGGGATTCTATTCCTGATGCTTCCAGATTTACAGCGTGACCTTGGACATCAAGTGCTTGCTGCCCTTCAGCTTCTTCATCTATCAAATATGGATGATAATGATCCACTTTTTTGAAACACTTGGCAAACTCAAGAAAAGTGGTTTGTTAATGTACATTCAAATACAAATTTGTGAAGACAAAGCATTTTCAAAAGCAAAAAGCAATATGTGTGTTAGTAGGAGAGAGCTCGCCATGTTAGAACTATGGAATCGCTGAAGAAGGGCTTTTCCCCCAGCAAAATTTCAGGCATATGTATGTTCCTATGCAATTTTGCACTCTCAAAAGTGGAGACCCACTGAAAAGGCCTTTTGAGAATGGATGCCACAAGTGCAAATTAGGATCTATTAGGTTTCAAGGAGAAGATGGGAGAATATAATTGATTAGAGTTCTCTGAAGGGGTTAACAAGCATGGGGACAGGGGGGATCCAGTAGACATAGTATGCTTAGATTTCCAGAAAGCCTTTGACGTGGTCCCCTACCAAAGGTTCTCATGTAAATTAGGTGGTCATGGGATAGGAGGAAAGATCCTTTGATGGATTGGGAACTGGTTTAAAGACAGGAAACAAAGGGTAAGAATAAATGGTAAATTTTCACAATGGAAGGGGGTAACTAGTGGCGTTCCAAGGGTCAGTCCTGGGACCAATCTTGTTCAACTTATTCATCAATGATCTAGAGAAAGGGGTAAGCAGTGAGGTGGCAAAGTTTGCAGATGACACCAAACTGTTCAGGATGCTCAAAACCAAAACAGACGGTGAAGAACTTCAAAAAGATGTCAGCAAACTGAGTGATTGGGCAGCAAAATGGCAAATGAAATTTAATGTGGGTAAGTGTAAGGTAATGCACATTGGGGAAAAATAACCCCAATTAAACATACAATATGATGGGAGCAAATTTAGCTACAACAGATCAGGAAAAGGATCTTGGAATTATAGTGGATAGTTCACTGAAAACATCCACGCCGTGTGCAGCGGCAGTTAGTAAAGCAAATAAGATGTCAGGAATAATTAAAAAAGGGATAGAAAATAAGACGAAGAATATCTTACTTCCTCTATATAAAACTATGGTACACCCACTTCTTGAGTACTGCATGCAGATGTGGTCTCCTCACCTCAAAAAAAGTTATTTTGGCGTTAGCAACGGTTCATAAAAGGGCAACTAAAATGATTAAGGGTTTGGAACGGGTCCCATATGAGGAGAGGCTAGAGAGACTGGGACTTTTCAGTCTAGAAGAGAGGAGACTGAAGGGCGATATGATAGAGGCATATAAAATCATGAATGTTGTGGAGAAAGCGAATACAGAAAAGTTATTTACTTGTTCCTATAATAGGAGAACTAGAGGACACCAAATGAGGTTAGTGGGTAGCAGGTTCAAAACTAATAAAAGGAAGCTTTTCTTAACACAGCGCACAGTCAACCTGTGGAACTCCTTGCCAGAGGACGCTGTGAAGGCCAGGACTCTAAAGCTACATCTACACGTGAACGCTACATTGAAGTAGCTTATTTCGATGTAGCGACATCGAAATAGGCTATTTCGATGACTAACGTCTATACGTCCTCCAGGGCTGGCAACGTCGACGTTCAACATCGACGTTGCGCAGCACCACATCGAAATAGGCACTGCAAGGGAACGTCTACATGCCAAAGTAGCACACATCGAAATAAGGGTGCCAGGCACAGCTGCAGACAGGGTCACAGGGCGGACTAGCGCTTCCGGGGCAACAGCTAGCTGCTCCCTTAAAGGGCCCCTCCCAAACACACACAGCCTGCACAGCACGCGGTCTGCAGAGTCATAGGCACACACACCTCGAGCGACGCAGTCATGGACCCCCAGCAGCAGCAGCAGCAGCAGCCAGAGGTCCACACAGCCGCCCCTGCAGGAGCAGTGCTCGCCCTGCTTGATGCTATGCAGGAGGCAGCTGACCACCTCCTTGCCACAGAGGAGGAGCTGCCTGCAGGGGAGGAGGACTCAACCCCCAACCCTGCAGCACCCCTCCCCCCGTCGCACACACCGCCGGCTGTGGAGCTACCCCACCAGCACCGACTGGTGGGAGCGGCTGGTGCTCGGAGAGTGGGACGACGACCGCTGGCTCCAGAACTTTCGCATGAGCCGGCAGACATTTCTGGAGCTATGCCAGTGGCTCATCCCCGCACTGAGGCATCAGCACACCGCCATGCGGCGTGCCCTCAGTGTGGAGAAACGGGTCGGCATTGCTGTCTGGAAGCTGGCCACTCCAGACAGCTACCAATCCGTGGGCCAGCAGTTTGGCGTTGGCAAGGCCACCATCGGGGCTGTCCTCATGGAGGTAAGAGGACCCACGGGGGGAGGCAGCCCGGGGAGGGGGGCCCTGGTAGTGGAGGGCCACACACACCCTGCACACCCCTCATTGGTGCTCTCCCATGTGCTTCCCCTGCAGGTCGTCTGCACCATCAACGCCCTGCTCCTCCACAGGCTCATGAGGCTTGGGGACCCGGATGCCGCCATCATGGGCTTTGCCACCCTGGGCTTCCCCAATTGCTTCGGGGCTCTGGATGGGACTCGCATCCCCATCCGTGCCCCGGAACACAGTGGAGGACACTACATAAACCGGAAGGGCTACCACTCAGTGGTCCTCCAGGCCTTGGTGGACAGTTGGGGCCGTTTCCCGGACATTTATGTGGGCTGGCCTGGCAGCACCCACGACGCCCGGGTATTCCGGAACTCGGGCCTGTGCCGCGGGCTGGAGGCGGGGACCTACATCCCCCAGCGGGAGATCCCTGTGGGGGACACCATCATGCCCCTCTGCGTCATCGTAGATGCGGCATACCCCTTCCGGCCTGGCTCATGCACCCATACACAGACCATCTGTCTGCCAGCCAGGAGCACTTCAACCAGTGTCTGAACCACACGCGCCAGGTGGTAGAGCGCACATTTGGCCACCTCAAAGGGTGCTGGAGGTGTCTCCTCACCCGCCTTGATGTGGGCCCCACCAACATCCCCCAGATTGTGGGTGTGTGCAGCGCCCTACACAACCTGGTGGAGAGCAAGGGGGAGGCCTTTTTCCAGGGCTGGGCTGTGGAGGCCGGCAGGGGCGATGTGCAGCCACCCGCTGCCCCCAGTCGCCAGGTGGACCCCAAAGGGACCCGGGAACGGGAGGCCCTGCGGGCCCAGTTTGATGAGGCCGCGGGGAGAAAGCTGGCAGGCCCCCCAGTGCAACCCCCCAGCCTCTACAACACTCCCTGCCCCTACGCCCACACCACAGAGCACCCAAGAGCACACCCCCCAACTTTTCTTGTAAAAATAAAAGCAGACAGTTGTTTGTCACCTCAAACATCTTTACTAGAGCTCTTATTATTATTATTAGTATTAACATTATGAACAAGACAAACTAACTATGTACAGGGGAAATCTAACTGATAAATATATATATACATTATAAAAATAGGGATAGCATGAAAGGAGAAGACAAGGAAGGGGAGAACTATTTACATGGGGGGTAAGGATCAGCATAGTAACGGGTCAAATATACAAACTATTTACAACAAAATAACAATAAACTGGGGGGGGAATATATACAAAGGGGGGCACATCCTGGGCCCCACACCCCTACAGTCCAGCGCTGGGGGTGGGCGGCTGGGATCCCCACCTCGGCCGCAGCGCTGGCCGGGGCTGGCTGGGGGCCTGGCGGACCAGGCGATAAGGCCGGCGAGTGTCAGCTGGCCCCAGGTCCCCCTCGGCAGAATGGCCCTCAGTGGCAGGTGGCGGTGCGACGGCGGACGGCGCAGCGGCTGGAGCAGTGGGTAGAGCAGGCAGGGCGGGTGCTGCGGCGGCTGGCGCGGCCTGGGGGGACAGGGAGTCCGCGATGCGGTTGAGGGTCCGCATGTAGGCCCCCCATGCCTCCTGGCGCCAGGCCAGCACCCGCTCCTGCAGCTGGAGGCGGCGTTCCTCCACCCGCAGCCGCTGCTCGGTGACCTCCAGCTGCCGACGGTGGAGGGCCAGCAGCTGGGGGTCCGTCATCGTCGGCTGGTGGTGCTGGGTCCGCCGTCTTCCTTGCCGTGGGGTTGGTTGGTCCTCCGCCGAGGGGCTGGCCAGGAGTGATGGCCCCGGAGGGCTTTCCGGGACCACTGACGCCTCGCCAGCGCTCTCCGGTCCTTCCGATGGTGCAGCTGCGGAACACAGGAGGGCGGGGGAAGAAGAGTGGAGACAGCCGTTAGTGTGGGCCCCGAGCTATGGCCCTTGTCCCCCCACCCCTCTGCTGCAGGTTCCCCATCCCTGTCCCCGGGAGATGCTGCTGTGATGGGGTTCAGGGGTCCCCCTGCACTGCACCCCATCCACTGGCAGGAGTGATTCTCACTCGCTCAGCAGGTACGACAGGAGGTTTATTAGGTAACAGATGCCCAGTTTCTCACAGAAGCAACAGTACAGCAGTCAGAGACGGTCCTTCCAATCCATCCTGTGGAGAAGACCTCGAGGGGTGCCCCTCTGGGGTGTAGCTTTCCCCCTCCTCAGGCTGGCTGCCTTCTAGCTCTCCCTTCCCCTAGCCTCTAACTGCCACCCCCGATTCAAACCCAGCTCAGCTCCTCCCTCCTCTTTGTTCAGGGCAGAGGTATTACCCACCAGTTGTAGCCCCAAGATCATCCTTAGCCACTGGGAGCTATTCAGCTTGTTTCTCATATCTAGCCTGAGTCTCGCATTTGCACTCCCCCCACTCCATCACATGCTGCTGCTGCTGCTGCTGGGTGTCCCACTCCCTCCCCCCGGGGGACCCTAGAGGTTCTGTTCCCCCCAGCCCCGGGGATGGGGCACGGCACTGTCATGCTGTGCGGGGGCAGGGGCTGATGCACTCTTCTGAGGGACATGCCACTGCTGTCCTTGGGGCCATGGTCATCTGGGCATGTGGAGGGTCCTGGTCATATCTATTACCCCCGCCCCTCAACCCCGGGGGTGTGAACCGGGGGGGTACATACCTGACAGTCCACTCCCACGGTCGGGGGACACCCGGGGGGTGGACGCCTGGCTGGAGCTCCTGGATGGGAGGATGATGTGGAGGAGGAGTCCCTCTCCTCCTCCGGTGCCCCGGGGATGGGCTCCTGGGGGGGCCCCCGGGGTGCGGGGCTTGCCTCCAGAGCGGACTCCACCTCCGGGGCCTGCTGGGGCTCCTCGGCCGAGGTATCAAGAGTGCCCGGAGGGGAGGAGGTGTGCCGGGGGCCCAGGATGTCCCTGAGCTCCATGTAAAAGGGGCAAGTGACGGGGGTGGCCCCAGATCGGCCGGCCACATCCTGGGCCTGGGCGTAACCCTGCCGCAGCTCCTTCGCTTTACTCCGGATATGATCCGGAGTGCGGGCAGGGTGACCCCGGGTGGCCAGGCCCTCGGCCAGCCAAGCGAACGCATCCGCATTCTGCCTCTTGCTCCCCATTACCTGGAGCACCTCCTTCTCGCTCCAGAGCCCCAGCAGGTCCCGAAGCTCGGCCTCCGTCCAGGAGGGGCCCCGCTGCCGCTTCCCCGCCTGGCTGCTGGGCTTGGGAGCCCTGGCTCCCCTTGGGGGGGTCCCCTGGGGGGCGCTTGGGGGGCTGCCGTGCGGCCATCACAGCTGGGTGGGTGTCTGTAGCTGGCTGAGGGACATGCAGGCTGGCCACGTGTCTGGGCTGCCGCCTGCACGTTCTCAGCTTCCTGCACAGGAAGGGAGGGGGCGGGGAGCTTTAAGGAGCCGCTCCACACGGCCACCATTGAGCTCAGGGGCTGGAGAGAGCATCTCTCAACCCCTCAGCTGATGGCCGCCATGGAGGACCCCGCAATTTCGATGTTGCGGGACGCGCAACGACTACACGTTCCCTACTTCGACATTGAAGTAGGGCGCTATTCCCATCCCCTCATGGGTTAGCAACTTCGACGTCTCGCCGCCTAACGTCAATGTTAACTTCGAAATAGGGCCCAACACGTGTAGCCGTGACAGGCGCTATTTTGAAGTTGGCGCTGCTACTTCGAAGTAGCGTGCACATGTAGACGTGGCGTAACAGAGTTTAAAAAAGAGCTCGATAAATGTTTGGAGGTTAGGTCCATAGATGGCTATTAGCAAGGGGTAAGGTATGGTGCCTAGCCTTTTGTCAAAGGCGGGAGATGGATGGCAGGAGAAAAATCACTTGATCATTGTCTTCAGTTCACCTTCTCTGGGGCACCTGGCATTGGCTACTGTCAGCAGACAGGATACTGGGCTAGACGGACCTTTGGTCTGACCCAGTATGGCCATTCTTATGTTCTTATATTGGGGAATATGGCCTATGGGCCCTATGGATAGTCTCTAGGTCAGCCTAGAATTTCTGGCCTTGGAAGGCACAAATCTGTGATACTTCGAGGAGGCGCTTGAAGCACAATGGAAATAGCAATCTCAACAGACAAAGGGCATTTTTTAAAAAAAAAGGAAAGAATAAAAATGTCAGAAATTGAAGAGTTAGAAGGGGAATGAAAATCAGGCTACAAATGACCTCCAAAAATGGAGTTCCCTAACCTTAGTGAATGGTCTTGAAAATATTGGCCTTATTTTCCCATTTTTCTCAGAGAATATCCAGAAATAAATCTCTTTAAAATAATTAAACTCTGGATTCTGAATCCTTCCTGAATCAACAGACATCAGTTAAGGCACATTCAAGGTTCTGCCTAATTCATCCTGGGCCCTGTGTTTGATGGAGTGATATTTTTTTTTCAGTTATCCTCTTTTGCATGTATCTCCAGTTACCCAGTGAACTGTTTGCCAAGCCGGATGCTCTCATTTCTTTCTTAACACAGTCCCACGTACTTCTATCTTCTTTTCTGGATGACTTTCGAGATAGGGGATTGTTGAGCTCTCTGACAGATCTTGGTATTTGTTAATCCCAAACACACTCATCCCGCAATAGCTGGAGACTGGTATGACTTTAGTTGGCTAGATATCTACTTATTGTGGGTGTGGACAAGTTTCTGGTAATCCCATAAAGTTTCTTTACAGCCACCTGTCCTGGCTTTCAGGGTTCTGTGCTGTTATTTAGATGTAATTTACTCCTAAATGTCTTCTAAGAGCCCAGTAACCAGAGGAAGTGTTGGTAATTTGCTAGACAATATGAACCTCCTGTAGTTTGGCAAATTCTTTTGTTTGGCACCTGTCAGCTTCTGAAAGAGCTGGACTAGGGAGGTTCAACCTGTAAATACAATTTATAATAAATTTAGTATTTTTCTGAGGCATTTGCAGTGGGTTGATCACATGTGTTCGCACCACTAAGGAGATGAAAAAGAACTTTTGGCCTGCACCACAGCCTCAGTATAGGGATTGATTTTTTTGTTTTAAATTTTCCTAGAGCCTGGTGCCATTTGACCTTTTCTGCTGCCTGGTGATACAGCCCTTTTGTTCCTAGTGGTTTTGTCGGATGAGGTTGCAATAAGCCATTGCTAAAATCATATTAGCGTGCTATTTACTTTCTGGATCTCTTTCCACCATTCTCATTTTGGGTGGTTTAGCCAGCTGTTCCAAACTTTCTGCTCTGAGGGTTTTGGCAAATGAACATGTCTCCTCTTCTTGGATTAATAGTGCAGCAGATTTCCTGAGTTTGGAAATCTATTTGCTTTTGAGAAACATGGGTGTGATGCTAACTGTTGTTATAGTCCACAGCTATGAATTATTCGCCTTTGGAAACTATTCAGTTGTTTTCCAATTTCTATCAAATCCATGTATCTCATGGCAGAAAATTTCAATCAAAAACTGACTCCATAATTTGGGAGCACTGTTAGAAAAAGCCATTTTGCCTATTATCTTTGAAATTATATTTAGGATGGTATCCTAACAGAGGTCATCAAATTCAGACCTCAAAAAATAACATGGAGCATATGGTAAAGGCAGAAAGAAGGGCAAAACTATTCACACTCAATAACGTGCAGCCAAGGGATAGTACCCAAAAGTGTTCATAATTAACGCTGTATTGATAAAAATGAAAAATAAATGCATAATACTATTGGCTTTAGTAAACAGCATTGGAAGAAATCCAAAAAAGGATTCAACCATAAGGAAACATGTAGCACAGCATAAGAGCCAACCAATTATAAAGCAAGAGGTAGCAGCTGAATCAAATAATGATAAAGAAAAAGCAAGCCAACAAAGAGAGTGGATCACATGCAAGGACCGCAGTTCCCAGACTTCTATAGCTAAAGAGCCAGCCCTGGGCTCCCTGAGACACACAATTAGAGAGAAAATGTGAAAAGCTCTCCTTGAATGCCTGTTTCTAAGATTTTTTGTCATGTGTATAGATGCAACAGTCAGTAAGATGGAAGTGGGCCAGAAGTGTACAGTATGATTAACTCCAGAGTAGATGAGTGTGTGATGAAGAATATAAAATCTGACTGAAGATTTAGGAGGCTTTGTTTGCATCGGTGGGTTTCATGGAAAGTGACTGGTATGCAGGCCGTAACAGCCACATCAAGTTTATTTATGAGTAGATGCAACAAAGTAGCCAGGCAAGTAGTTAGTATTTATATTGAATTAGTCCCTAGATATCCCCTGTTCTGCTGTCTACAAACAGCATCAAGAGAACATTAGAAATACACGTACATTCTGAATTGCCAGATTTCTTTAATTTGTCTTTTGCTAATTTGGATATCTGGAGAAACAAATTACATAGGCTGGCAATGGCCTGTTAATCTGATTTACAAAAATCAAAATGTAATGGATTTGGCAAAACTTGCTCTGTCACATGGGATGTGGCAACATGTAAATGAAGAAAGATTATGAAACACAGTTAATGCACCTGAAAGCTAGAAGCCACTCTCCAACAAAGCACAAAGCCAATATATTTCTTGTCTTTAATAGTAATAATAATAATAGGCTACTTGTTTACTCTTCTGAGTTAGATACTTGGAACTGAACTGAAGCACAGAAAGGTTGTGATATGTCCAAATCACACAGCAAGTCCTGTTAGAATGAGGATTGTAATCCATGAAAAGAGGGGGTTAAAAATGAAACTGTCAGACTGTCTTAGGTATAGGTAGTGATATCACGGCCAATTATAATGTACTAGAAGACTTACCCAGCATTGCCTGGGTCCTTCAGGGCAGGAGACTGGTAGTGTGGGGGACACAGGAGTCAGGGCAGGGGCTTGGGGAAGTGAGAGAGTATGGGTAGGAGGCTGAAATGTGAGGGGTGCAGGGGATGAGGAGGGGAAAAAGGCAGAGGGTTGGGAGACGGGGGAGCGTAGGAGGGGGTGGGAAACTCAGAGCAAGGAGTGGGGGTAGCTACCGGCTTCTCCCCTATGGCCGGGAAGGCCATGCACCTGCCTGCTGGCTTCTCACCAGGGCTGGGGTGGGGGGACTGCACACCTGGCCTGCAGCTACTCTCCAGGGCAGCAGCTGCTGACTGCAGGAGTGCAGCTTGCTTTCTTCCCTGTGGTCATTCTTCCTATGTTTGCTGCTCCCCTGTGGTTATGATTGAGTATAATTGTCCCTGGTTTCTTACCCATCCCTTTACATTTAATAGGAAACTATCACATTCCATGCACATCCCATTATCCTGGCACAGCCCAACCCTGACCTTGCTTTAAGTTATGATAAGAGAAAGTGGCATACCAAATTTAGTGGTCCTAGCACTTACTGTTTAGTAGGTGTTAAACAAGTGGAGGAATGGACAGACAGATGCACATTTCTAAAATAGATAGATGGATAAAACCACAAACAAACCAGTTAAATATTTGGCATATGCTCCATATCTCGGATGTCTGTTGATATTAATGAGAAAGGGAGCGTGTGTGTGTGTGTGTGTGCGTGTGCGCACACAGGTCATTAACACTACATGAATTTACATCTTCAGATCTATGACCGCTGTTTACAGGTAACCCCTACGCTGCTAAATATGAGAATGTATCACGGGTAGAATTCACGATCAACATTAGCTGCTAAAAATTTTGATTCCTGAAGAAATGAGGCCGTTTGACTTTACACACAGATGAAAATGGCCTGTAAAAACTCTTTAAATTTTATCTCAGAGAGGTAGCTGTGTTAATCTGTATCTTCGCAAAACAAAGCAATCAGTCCTGTACCAGCTTAAACACTTAACAATTCAATTTATTAGTTAGTTAGTCTTTAAGGTGCGACAGGCCTTTTTATTTTGTTAAAATTTGATGTTAAACTCTTTTAATCAATGCAATTAAATATGGCCTTTTAGAGATTCTGCTTGTATACATGGTATTCTCAATTCTTGCTGAGCATTTTACTACATTGCAAAATGCATCTCCCCAAATTAGAGAGTTTTAATGGTTGCGGAAAACATTTTTTAGCTTTTAGGTCGTCTTGGGGCAAAAAGAAATATATTTATTCCACACGTTGCTAATTAGCTCTGCAATATGTAGCAAATACACTCCAGAATTAGAGGGATTATGTTAATGTTTACCCAGAATTATGCTAAGAATTCACTTAATTGTTACGTACTCTAAGTACTCTCTCTGTAAACACTTAGATGGGTGGCTGCATCCCTTTTTTGTACTTTTCAGTTAATGCTACTGTATGTATACTATGCAAACCATTGGAGTAACACAAATTTATGTAGAAATTCCTCTTTCTCATTAATTGTAAGATCAGCAAACCATTGCTTACTGTCAAGCACTTGGCTCTGTTGGCAAAATATTGATTTAATTTTATGGTGAATTACAGTAACCAAACATGGAAATACAACTGCTTTCCCTTTTAGTTTTGCAGTAACCATTAAGAGGGGTTTCTTTTATTATTTTAATAGAAATTGTTATATGAGGGGAGAGGGACGGATTTGCAGGAACATGCAAATAGAACTGAATAGAAAAAATAAATTGCCTGAGAGAGATTTCTCATTTCAGAAGAAATGTTTTTCTGATTTGCGATTAAAACAGCAAATATGCAAATTTTTCAAGAAAAATTCCCCTTCAGGGGAAACAAAAGAGAATTTTTTGCCTTCCCAGTTGCCCCTTGGAAGGTTATTTTCAGTTTCATTTTCAACGTCCCCAGAGTTGAGGAGGCAGAACACCAGGGCTCTCTGGCAGTCCTCCAGTTAAGCTGGCGCCGATTACACTGGCAGAAGGTTAAACTGACAAGAATTTTGAAGCTGGCACCCATCATTTCAATTTTTGTGACAGCAAATTATTTTTTTTCCAGTAAGACTGAATTTCTCTCAATGCTCAGAAAATCTTTCTGACTTTGCTCGTGTCGCTTTCATTTCAGAGGCATGTGTGAAGTAAGCAAATGGTACAGAAACATGCGCACAGTTGCATTTGCCCATCTTGAGTACACAAATTCCGGATTGCTTGCTGTAGCCAACCAGGCTCGGGTTCCCCAGAGACGAGGCTGCACCCAGAAGGAGAGTGCTATATTTGGTTTATTGAAAGCGCGTGACACCCGCGACGGGAGCCCCGGAGACGCCGCAGTCACCCATGGGGGGAAACCCGACGCGCCGGAGCTTCGCTCGGGGAGAGGCTCTGTAACAGGCCTCCTAACACTAGCTGATAAAGCTGAGCTCATTAACATAAGATTGCCTAAAATTGCCTATGCATTTCTTATCACTATCTCTTGTGGCCTACTGCCAGCGTAGCCTTGAAATCTTGGCAAGCGCGGTTTGTTCTGCAGCTGTTCCCATGGCAGTTTGCAGCTTTCACCTTGCACAGACTGGTCTGTTTAGATTCTCCTGAGGATTCACAGAGGGGTCGATCTGCTCTCATGAGACCGTTACAAACTCTTCTCGCACCCTACACTCCTCCCCGCGACCCCTTTGTGAACGCCGAGGCTAGCAGGAATCAAGTGAGGTGGTTGATGCTCTTCTGGCAACACAGTGTGCACCTGTGGAACAGACTTGACAACAGCATATGAGAGCAGTGAAAGCAAAGTTAAAAATAATGGTTCCCAGGAGAAGGGTGTGTGGAACAGTAAGTGTGGGGGCTCCCAAGCGCATGCACTGCTGTAAGCAGTGTTTCCACTTGAAGTGGGTAGCTGCTTGGGCCATGCCCATATGTGCACGCTCAGAGGTATCCGTGACCCACCCCATCCCTTGCTGACACTCAGACAGAGAACAATTAGACAGGAAGGCAGATGGGAATTATGGTCTAATCCAGAAAGTTCAAACCAGTTACTTCTACCCCCACCAGCTTGGGTGGGAGGACAGGACAGAAGGGCCCAGCTTAACCTTGGAGCTTCCTCGCACGCGATGGCTTCCACTCCGAGGAATTACAAGCAAGACACCCAGTTCCACGAAAGTTCAAACCGGTTACCTCTACCCACACCAGCTTGGCTAGGAGGACGGGACAGAAGGGCCCAGCCTAACCTTGGAGCTTCCTCGCACGCGATGGCTTCCACTCTGAGGAATTACAAGCAAGACACCCAGTTCCACGAAAGTTCAAACCGGTTACCTCTACCCACACCAGCTTGGCTAGGAGGACAGGACAGAAGGGCCCAGCCTAACCTTGGAGCTTCCTCGCACGCGATGGCTTCCACTCCGAGGAATTACAAGCAAGACACTCAGTTCCACCCTCCCAGCACCCGGGACGACAAGGTTGTCAAGGACTCAAATTCCAGCAAACCTCATCCTGTTACAGGGTATGATAACAAAACCAAAACCAGAACCAGAACTTCCAGATTCCTTATCCAGGTAGGGGCTTACCCTATCGCAGCATGAACCCCAGGGGCCGCAGCGAAGGTAGGAGTGGATGTTGCTGTCATCAAACCAGACTGGTCCCCACCAGAAGATGTTGCTCTTGTCCCACCAATCATTCAGGTTCAGAGGGACAAACTCAATTCCCAGTCTGGCAGAGGAGTTCAGCAGGGTACGCATCCAGCAATCCGTGGCACCAGCAGTGGAGACGATAGACTGGATGGCATTCCTGAGGAGATGCTTAGGTGTGGCAGAGGTCAGCGAGGTAGTCAGGAAGATGACAAGGAGTTGAGGTGCCATGCTGTCATCTGGGTTGAAGGTAGCTGTACCGGCGTCATGCCTGCCACCTCCTGCAACTCCGGACAGTCTGCTGGGGCTGCCCAACAGGCCACCATCCGCGCTACCAGCCCCCATCGCTCCGTCGAGGGCTATCCTGTTATGCGCTGCAGGGACAGCGCTGGCTTCCCTGCCTCCCCCGCTTTCAACCAAAAAGGCATCGTACCTGGAGAACCCTGCTCGCTGCGCCAATTGTAGCCAACCAGGCTCGGGTTCCCCAGAGACGAGGCTGCACCCAGAAGGAGAGTGCTATATTTGGTTTATTGAAAGCGCGTGACACCCGCGACGGGAGCCCCGGAGACGCCGCAGTCACCCATGGGGGGAAACCCGACGCGCCGGAGCTTCGCTCGGGGAGAGGCTCTGTAACAGGCCTCCTAACACTAGCTGATAAAGCTGAGCTCATTAACATAAGATTGCCTAAAATTGCCTATGCATTTCTTATCACTATCTCTTGTGGCCTACTGCCAGCGTAGCCTTGAAATCTTGGCAAGCGCGGTTTGTTCTGCAGCTGTTCCCATGGCAGTTTGCAGCTTTCACCTTGCACAGACTGGTCTGTTTAGATTCTCCTGAGGATTCACAGAGGGGTCGATCTGCTCTCATGAGACCGTTACAAACTCTTCTCGCACCCTACACTTGCACATCTCTGAGACGTGTGGAGTATGTGTTTCTTTACTTTGCTTGCACTTGTACAAATGTGCATTGTCACTTCAGTATTCACAGTTCTGGTTCCATGTTTCTAAGTGCCCCTGGCAATCACTAAGGTACAGCGCAATCTCACAGCTAGGGCACGTCTGTGCAGCGACCTTAGTTTGAAACAAGCTATTCTGGAATAGCTTATTTCCAAACAGCACTGCTACATACAAGGTGCATTTTGAAACTGCCCTCAGCTATTTCGAAATAGAGCATCTACACATAACTAAGCCTGTTTCAAAACAGAGCCGTTAGATGCACTGTGCCTTATGTTGAAGTAGGCTCTATTCCCTGTCTGCACAGCCCCTATTTTGAAATAGGTGCTATTCCTGATTGTGAAATAAGCCAACTGCTATTTTGTAAGAGTGGTTGCATTGTGTAGACGCTAGCAAAGTTATTTTGGAATAACCCCTCGTGAACTGCCTCCCAAGTGAGGCTGTGTGCTCAGGGGCATAGTAGCCTTCCAAAAGGCCAGCCAGGAGCTCATATGAGCTATAGCAAGTGGGCAGGTTCCTGCAGGCAACACTAGGTCAGTGGAAGAAACCCATTCTGGGGAATGAGACCTGTGGGAAGTAGACAGCTGCAGGATCCTCTGGGTGAGACCACTGGCTGAGAGTAGTTAGGGATTAGCTTCTGGGAAATGTCACCTATGTTGGACAGAGGAACTATTTTGGTAGTTTGCCTCAGATTCTGCATAAGCAATACATCATGCTGTGGAACAGATTCAGGTGTGGCATCGGTGCTTCCTGGGCCAATGAACTAGCCTCCCAAATTACATGCAGCTTTTATTTTCTAAATGTCGACGTACTCACTTGAATACGGCTATAGCAACTGATATTCCTGAGTAGAGAGCAGGCAGGGTATCACTGCCATTGGGGTCAAGATGGGCATCATAGGAGTCCTGCAAGAGGAGATTGCCTGGGACATACTTCCCCCACTGGCCTTGCCTGCTTCCTGGGACTCTGGATCCCTCAGCCAAGAGGCAGTTGCTGGTAGTTTGAACCTGCCCTGCAGCAGCTCACAGCAGTTGTGCCACAACCATATGAGCTTCTGTGAAGGTTTTTGAGTTCACCTGCATAGAAGAACTTTTCTTGGCTTTTACCACTCTGGAAAAAGTAAACATTGATTTCCCTCAGGGGAAATTGGAGACCAAGACAAATAATGAGGTTAAGCTCAAAGTGCTTGGTGGGTAGAACTGTTATCTGTCTCTTCTTCCGCTTTTCTTACGTTAGTCAGTACGTCAAACAATTCAAACACTTTGACCTTGTTTTCTAGGCATGGGTAGCTACATTTACTTTGGAAGGAAGAGATTGACTGTGTCTAAGTTCAGTTCTGTGCTGTTTTCCCACCCAGTAACTAACTGGTATCTTTCTTGATCCAGAAGAAAACCTATTAGAGCATTTTGCATACTATTATTGTAAAGACAGAGTTCTCATCGAAATATCCTTGCTTTATTTTACCACCCGCCTTTCTCTAACAGGTGACTATTTATTTATCTATGTATTTTACAGTTGGTTGTGCTCTCTAATCATACGATCTTACATAAGATCCCCAAATCATCATCTCCTAAAACTGTTTTTAAAATGCATGAAGATAAAAGCGTCAGCAATTGTTCTGCATACTACTTCCAGTACAGTGGCGTATAGTAGAAAACACAAAGGCTATGGTTATACTAGAGAGTTTTGCTAACAAAATCCTGGATTTGTCAACAAAACTGATGGAATGGCCACACGCAAAATGTGTTTTTTCGACAGTTTGTTGACAAAACTCAGCTCTTTCACCAGAAGCATTCTGACTCTCAGCCACGAGGCGTAACACTGCTATCAACAGACTTTTCAGCAGAAAAGCTGTGTGGATGCTCTTGGGGGGTTTCTCTCAACAGACAAGCCATCCAGAACAATGGGCAGCCCTCTCTGCTGTGCTTCTGGGTGCCTGTTTTGTCAAGAGAGCAGCCAAGCAGTTCCGATTGGCTTTTGAGAGTGGCTGCACTCTGTTGACAGAAGTTTTGTCAGGAAATCTCTTCCCACACTGACTTCTTTCAACAGAGCTCTGTAGTGTAACTGCCATAGTGAAAACCAACATCAGATATTGGTACCTCTTTCAATTAATACTGCTTAAAATAATATCCCAAATAGGCCTGAACTGTAGACAATTAATACACCAGGCTGCTATGCAACTAAGCACAGGTTAATTGTTATCATACTGAAATGCAAAGAATTCACTCCGGTGAACAAGACACGTGAAGTCATTCTTCTGCTCTGCTCTGCTCTGCGCTGGTTAGGCCTCAGCTGGAGTATTGTGTCCAGTTCTGGGCACCGCAGTTCAAAAAAGATGTGGAGAAACTAGAGAGGGTCCAGAAAAGAGCAACAAGAATGATTAAAAGTCTAGAGAATGTGACCTATGAAAAAAGGTTGACAGAATTTGGGCTTGTTTAGTTTGGAAAAGAGAAGATTGAGGGGAGACATGATAGCGGTTTTCAGGTATCTAAAAGGGAGTCATAAGGAGGAAGGAGAAAACTTGTTCTTCTTGGCCTCTGAGGATAGAACAAGAGGCAATGGGCTTAAACTGCAGCAAGGGAGGTTTTGGTTGGACATTAGGAAAAAGTTCCTAACTGTCAGGGCGGTCAAACAGTGGAATAAATTGCCAAGGGAGATTGTGGAATCTCCATCACTGGAGATATTTAAGAACAGGTTAGATAGATGCCTATCAGGGATGGTTTAGATAGTACTTGGTCCTGCCATTGAGGCAGGGGGCTGGACTCGATGGCCTCTCGAGGTCCCTTCCAGTCCTAGTGTTCTATGATTCTTGTATCAACCCTTAAACTAATGTCTCTGCTCACTCTAGGGACACATACTGCTGTCATTCTATAAGTACCATTATTTTCAAGGATGTCAAGGAAGGAGCTATTGTAGATTGAGTGCAGTATAAGGCCATTATTATAATGATTAACATTTTCAATGGAATTTGTAGTATTTCTTATTTATTAAGAGAGAGAATATTTTTCAACATTCATTGTTTCAGCTACTAGAAAAATTCCAGTCAGGTCATAGGGATTTTTAAAATCCATGTTTGAGCTCCATTCAGTGTTGGGCAAGGAGAAAAATCACACCAATGATGATTTTATTGTAGGGTTAAATCAAGGCATGATTTTGGGAAGTGCCATAGTTCCTACAAATTCTTGATGGGCAGCTATGAGGGACTTCAATTTAGGCTCAAATTCTGTCTTCAGGTGACTGGTGCAGTACCTAATCTCTCTTTGACTGCCACTCAATAACAAATAGTATGTCTTCAAGTCACCCTCCTGTTTGTGAGTTCATTGGTGGCTGACCAGCCTAATTCTGGAGCTGCAGGTCTTATCACAGAAAGGTCAGGTATCTGGTAGCTGTTGGAGAGTGTTGAGGAGCAAATATGCTGTGCTCCAAGTCCTGAATAAGGTTGGAGGTGAGAGGTGGGTGAAGTGCTGAACTGGGGGAGGGGGGAAGAAAGGAGAGCTGCATCTTGGTGATGACCCACACCACTGGGATTGATTTTGCTATTACAAAACTGGTCTAATTATAGCCATGGCTTACACCACACTATGAACAGAAGGAACAGGATTACACCCAAAAGAAAGAGAAACACCCTCTGAGGTTTTTCTAACTCCCAGTAGTTATCTAAAACAGCCCACGGGTTGGGGAATTCATTGGCTGTTATTTATCCTGATTTCTAAGAGCTGTTATCTCTCCCCAGGAAATGAGAGTTTCGGGTTTCAGGGGATAGGACTTAAGGGTTAATAGGAGAGTGTGACGTACAGATATAAACAAACCCTCCTGTAGAACACAAGGTTCAGCAGCTCACGCTTCCCAGCTGAGGCAGCTTGCTTTCAGAACTTCCCGGTCAGTGGGTCAAAGCCCTTTAAGGGGTTCTGGGGCATCTTTGCCTCAGCCTTACACGTGACCCTTACATGCTCATGAAGCTGAAGACATACACATAGCTATACTGTTACAAATTTCTTCGTGGTACCAATAGGTATTCACGCACTACCCTGTTTAACTCAGAGCAGACGGGAGGAGCGGCAAAGGGTGATCAGTCCTTGTCGCAGACAGCGTCTGGTCTCTCCAGGATCTGGGAGTTCCTCTCCCTCCTTACGTTGTTGCCCCCCTTTATGGTCCTTCTGTTTGCTGGCTCCACCCGAGGCCTGACACATCACATCTTGGTTGCTTCTGCTTCTCTTTGCCTGCAGCCCCTCTCAGTCCCCATCCCCATTTTACACAACCATATATCTCATGCTTATTTTTTCCTTTTAAGGTATGCAGCTGACGCCTCTGGGCTGCTAGTTCAGAGGTCATGGATCTTTCCTATATAGGTTTTTTCCTGTTTGCCAAGTTTAGATGGGGGGAAGGCTGCAGATAGTGCAGTCTGCAAGCAGTTCAGTAAATTCCATTGCTGGCTGATTTAGACTTGCCCAATTCACTTGGTTCCTCAGTTCTTGGTGTGGGCTTAGTGGTTTAGCCTGTTTGTGCGGAGGCATAGTTCCCTATGACAATTTAAAAGGGTCTCTGGACCCTGCCTCCACCCCACGTACCTCACTGTGTTGTTCAAGTGCCCATGCAATTCACCCTAACATGCTCGAGCGTGGCCATTCACTTAAGGGTCACCAGGTAATTTTGCACAAGTGTGAGGCAGTTTTTGCTCTTCTTCTAAGTCTCTCCTTGTCTGTGCTGTGGCAGGACCTCTCAGATTGTGCCACCCCCTCATGGATTACTGCTCTCCACTAGAGTAGGTAATAACTGAAATAGGACCAGACATTATACATGACATTATAATTTGGATTCCTTGAATAAGGCATAGAACTTCTGGTAATGTAGCACTTCTTAATAATGCACTGAAATAGGCATCCATTTAGGCACAACCTTGGGGGTTAGAGATGAGAATGTTGCCAAATGGAGTAACAACAAGAAGTCCTGTGGCATCTTATAGACTAACAGATCAGATGCATCTGATCTGGCGGGTCTCTGCCCATAAAATCTTATGCTCCAATAAATCTGTTAGTCTATAAGTTGCCACAAGATTTCTCGTCATTTTTGTGGACACAGACTAACACCACTAACCCTCTGATATTTGTCACCGAATGGAATGTTATGTTACCAGATCGTATCACCCTAGGGTTAGCATTGTAGTAAGGGAATAGCCACAACCTTCTATGTATCCATAGGGGTCTGTCTTGGGAGCCTTGTCTTGGAACTCCATGGCAGCTTGCTCCACAGAAACCAACCTTGGAAATTTTGTGCCAGTGTTCCACGACAGCTTGCCCATAGGATGGCTGACTATGTATTTTTATGCTTTTTGGCAATGTTCATTAATAGTTGCTCAAACAGATCGAGCATTATTGTTAAAGCTTTGGACTGAACGTACCGTAGGAGGTTGTTGTCTGCTGTTGCTTCTCTTCTTGCAGTGAAATAGCAGCTGTAGCTTAAGAAAGATTTAAGAGATTTATTTTTGTCTGGTGGCAAATTCTTCTTTATATTATTATGCATACCATGCTACCTAAGCTTCAGCCTCCTCCTGCAGTCCATAACACCCATGTGTAGCCTGGGGCAAATGCAGCACAATAATCTTGTATTGGTCTTCAAGAGAAGCTTTTGTCATGACTATCATTTTTTTACAGGGCTCTGCACATGTCACTAAAATAAAGAAACTGGTCTTTGTTGAAGGGCAGCATGCTTAAACTGGGGGGGGAAAATCAAATTAGTATCTAAGTTGTCTGTATACAAATGCAAGAAGTATGGGGAATAAGCAGGAAGAACTTGAAATGATACTAAATAAACAAATACTACATAGTTACATAGTATCACAGAGGTTTGCTGGAATAAGACTTTTATGATTTGGAATATTAGTATAGAAGGGTAAAGTTTGGTCTGGAAGGACTGGCAGGATAAAAAGCAGGGAGGTGTTGCCTTATGTTTTAAAATGTGTATACTTTGACTGGAATTGAGATGGACATAGGAGACAGACTTGTTGAGAGTCTCTGAGTAAGGTTAAAAGGGGCAGAAAGCAGGGGTGAGATCGTAGTAGGGGTCTACTACAGACCACCTAGCCAGGAAGAGAAGGTAGCTGAGGCTTTTTTAAAACACAAATAAAATCATCCAAAGCACAGAACTTAGTGGTGATGGGGGAACTTTAACTATCCATACAATTTTTTATTTCAGAAGGTGGAGAAAGCTGCTGCAAAGAAGCAGTTTTCGATTTGATTTTAACAAATATGGATGAACTAGCTGAGAATTTGGAAGTGGCAGGTAACTTGGGTGAAAGTGATCATGAAATGGTAGAGTTCATGATTCTAAGGAGTCGTAGAAGGGAAAAGAGCAAAAGAGAGACAAAGGAGATATTTAAGAACAGGTTGGATAAATATCTAACAGGTGATCTAGATGGTGCTTGGTTCTACTGTGATGCCAAGGCACTGGACTTGATGACCTTGTGAGGTCCCTTCCAGTTCTAGTAGTCTATGCTGTTATAAAAAATAACATGTTGGAAAGATTTTAGAATAATAGATTGGATAGGTGACGAGCAAACAAACAAAAATCTTTTAAGGTTGCCCATAGCTGAAAGTAACAGTACATTCTAGAAAAAAAGAGGGGGAAACTTCCTGAGAAAGGAATACTAATATGCCTACTTCTGAGCCAGGAACCCAGATTACTTTGTTCTCTGTATCTCCTGCAAATTTGTGTGGTGTGGCATGCAGAAATGACTGTGTCAACTGAGTGAACGTAAGTCTCCCACTGAGGCAATTAAATACAGTATTTTGCTTTCTGTCTTTTGGCTATTTCACCAAACATCCAAATGGGAAAGGGTTGTATGAGGATAATATTTAACTTACTCATGGCATCTTACACTCACAATTGGCTGAATCGGGTTGTGTAAATCAGTTATTGAGATTTTTTTCTCCTAGGGCTGCCAACTTTCTAAAAGCGCAAAACTGAACACACAGCCACGTCCCCTACACTTGCCCTTTCCCTGAGGACCCACCCCTGTTCATTATATTCCCTTCCCATGGTAGCTCAATTTCACTGGGCTGGGATGGAGGGTTTGGGTGCAGCAGGTGGAGGTCTCTAACTGCAGGTGCAGACTCTGGGGTACAGATGTGGATACGGGTTTGGAGCCCAGGAGGATGCTCCAGACTGGAGGGTGGGGCCAAGGGATTTGGAGTGTGGGAGGGAGCTGCAGGTTGAGCCAGGATGATGTGAGGGTTCTAGGGTGGACCTGGAGATGAGGAATGGATTCAGGGCATGGTTGGGGGCTTTTGGCTAGCACCTGGAATTGAGGCACAGGCTTAACTTGGACAGCTCCTGATTAGCACCTCAGTAAGGCTGAGGCAAGATCCCTGCCTCTTGTGGATCCATACTGTACCCTGGAAACAGCCCAGCAAGTCCAACACCTGTAGTGGAGTGGGGCAGTGGTGGGTTAGGAGGCTTCATGCACTAGTCTCACTCAAGGCACCGCCTGCCCCAGCTCCCGTTGGCTGGGTCCCAGCCAATGGAAATGCAGAGCCAATATTTGGGGCAGGGCAGTGCGCTGAGCCCCTCTGCTTGCCGGCTGCTTCCCAGGCACAGCATGGTGCCAGGAGAGGTAGGTAATAGCCTGGCTTAGCCGTGCAGCACAGCCAGTTTGCTTCTAACAGCCCAGTTGGCAGTACTGATTGGAGTCACTATGGTCCCTTTTCAACTAGGTTTTCCAGTCAAAAACAGGATATCTGGTCACCCAATCTTCTCAGGGACCAAAAGTGGTATTGAACACATCAGTAATGCCAGGCTTTTGGATAAAATTAATCTTTGTAGTGCTATGAAGCCAAATGTTTTCCTGTGTGCTGAGCCCGGGTCATAACTATGCAGTAATCAATTTGATGTTGCTGAACTTAGTACCAAGTGTGTTTTCTTTGATGCTTCAGATCCCTGTGGTACCAATTAGGTAATTTGTGGCTGCTTTTACATCTACATTTCTAAATTGCTGCCTAGTTGATTTAATAAAATGTGATGGTTATAAGGAGAGTAGATATAAACATCCCATAATATCCAGTTACAGTCAAACTTATTTTAATAAAATTTCTAAGAGTTTATTGACTCAAAAGTCCATTTTGCTGCCTGTTAACTTGTTGTGTTGCCAGAATCGAAAGCCTAAAGGAAACATGTCTAGGTTGTTGCTTGGGGTAGGTATGTAAAGCTGGGAAAGAACAAGAAGTCCTGTGGCACCTTATAGACTAACAGATATTTTGGAGCATAAGCTTTCATGGGCAAAGACCCGCTTCATCAGATCATGTCTTTGCCCATGTTAAGTGTATGCTCCATAACATCTCTTAGTCTATAAGGTGTCACAGGACTTCTTGTTGTTTTTGCAGATAAAGGCTAACATGGCTACCCCTCCGAAACTTGTCACCAAAGCTGGGAAAGTAATGTAACTTCATAGGAAAATCCAATAGACTATAATAGCGCTTAAATCAATAGCATAGCATCCCGACTGTTTCTGGTTGCTGAGCAAATACAAAATGATGACATTGTGTGCACCAGTGCTGACTGGCCAGCTGCCAACTCTTCTACTTACAGTAAGGTGGGTGTGTTAATCAACATGACCTAAACTCAGTCACTTCTCCTCCTGGTATCTGCAGTGTTGTAGCTATGCTGTTCCAGGATATTAGAGTGACAGGATATTTCTCTCTCATTGGAGACATTTCTGTTGGTGAAAACATAAGCTTTTGAGCTTACACAGATATTGAGTAAGTTTGAAAGTTTGTCTCTTTCACCAAAAGAAGTTGATCCAGTAAAATACATTATCTCACCCACCTCTTCTCATCTCTCTTACTCTAGTCAAAGCAAGGCCCATGTGGATAGCTATCATCCATACGAAATCTTAACTTCTTTATACTAGGATTTTGTGACAAAGCAACAGAAGCAGGAAATGTACAGATAAGTTAACATATGCTCCATAATTCATCAAGTTGTATTTATAGTACAGCAAAGCACACTACATGGTGACTTCAGAGCTTCCACAAAAAAGAGCAGTCTTAACAGCACTCTTTTCATCTGAATGTTTTTCCCCAAGATTCTTAATACATACCTCTTCTTACATCTGCAGAGAATAAAATAAACAACATTATAAACTAAGAATATTGACAAACATACTGTCTAGAAAACAATGGAGTGACCTCACCACAGGCAAATTCCCTACTCCAGTGCTTAAAAAGCAAGAGGAAAAGGTATTTTAAAGTGAGAAATAAGCAGAAACACCATAACTTATAGGTATTAAATTTTCAGCTTGGGATTTGATCTCACAGTTGAAGTTAATGCAATCTTTAGGCAGCCGAAACTAAAGGGAAAGCTCAAACCATAGAATTATAGAATCATAGAATTGTAGGGCTGGAAAGGACCTTGAGAGGTCATCTAGTCCAGCCCCCTGCCTAAAGCAGGATCAAATCCATCTAAATCATCC
Source organism: Carettochelys insculpta (assembly GCF_033958435.1). Taxonomy (NCBI): domain Eukaryota; kingdom Metazoa; phylum Chordata; order Testudines; family Carettochelyidae; genus Carettochelys; species Carettochelys insculpta. The sequence continues at coordinate 16,845,877 of NC_134148.1, forward strand.
CGGGCACGATTATGTCAAGCCGAGACTTAAAAACCTTTAGGGACAGAGATTCCACCACTTCTCTTAGTACAGCATTCCAACCCATCACCACCCTCCTGGTGAAACAGTTTTTCCTAACAGGCAACCTACACCTCTCCCTCTGTAACTTCAGACCATTGCTCCTTGTTCTGTCGTCTGTCACCACTGAGAACAGACTCTCTCCATCCTCTTAAGAGCCCCCTTTTGGAAGGTTAAAGACTGTGATCAAATCGCCCCTCATCAAGGTACACGACTCCAGCTGTGTTAATTACATATCTGAAGTTGACGTACCTTAATTCAGGCTTCTGCATCATCTCCACTATGGGAGATTGATGGGAGCAAATGCTCCAATCAACTTCGCTTACTCTTCACGAGGGGCAGGAGTACCAGCACTGACAGGAGCACCCTGTGAGTTCAAAACAGTGGATCCCGACCAGGCGTACTAAATCAAGCTCTGGAAGATTGACCACAGCAGTGTTGATCTTCCCGGTAGCGAAGCTGTACCCTTATTATTGACTTCAGAGGATACGCGTCAGGCCAAGGGTCTGTGAGTTTACACGACAGTTGGCAGCCCTTCTAAGTGGGCATGTGGAAGCCCTTGACGTTGCTGAAGAGCATGTCCAGCAGTGCAAGCAAGGCACCGCAGGGCCTTAGGTAGCTCAGGCACAGCACTGTGCAAATGTCGGGCTGACCATGTGCATGCAGGTGCAGGTTGTGCGTGCCTGGGGAGGCCATTGACTGTTCTCTGTAAGCTAAATTTCTGTTTTTCCACACCTAGATAGTTCTATTCTGAAGTGTGCATTATGAGTTAGATCAGCTGTGAGCCACCTTGCTATGAGATGAAGCGGGTCTTTGCCCACAAAAGCTTATGCTCCAAAATATCTGTTAGTCTATAAGGTGCCACAAGACTTCTTGTTGTCCTCGAAGCTACAGACTAACATGGCCACCTCTCTGACACTTGTCACCATGCTATGCTTTCTCCGATGGCTAGGGAGACACTCAAATACTCTCCATATTTGTTTATCCTATGGCCCATAAATATATGCAGCCAAGGTGTTTTGCCATTAAGCCTTTAGGCCCCTGAAAAGAATCAAAAGCAAAATCTACCTCATACAAAAATACAGTAAACTGCAGACCATTTTGGCGCTGCTTTTTTCTAGGGGGAAAAAAAGGGTGCTAGAGCTCATGTCTGGTGATTCCACATAGGGGCGAGGGTGTTCAATTTTAATGCCCCAGTGCCTGCGCAGATGTGGGGCAGGCTCCTGCCCCAGTCTCCACGCTGGTGTGGGACAAGTGGGGACTCCTGCCCTGGTACCTGTGCTGATGAGGGACCAGCTGGGGTCCCTGCACTGCTACAGGGTGACAGGGGCTCTTGCCCTGTCCCTGTGCTGCTGCAGAACTGACAGTTAAAATTTTTCTGGTGTTATGACAGAAAAAAGGTGCCAGAATTCAGTTCCACTGTGTTCTGCCAAGAAAAAAACAAAAAACTGCCTTTTGGGCAGCCCAGACTATTCCAAAGTGTGCATTTATGAGTTAGATCAGCTGTGAACCACCATCCTATCCTTTCTCAGAAGACTAGCAGAGACACTCAAATACTAGTTGGTTTATTTCAAAACATCTCAGCTGTCTCTACACTGGAGGGCTCTGTCGACAGAAGGGGTCGTCTAAACTCGTGAAGCCTTCTGTCGACAGAGTCTCGACTGAAATCTGCTTTTGTCTCAACTAAGTTATCCCGCAAAGGCCAACCCTGTGTCCACACGAGCCCCTTTCTTTCGAAGGGGGCATGTTAATGAGCAGATTTGAAAGATGCTAATGAAGCGCTACAATGAACATGCAGCGCCTCATTAGCATAATGGTGGCTGTGGTGATTCGAAAGTGCAGCTTTTCAAATCGTGCGCTGCCCATGGAGATGGAACCTTCTGAAAGGACCCCCCCAGTTTTCAAAAGCCCTTCTTCCTAACACCAGATAGGAAGAAGGGCTTTCGAAAACTGGGCGGGGTCCTTTCAGAAGGTCCTGTCTCCACGGGTGGCGCATGATTCGAAAAGCCGCACTTTTGAATCGCCACAGCTGCCATTATGTTAATGAGGCTCATGACATTGTGGTTATGAAGCGCTGCATATTCATTGCACCGCCTCATTAGCATCTTTCGAACCCGCTTATTAACATGTCACTTTCGAAAGGAAGGGGCTCGTGTAGACCCAGCCCATGTGTACACTAGAAGCATCTGTCGACAGGGTAATCTCGACAGAACCTCTGTCAACAGATTGCATCTACACACAACTCGCTCTGTCGACAGAGAACTTTCAGACTGCACTGCCCTCTGGTGCCAGAAAGCAGAATGGCAGCTCTGCAAATAGGGCTGCCTGGCAACTGGAAGCCCTCTCTTGTGTCTACACTGAACTTTTGTCGACAGTTCACTGTCCAAAGATTGTTGTGCCTCAAATTTTTGAGAGATAATACTGTCGAGGAAAATGCGGAGCTCTGCTGATAATCTGTCGACAAAATGTTTTACGTGTGTGGATGCTCCTGGAGTATGTCGACAGAAGTCCCCTTCTGTTGACAAAACTCTGCAGAAAGCCTTTGACACGGTCCCACACCAAAGGCTTTTATGTAAATTAGGCGGTCATGGGATAGGAGGAAAGATCCTTTCATGGATCGGGAATTGGTTAAAAGACAGAAAACAAAGGGTTGGAATAAATGGTAAATTTTCACAATGGAGGGGGATAACTAGTGGTGTTCCCCAGGGGTCAGTCCTGGGACCGATCCTGTTCAACTTGTTCATCAGTGATCTAGAAAATGAGGTAAGCAGTGAGGTGGCAAAGTTTGCAGATGACATCAAGTTGTTCAGGACAGTCAAAACCAAAAGGGATTGTGAAGAACTACAAAAAGATCTCAGCAAACTGAGTGATTGAGCAGCAAAATGGCAAATGAAATTTAATGTGGGTAAGTGTAAGGTAATGCACATTGGAAAAAATAACCCAAATTACACGTACAACATGATGGGGTCAAATTTAGCTACGACAGATCAGGAAAGGGATCTTGGAGTTATAGTGGATAGTTCTCTGAAGACATCCATGCAGTGTGCAGCGGCAGTTAGTAAAGCAAATAGGATGTTAGGAATTATTAAAAAAGGGATAGATAATAAGACAAAAGATATCATACTTCCCCTATATAAAACTATGGTACGCCCACATCTTGAGTACTGTGTGCAGATGTGGTCTCCTCACCTCAAAAAAGGTATATTGGCATTAGAAAAGGTTCAGAAAAGGGCGACTAAAATGATTAGGGGTTTGGAACGGGTCCCATATGGGGAGAGGCTAGAGAGACTGGGACTTTTCAGTCTGGAAAAGAGGCGATTGAGGGGCGATATGATAGAGGTATATAAAATCATGAATGGTGTGGAGAAAGTGAATATAGGGTAGTGAATTTACCTTTTCCCATAATACAAGAACTAGGGGACACCAAATGAAATTGATGGATAGTAGGTTCAAAACTAATAAAAGGAAATTTTTCTTCACACAGCGCACAGTCAACCTGTGGAACTCCTTGCCAGAAGAGGCTGTGAAGGCCAGGACTCTATTAGGGTTTAAAAAAGAGCTCGATAAATTTTTGCAGGTTAGGTCCATAAATGGCTATTAGCCAGGGGTAAAGTATGGTGCCCTAGCCTTCAGTACAAGGGCAGGAGATGGATGGCAGGAGATAAATCACTTGATCATTGTCTTCTGTTCTCCTTCTCTGGGGCACCTGGCATTGGCCACTGTCGGCAGACGGGATACTGGGCTGGATGGACCTTTGGTCTGACCCAGTATGGCCATTCTTATGTTCTTATGTGTAGATCCAGCTTTGGATTCTTCCCCATTCCAAGGTGCTAGTCCATGCCTGACAAGAATACTGGAGCCTCTGGTCCACTCCTGTCCCATGTCTTTCCAAATTAGTGCATCCAAAATTAATACTTCCCAAATAATTTTCTTGTCTGCAGCTCACTCCATTTGTTGGGCATTCCTCAATCTCTACAGTGTTTATCAAAATTCATGCTTCTCTTCACTCCAGCTGCATCACATCCTGCAAACCCTCCACCCTCCTCAGTGTTGTCCTCCATTCTTTCAGAACCAACCACATAATACAGTGCTCTACATCTTCAGATCCCAAAACACTTTATATAATTATCCCCATTTTACATATAGGAAAACTGAGGTGCAGATTGGCAGTGTTTAGTAGAGCTTGGCCCTGAATCCAGGTCTCTTGAGTCCAACTACTATGCTTTATCCACAAGGCTGCACTGCCTTCCCACTGTAGAAGCATGTCTTCTGTACCGAATCACAATCTCTTAATGCAAATTAACATTTTTCTTGCAGGTTTTGAGACACTCTGCTTAGTTCTGTTTATACACATTAACTATCTAGACATGCTGTTCTTGGAAAATAAAAGGACTTTCTCTAGATTCCTCCTGTAAAAAGCACTACAAGTGTTATTGAGACTTCAATAAATGTGTCTTTAAAGGAGCCTAGTCTTTTGTGGCAGATGAGCTTTCATTGTTTACCAAGCTACTTAGAAAATCATTTTCCTTCAGCCTCTCTGAAATTTGTTGGTTCCACATATATTTCAGGCTAATATTCTCTTGTTGCCATTCGTCCTCCATCTAATCTCTCTGCATGCTCTGAGTCACAACTTTGTTTCCCAAGCAACTGAAGACATTATTTTTAAAAAAAAATCCTTCCCATTAAAAATAATTAGTGGCACTTTGGATGAATATTTTAGCTTTTATCTCTGGAAATTCAACCTAAGGTCCCAGTTTTCTGTACACAGACCTCCAGCTAGGTGGTCATATCCTCAATCCCTCATCATAAGGAAAAACAGAGGCTGGTTTGTTCTGCTCCCACTGAAATCAACAGCAAAAATTCTCACTGACTTCAGAGGGTCTTGGATTGGGCCCTCAAGACTGCATCCTCTATTGACTGCACCTCCCTACGCTGTCAAGCTTTAGTCAATGGAGAAGATCATCCCTCCCATGCAACAGCAGCTGGGAGGGGACCTCTGGTTGAGTAAAAATATGAGGGTCATTGTGGAGATCACCTCTTAAAAAAGGCTTCATTGCCCACCCTGTAGCTAGGAGAGGCTAAGCCATTTGCGCAAAGGTCCTGTGTCTCCTCACCAGTTCAGGCACCGGGCAGTAGAGCTCCATTAGCATCATGTCACTTTCTTCTTCCTGGTCATAGCTGCTCCCTGGGAGGCCAGAGAGGAAACTACAGAAATAAGAGTCTCACCAGCTGTATTGACTTTTCTAGGTGTTTTACACAGGGCTGCACTGCATCTCCTCAGCCCACTCTCTGCACACCTTCCTCACACCATGCACATCTCAGATCTAGAGTGCTCTGAACAGCAGCCCTGGGCAAGGGGAGGGAGGCAGGGTGGGTGACTCCACAGTCCCAGAAAGGATGGGGCCTTGCATGCAAGGCATGGGGTTGGGAACAGCCAGGACTGAATTGCTGGGCCCCAGGGCATTTACTGACTTCCCTTCTCATCTCCCTGTTGGTAGACCTGATTGACAATACCACAGGGGTGGCTGGGCAAAGGTTGATTTAAAAGGGCTGCGGTCTGGGCCACTTACACTCTGTCATTTAATGTATTCAAAAACACTCTGGGGAGAGGAAGGATGTTACACTCATGCGTTTTAAAAATGTCAACCCTGTTTTGAGCCCAGAACTCTTGGATAAAGGCTTCTATCCCACCCTGAGACATTCAAACACACCCTATTTCAGCAAATCCTTGGAGCCCAAAAGGCCTTTGCTATTGCAGGTTCCAGCTCTTAAATCCAGAATTTTCTTATCTGGCAACATTCCGTCATCTGGTATGGCCACTAATGTTGCAGGACCTGCATCAGTAAGGCAGGGGCTGGAGCCATAGCAGTGGCCGGCAGCCTGGTCTGGGCCAGAGCAGTAGCCACCACTGGCCCTGTGGGGTAGAGCTCCCACTGGAGCATGGGGCTGGTGTCAGAGCCCTTGCAGGAGAAGGGAGTAGAAGCCAGCGAGGTCGTGGTGGCTGGAGAGCCAACGGTGAGCACCAGAGCCCTGGTGGCTGGTGAAACGGTTGGAGAGCAGCAGGCCTCAGAAAGCCAGCCAGGGAGCTGTTGCTGTGGAGCCATGGGGCTGGGAATGGCCAGGGAACTGCGGAGACAGGAAGCCACCTGGGCAGCTGTGCTAGTCGGGGAGCCAGTGGGAAGTCTTGAAAATCACTGAGGCTTAGGGACAGGAGGGGAGCCCTGAGGGCACCAATCCCTCATCCAGCAAAATCCCTCATCCAGTGCTGCTCAGTCAGGTCCCGAGGGTGCTGGACAAGGGAGGTGCAACCTGTAATAGCTTTGGTTCTTTGGTGTTAGTTGTTTGTTTGTTTGTTTTTTGTTTTAACATCTTGCAAAAGTCTCTCGTCTTCCAGTTTGAAATTTTAGCTTTTCTTCCACCTCCGAGATGTTCTTTGATTTCTGGCTACTGATCTCTCCTCCTTTGCCTGGAGAAGGGGCGCTACCGCACTGACTCTGCCGAGAGTTTTGTTGAGCAAATGGAAAGTTCTGTTTGCCTAATGTGTATGAAATCAGTGTCTGAATTAGATAATGCTGCCTTAGTGGGAGAAAGAAAATGCCTGACTGGCTCACCAAAGAAAGTTATGGAGTGCTCATTTGAAAATGCCTGTCTCCCTGATACTAAGTCTCTGGTTACGCTGACATTTGTGGTGATATGTAGGAGGGATCCAAAAGGGAACACATGACCCATCCCCCTGTGAGATGTGACTCTGCTATGCCCCCAGCACAGGGCACTCATGCTGTCCTCATCCCTTACCCCTTCACTGGGGCAGTATGTGTGTGTGTCTGTCTCTGTCCCACTGTGCCACGCAGAGCAGCGGCTTCTCCCAGGTAGCACGGCCAGAGGCTGCCTGGGAGAAAGCAGCTTCCCAGCAGTATGGCTGGAAGAGGAGATACTTTGGCCCTGCTGGCCCCTTGACCTCCCCACACCATCTGGGGAGGGGCCTGTAACCCTCCCACCCCCCCCGCATTGGTCTCCAATCAAAATTCTGTGATGCTAACGCCAATGTGTTCCATGCTAATATTTTTGGCTTTGAGCCATTCTTTAGATAATTCAGTGCCCTCTTGTGCTCTACGGAGCTTCCCATTCCAGGTATGGAAGGTCACCTGTGCCTCAGTTTCCTAGATAATTAAAATGTGGCAGATGCTTCCCATCTTCAACCCTTGCCTGTCTGTCTAGCCAGATTTCATGCTGTCGGGACTGGTGACTGTCTTCCTCTATGCACGCCTAAAGCAGTGGGAATTGCTTCTGGTTGGACCTCTCAGTGCTAAGGAAACTTATAATTGGTGTGGACTTGTGAACTATGAAAGGAGCAGTCATTTGCTTGTCCCAGCAGACAGGCAGGAAGTCTGCCTGGCCAACAATGACTTTATTGCAAGTGAATGAGGGATGAAAGCCATAGACTTGTACACAGCTTTTAAGTTCTCTGGCTGGCATCCAATCCAGGCCCCCTCAGGGTCTGGACTCACGTTGCTTGTTGAAAGAAATGTGACTCAGTATCTGTCTTATGAAAACTCTGCTTCCCCTACTGCCTCCTATGATCTAACTACACAGCATAAAATCAGATAGGCGAATTGAGGCACAGATTATAAAATAATACACATAACTATGTCATTGTCCCCAGTGGGATTGAATAACTAAATGAAACTGAAGTTTGTATCTCTGCTAGAGGCAGTGCATGTACACTTCATAAATTATAGCTGATAAAATAAATACATGTTCTGAATATTTAGAAGTAATTTTGGTTTACGTGCACACAGCATGACTGGTCTATGCACAAAGAAGTCTTTCCTTTTGACCTCTGTGGGAGCTGGATTCAGTCCTTAATCTCCTGTACTTCATCTCTCATCTAATCATGTATCACTTTTAAAAATCTTGTCAGTTTCCCAGTGTTATAATCATAGATAATGTTGGCTGTGTCTACACTACAAAAATAACTTCGAAGTTGCATCTACACATGCCTTACTTCAAAGTTAAATTTAGAAGTAGCACAGTACTCCATTTCCAGAAATGGAGTACGGACTTTGAAGCTGGGCTCCCTACTTCCCTAACTTCAAAGTAAGGGAGAAAAAAAGAAAAAAAAAGTGTGTAGATTCTCTGCTGGCTACTTCGATGTAGTGCCTAACTTCAAGGTTAGTTGCTTGTGTAGACGCACCCTTTAGATTACAGATGAATAAATTAAAGAAAGATCTTGCATTATTATTTACCAGAGATTGTGGATTGTGTGTGGGGGGGTTTTTTTTTTGAAATTTTAAGATTTTCAAGTATTTTCTCCCCTCCCCACCTTTTTCTTGTGCCTTAGAACTCTATCACATTAGTGATGGCAAGCAGTTCCACCTGAGTGACACATTTCAAAGCACAAGGCCAGACGAGGTGACATGGCTGACAATTTTCAGTGGTCTTGATGCTGAAGTGTAATAGGAAAATTACAGTATCCTCCTCTCTCACTTTCCTAATTCCAAATTAGTTTATATTTGGGGGTGGATAAGACCCTGCCACTGCAGCAGACAATAGTTTTCAGATTTTTGTAGTAGATTCAAGATTTGTGCAAAATGACCTTTCCCAAACCATGGGATAATAAACCATAGTCAAAACCAGCATCAAAAGTAATTGACCAATCTTAGTAGAGAGATGCCTGCTCCCATGGTAACCAAATTTAATGACCCTTTACACTGGGTAAGAAAAGATAACATACAGAAACTGTAAACCTTCTGTCCTTAAAATAGTAGTGAGAAACACACTGTGAGCTTCAAAAGTCAAGAAACAAATGAGTGGTTCACAGCAGGGATACTGGAATGGGCAAGGAGGCTTTTACAAGTAGGAGGACATAGCTCTCCCGTTTCTTATTGGGCATAAGGGTGAGCAATAAGGGGTGGGGCCTTGGGGGAAGAGGTGCTGTGGGGCTTGTGGGCCCACCCTTTTCAGTCATGACATGTGTAAGCATTATTTTCTGTTGGTCTTTTAAAAAGGTTATCACATTATTGCTCTTTTGAAAACATCCTTTCCAAAACGTCGTTTTTGCCTAAAACAAGAATGTAAGAAAAGAAGTATTCCTATCTCGACAGTAACCCCTTTAAAGAGCTTAAACCAGTGCTTCTTTAGCAAGGTAATTCATCATTGTGTGACTCTTACTGTCATCCCTGTTAATGCAAGTGACACCTGACACGACACTCACTGCAATAGTAACTGTATTAGAACAGCAAATGTCAGAGCATATAAAATAAAACTTTTATCATCTTGCATGGGCTGAAAAACGCATTCCAAGCCAAAGTGAAACACAGCTCTTGAGAGTTTTTTACTTGCAGTGATCATCTTGTCTGAAACTTAAACTATGTGTCTATTTAATGAAGTTAGAGCCACATGTTTATACTTTACTGCTATGCCGCTGTAAGAGCGCTTTTGTATCCACGTTACACCGACAGGAGAGCGCTCTCCTGTTGACACAGAGAACCAACTCCAATGAGTGGGAGTAGCTCACTGAGCAGCAGTAACCATGTTGGTGGGAAACAATCTCTTGCCGTCATAGCACTGCGCACATCAGTACTTATGTCTGCAAAGCTTGTGTCTTTCAAGGAGGTGTTTTTTCACTCTCCTGTGTGACAAAAGGGTGCCAACATCAATGCGCGTGTCAACATGGCCTAGGTCACACCAACTTTACTGCCTGTTATCAATCTGGATTTAACACTGACTTGACTTTAGAGAGATAATTGGACTCAATTAAAAAAAGTGGATTTTTTGGTAAAATCTGAGATTTTTCCCTTTTTTATTCAGTACATGTGATCAAGAAAAATGCTCAGTGCCTTGAAATTTCAGTTTTTAGGATGCTGTAGAAAAACTTCAGTGAAACACGCAAAAGAGAAAAGCCCCTTTTAACTTCCGAAGTCACAAATGATCTTCTGGATCATACTTTAGAGACTGATGATCTGACCTCTGCTGCTCTCTGCCCTTAAGGTATTACTGACAGTGAGTACAAGTGATAGACTCCAGTAAGCAGAGATGATTGCAAAGGCATTTATAAGGACAAAGCAAAGGTGTTTAGAAAGTCAAAATATAAAGTTTGAAGTTTTTTTGCTTACTAGACTATATGACCTTAGTTGGTCACGGATACCTCCTTGGATAACATTTTTACAATTGAAGTATTTTTGTAGTTGAACTGACACTGAATTTTCATCACACCAAGCTAGAGAAACCTTCTGCACAAAACTTAATTATATCATTTTTATATGAAATTTTAAAATGTTGATATTTAACTTAAATGGCTCAAATTTTTAGTAAGATTTGTAAGCTTATTTGAAAAGCAGCAATTTGGCAATATGACTGTTTGACTTAGATCTAACAGAGGAACGTAATAAACATGAATGGATTCACCTACCCTGGAGGCCTTATTAGACCTGCTCAGAAAATGGAGACTTTCAACAGAGCAGTTCAGCTTTTCGTAAGTGGGCATTCTTAAATTAGGACTAAAAGATAGAAAGCAGAACTAGCATGTGGTAAAAAAGGAACTCATGAATGTAGTTTGTTAGAAGAGGATGGTATTGGCTGAGGCAATCTGGTTGAAATACAGCTGAGCTCAGTTTGTATGGCCACTCAAGAGATGACACAACCAATAAACCACATAGCCAGCCTTTGCATATTAACTACTATTAGTGTTCTTCCAAGCACAAAGTTTGGAATCTTGATAGTGGGAGATAGTGGTCAAGGTTTAATCTCAGACATAGAATCAGTGTCAGCTACAACACGGCAAAGAGCATTACAAGCTCTGTGGTTTGGACACTGGAGGTGCATCATGCTCATTAGCATGACAGGAGTCCATAGTACTGTGTACTCCACTTATGCAGGGCAGCTGGCCAAATAATGGAGAAAAAGGTTATGAAAAAAACTTCCAATACACTTGTCTACTACTAAGTGATAGTTATGTGGCAGGGTCAGGCCAGAGAGCTACAAAAGAGTGAGGGGACAGTAATTAGCCTCTAGATTGCATTGGCCCCCGTTCCTAGAGTAAAGTAGGCAGTGCTAGTCCAGAACCAGCATGAACCTGATAGAATCAACCAGGGCAGTCAGGCAAGCTGGTGTCTAAACTGAGGGCTGCTATGAGCTTCTCAGGCAAATAATCCACCAAAAAGCCCCGGACAACCATGCTAGCAGAAGGGCTTTGTGATAATTGTTGTTACAGAATATTCTGATGGCTGCTCAGTAATCTCTGAGATTTTCACAAATCCTGAAAGTTAATTGAATTCATTTTGACAGTGCATTAATTATTCACTGTTTAGGGACTTCTGCCTACACCCTCCCACTTCCCTGGTCCTTCTCAAGTGAACAGAGAACGGCAATACCTGAAATCTGGAGATGCAAACATTTCAATAGTTATTGGGTTTAGCTTCCAATGAACATGAATGCAGTTTCCTTTACCTTTTTCCCTTGTTCCACATTTCTCCTACAACCTCTTATTGAAACAAACCTCATTGCCAGCTCTGTCCACATATCTTCACTAGAGACCCCATCCGTGGACCTAACCATATCAGTTACACCACCAGGGGCTCGTATTCCTGCACTTCCACTAATGTGATATATGCCACCAGTGCCCCTCTGCCATGTACTTTGGACAAACTGGACAATCCCTGCGCCAAAGGATGAGTGGACACAAATCAGACAATAGGAATGTGATTACGCATAAACCAGTAAGTGAGCACTTTAACTTGACAGGACACTCAGTTAATGACTTTAAGGTCTGTATATTACAACAGAGATTTTAAAGGGGTTTCATACCCAGAAAAACTTTCAGATAGATCTGATTAAAAGCATAAAACCTTCTGAAAAGTAAATGGAGGTCATGATATTCACTGTGGCTGTTAGTTACCATAGATGAGATGTTTTGAGTTTAACTGAGAATTGCTGCTTTCCATCCCATTGTACCTTGGCATTTGATCCTGCAAGTTGATAATACTGGTTTTGGGGCAGTGTGATATTTTCTATAACAATAGACTGTAATATTAGCACAATGATGCATATGGGGTAAAATAATAAGGGGGAAAAAGACAGCAAAGGACAGGATTCTGGAAATCAGTAATTTTGAAAAAGATCTAGGGGTTTGTCATTATCAAGAAACTTCAACTGGAGTTTAAAATGCAATCTGGAAGGTGTTTTTAAAAAAGACCCATCATTCCTGGACTGTGTGCGCAAATGCATCACATCCCTGCGTTGGGAAGTCACTCCCTTTCTTTGCCACAGTGGCATGAACCATTTGCATTATTGTATTCCATTTTGGACACTTCTGTGCTACGGGATCTATGCCAACTGGAGAATGCTTCATAGAAATGTGTAAGAGTTAGGAGGCCATCATTTTCGAAGGGAAGTATAAAAGTGCTACATGATCCATAATTTGGTTTGGATAAGCCTTTGATAGGTAATAATAACTGTCCACAAATATTTGGAGGGTGTGATAATCAAGGAATCAATCACGCATAACGGTGATTGTGGCTGGAGCATCTTTCCTTTTCCAGGAACAGAGGAGACTTAACTCCATTGGATTTCTCAAGGATGGGAGCAGGTCAGGGTCAGCAGCAGCATTTTTCTGCCATTTGTCTGTACCAGGGTGACATAAGATTGGTGTCTGGTGGAGGTTAAGAGGGGGGAGACTATCCCTTCTGATCCCATGGAAATCCAGTTGTGAATTAATGCCATTGGAAGCAGTATTGCCTCCTTTAGTCACTGCCCCTATTTGCCCCATATGTATCTTAGCTAATGGAAGAAAAGTTCCTGAAGAAGGCATGTGGCTTTGGGGAAGGAGGGGCCAGTAGAGCGACATGAAGGAGATAGTCTTCCAGGTTGGGATAAGGGGTTTCCCTTTGTGCATATCCAGGATTTCTGGAACCATGTATTAGTCTAGTCAATACTGCCCAAAATTCCTTCCACATGATAATTGGTAGGTGTGATGGTGTGTATTAACCCTACACTGGGCCTGAAGGAGTTAACCTAGCTCACCTGGCTGAGGGAGCCCCACTCCCACAGCCCTGCTGGGCATGCTGCAGCTGGAGGCTGGCTATAAAGGCCTGTGGAGCTGCTCAGTCAGGGTTGACTGCTGCAGGGGAAGGATATGCTGCAGGAGCTCCAGGAGAGGAAGCACCGACAGACCAAGCCGCAGAAGCCAGCCCCCAAGAGACTGCAAGGAGCCCCAGACTAGAGTGAAGGGATGGAGAGGACTACCCCATTGGTTAGTTGGTAGGAAGAAGCCCAGGGTGGGCAATTTTAATCTCGGGAGCTTGGCGTGTTGTGGTGGGATTCTCTGCTGAGCTACTAGTGGACAGTTCCATTGCTGACCGGGCCAGGGCTGAGACCCAGTGGACAGGAAAGGCCTGGTTCTCCCTACCATTTCCTCACCAGCTCCACATGGGGCTATTGGCCTTTGGTCACTGGCCTCTAGGCCATACTACCTGGAGACTGCTGGGGGGAATTGTACCGACTGTCTCTGGCCTGCTGAGAGGGGGAAAATTTACAAACTCTGGCCATTGGGCCACACTGCCTTGTGGACTGGGAGAGGGTTGACTGACTCTGGTCATTGGGCCACACTACCTTGTGGACTGGGGGCAAGTTCACTTTGGCCATGGGGCCACATGGCCATAGAGGAAAGGGATTGAATATGGTGTGAGGGGCTGCTGGGGGCCCAATACTGCCCTCAGAAGAGCATGGTCAAGACACCCCTCAACACTAGGAAACAAGTCAAAGTCATCCATTGGAGTTCTTCTATGTATACCCATGCGTGTGTCAGAATGAGGCCTATATTCATAGACCTTGAAGCTTCTTAATGGCACTCAGAACATCAAAAACCATCCTGCTATCCTACAATACAAATGGTAACATTAGTTCAAGCCCACCCTTAAAGGCAAGAGGTTCTTTCATTCTTCGAGCTAGGGAAGAGATGGGGGCATGTTCTAAAAGATGTATATGTTCAGCCAGTAATGATTTCAAAATCAACAAAAGACTGGGGCTCCCTAGACATTTTATTCCCATCATTCTAATATTCTGTCTGCAAAATTAAACTTAATACAGGTAAGATATGTATTTGAAGAAAACTGTACTCTTAAACCAGCATGTGGGCCTTTCTCACTGTGTAGGGGTGATGGAAACTTTTGGAGGTAGGTTTTATGAGACAATGCCAACCCTCTACCAGGTGCTAATTAATCACCCACAGGTGGACTCAAACGTGGGACCTCAGCTGTATGAGTCGTTACAGTTTTTGAGCTGACAACCAGCTGGCTTTCAGCTAATGCCATAAGGGGAGACTCATTCTTTTTCTCCATAAGTTATTTAGCTGCCACTACATGGGGCCACACCCCAGATGTGTGGGTTACACTATTTCACCAGGATCCGCAGATTTGTTTGAATGGAATAAAACTAAATGAGAGAGAGAGTCTTTTTCTATCGCTTTTAGACAATCTCTTCTGACATACTGGATGATAGACACTGCCTCTACCAGAAAAGCTTGCGTAATACTCTGTGCCTGGAAAAAATAATTTGCCAAAGAGCTGAAAGGAAGGATGTCTTTTAAGCCAAACTGCTGCTTAGTGGATAATAAAAGCAAAAATAGATTACCACCTGCCAAGGTCCCTCAGATAAAATTCTCTATATTTTATATCTGAAGGATCTTATGTAACTCACTTGTTTGGACTGATATTTACATGGGATATCCTCTGCGTCAACTAAACAATTTTTTTGTTAAAATTACCTCTGAAAAATCAGCCTTGGATGGGTGTGATAAGGTGGACCAAGCCATGAAGCCAGTGGTACAGCCATGGGTGGGCCTGCCCACAAGCTTATCATTCAGGCCCGCCCAATTCTGAGCAGGGCTCTAATGCTGCCATAGTGTCCCAGAGAGTCATTTGGGTACCTGAAATCCAGGGCAGAGCTATGCCCTGCTTTGCCATTTTCTGGCCTCCCCTTGCATGTGCCTAGCTCAGCAGGTGAAGCCTTGTGTTGAGGCTACCAGGGACAGGAAGAGGGTGTGGTGTTAGTGGGGAGGAGGGAAAGCTGATCTAGCACAATCTGTCATTGCCCAACCACTCAAAACGTCAGGCCCCATCCCACTCCCAGCTATGCCACTACCTGAGACCCCCCCTGCTGGAGGCCACATGGCCCTGCCACATCCTGCCACAGAAGAGGGCAATGGAGAAGGTCCTCCAAGCTGCTAAGGGTGGATGCATAGGACTCTGCTAATTGGAGAGGGGCTGTAGAAAGCAGCCAACCTGGGCCAGTAGGAAAAGAACTGCAGTGCAGAGCAGAGCTCAGTTCCTTGCTAGATCTGAATGAGTGAGAATGGTGTGGCTGGCTGGCGGAAGGAACTACAGAACCTCAGACAGACTAGTGCTGGCAGAGGCTGTGGGGTGGGGGCAGGATCCCAAAGGAGTTGGCTGCTGGGACTCCATCAATATAAGTCTCCAAGTTAAGGGTAAAACAGGTGCTTGGCCACAGGCAAGTGGCTCAGGAATTTTATTAGCAATGCAGTTTATTTAAAAAGACCTGCCACACAGCAGATTTCTATCGGCTTCCTGGGCTGGAACCTGGAGCAGAAGGCAGGTTTGGCTCCCCCTTTTCCTGCCATCAAGCACTGGGAAAGTGGTCTGGACTTTGACATATCCCAGAAGGAGAACTGAACTCTTTTATTTTTTTGTGGACCAGCTAAAAAGCTGGACTCAGATGTGAAGAGTCTCCAGGAACAGAACCCTAGAGACATGGCCCCCACACCAATTTGAGAGCTGAGAAGGTGCTGAAAGAAAGTTTGAACCAGGGTATTGTGATAGGTCCTAATGTGCTGATGGAAGAGTGAGCCCAGCGACAGAGCTGCAGATAAAGGGGATCTTACAGAAAAGTGCTGCGATAAGCCCTCTGTTAGATTTATATCCCAGAAAAGGGTTGATTTTTGTCTCATTGATAAATTGTTTGTGACTCGACCAGAGGGCTAGATGACTGAAGACTCATCAAAAAGCAGAAAAAAAGTGCAAACACAGGCAAAGAGATGGGGCCCACGTGAGTGGTTGAATGTACTTCATTACAAGTGTCAAAGTGATTTAATAGCACCTTTTGGAAATTCCAGCCAGTGTTATAAAATAAACTTTTAGGAGAATAAAAGGGATCCTCTTTAAAAGTTTGGAGTGTGTGTGTGTGTGTGTCTGCACCACCAGTGCTACATTTGTTCAGGAACGCCTCCTAAACCATAAGAGCTATGAGCACAAAATTTGGTATGCAGCTTGCTCTTACCGTAACTTAACCAAAGGTCAGTGTCTGGTTTTGCCAGGAAAGTGGGAAATGTCTGAAATCCCAGGATTTCCTATAACATGGAAAGGGAGGGGGCAGAAGGAGGAGGGAGGTTAAAGGGAGGGGCGCAGACAGGAGGGATGCAATACTGAGGGTGGCCATTGGGGCAGCTGCAACACCAAGAGAGACCAGCAGAGCTGTGGCTCTGCCATCTTGTCTGCCACAAAGACCTTGTAATTAACTCCTGCACTCCAAATCCAGAGCCTGCTCCATCCTTGGAGAGCCTACAGGCCACAGAGGGGGCTGCTGGAGGTGGGGGCAATCCCCAGACAGCCACAGGAGGGGAGGTTGGGGAGCAACCCCAGGACCTTCAGCCAGCCAGCCAGCCAGCCTGCAGGCCATGGGGTGTTCTGGAGTGGGAGCAGCCCTGGGAGCTTGACCCTCTCCAGACAACCTGAAGGCCACAGGGGGGCACTTGGAATAAGGCAGCCACCTGGAGCCTGCTCCTTGCTAGACTGGTGAAAGGCTGTGGGGAAAGAGGGTGCCAACTGGAGTCTGGGGGCAGCCCTCAGAGCCTCACCCCAACTTCAACAGCCTACAGGTTATGGGGGACAGCCCCTAGAGCCAGGTCACCCCCAGATAGCCTGTATGCCATGGGGACAGTTGGAAGGGCGAGGCCCCCCCCATAGTCTGCTTCCCTCGGCCTGCATGCTACAGGAGGGGGAGCCTGTTGGAAGATGGAGGCAACTTTAAGAGCCTCCCTGCCATGGCCTGCAGTCTGAATGGGGGCCACTGGAGGCTGGGAGCAGAGCAGCCTCCAGAGCTTCATCCCACTTCAACAGCCTATAGGTTGTAGGTCTGCAGGGTGGAGTGCCTGGTCCTCTCCCAGAGAGCTGGTACGCCACAAGGGGCACTTGAGGTGGAGGCATTTCCTGGAGCCTGGCCAGCCCGTGTAGCACCCCACCAAACGGGCTGCATTTTCCATTATTTTCAGAAAATTACTTCAGTTAAAGAGCTGAACCACTAAGGTACATCTACTAGTGACATATAAAAGAATACAGAACTTTTTCCCCTACAGGCTGCTGATTGAAATTGATCAGATGTTTATCATCATCTCCTGGTGGTTTTCTGGCTCACATATAGTAGCTTCTGGCAGTCACGTTCCTGTCACAAAATCCTCAGTAAATGGCAATAACTAACAATCAGCAAAGGTCAAGGATTAAATATACATGGAAACTGAATAGCTACCATCCTTTCTTGTGATCCATCCTTATAACTATCATTGTGATGGGGCATTAGGCAGAACTAGCTTTCCCTGTCATTGTCCTTGCAGAACTTTGGGTAAACAGGACTTCGGTCTTCACAATTGTCTTTGGACAGGCATTTGATTTTATGTGAAAAGTGCTCAGGTACTACAGTGATGTCAGACAGTATCAAATCTTAAACACAGTGTAAATTTACACATTTAAAAATATTGCAAAATACTGTAAAATACCACAGAAAGTGTCAGAAATAATTTCTAGGGAAGTACTCCTGAAAAATCAGTCACTTCTTTGTCAGACATTCTGCTCCATGGCGGTAATGTAAGGCTGATATTACTGCAGCCTTGTTTTGCATTTACTTAACGTTAAACTGATTATCTTTATAGCTCTGAAGGTGCTTAATTTATAGTCAGTGACCTTAGTTGCCAGAAATGACTGATGTATCCCCTAGTGAAGAATTCTTTGTGAGTAGGTTAAGGTGGACTTCATAAATTACTGATCCATAAAGCTCTTGGCCTGTTTTTATTTGCACACTATTTTGTAGCTCAGTATGAACAGGGGGTGTGATGGCAGAGAACAGTAATGCATCTCTCTGAACACCTCATCTATTTACCCCCATCCCAGTGGAGAATATATCAGCACCTGGGCATTCTATGTTTCTGTGCTACGCCCATGCAAACGGCATATTTCTATGAGTCTTTAGGTAGGAGAACAGAGTGAGTAACGGTATCCTGAATGAACTTTACTAAATTTAACCTTTTGAATTAGTTTTAAGATCTCTGGAGTTCATTGTATTAAAAATGCAAATGTTGCTTTTGGTTGTGGGACTATAAGACTCTTCAAAAGACCTTTAGAAAGAAAGAGTTTTTGAGATTAAAGGGGTCTGTCTGGGAGGATGAAGCATATCATAGAAATGTAGGGCTGGAAAGGATCTCAAGAAATCCAGTCCAGCCTCCAGTGCTGAGGCAGGACTGAGTGGTATACCTAGGCCAGGGGGAACCTACATCCTGTGAGTCAGATCTGACCTATTACTTAATTTCATCCATCTCACAGCAAGTATTTCTAAAAATATAGACTTATGACAGTAACCTATGGAGGACAGAGACAGTAGCAGGGATGAGCTGCAGGCGGTTGCTATAACAGCCACACTGGGAGCCAGGTGGAGCCTCCAGCCACATTAGTGCATTATGACCTCACAATTGTCGGTGCTGGAGACTAGCAGTGCGTGCCTCGGCCCATGCATGTTTCTGGTGCTCCGGTGTGGAGCAGCCAGCAGGCTCTCAGAGCCACATGTGTAGTGCCCATAGGTAAGTCGTGGCGCACTCAGGAGGTGCACTACCCTGCTATGCTCCCACCAAAATTTTACCTGCTGAATAGAGTGCCTCCTCCTGCCCCCACCCTGGCCCTCTGGGTGGCCCTCCCTGAACCCCTTTACCCCTGCAGGCACCCGTTTCTTATGCATGTTCCTATGATGGAGTTTGGATTGCAAAGGCTGTAGTGTGAAAGACTGCCACCTGACTTAATCTGCAACCTCAGCCTGTGCACTAAAAAAGTTGAATACTATATAGTCTTCTTAAAAAAAGAATCCCGCTAAATTAAGTTGGTTTTTTAATTGTGTGTGGCCTGTGCCTGACTCATTTTTTTTTTTTGGTGCGGGGGATGGGTCAGTGACCTGTGACAGAAGAGTGGTTTCCTGCCTTTGACCTAAACCATCCGTAAGAGTTGTTTGTACAACTTGTTTTTAAATGCTTCCAGTGACGGGCTGTCTATCACCTCCCATGGGAGCCTATTCCAAAGCTTGGCTACAGGTTGCACCTCCCTTGTCCAGCATGCCTGGGACCCGACAGGTGCCAAGCAAAAGAATTTGCTGAACCAGGGGAGGTCTAGGGCTTCTGACCCCCAGCAACTGCAGCCTCCCTCTCCCACAGGACTCCGGCCCTGCCCAGGCTCCCTGGGGCTGCCACGGGGCTCCAGCCCCAGCCCTGCATCGCTGTGGGGCAGTCAGGGGCTCCGGTTCTTGGTCTCACACTGGTATGGAGCAGGCAGGGTTTCTAGCCCCACACCCTCCCCCCAGCAATGCTGCCAGACCACGGATGCTGCTGGTTGAGAGAGTACCGGATTTAAGTGATGAAAGCTGGTTAATTCTTTCCCCACCTCAGTTGGACATAAAGAACAATTTATCACAGTCCTTTTTATAAAAACTCTTAACATATTTGGATGTTATTAGGTCCTCTCTCAGCCTTCTACTCTCAAGATTAAATGTGCCCAGTGGAGCTGGTGATGAGAGGTTTGGGGTGCAGAAAGGGGGTCAGGGCTAGGATAGGGAGTTGATGTGCGGGAAGTCAGGTGAGAGATCTGGGTCAGGGGTGTGGCCAGGAACAAGAGATTCGGGATGAAGGAGGAGGATCAGGGCTGCGACAGAGAGTTCAGCATGCAGGATCCTGACAGTGCTGTCTTCAGATCCCAGGTCGCTGTTTCCCCCATGTGCATTTTTGGCTGGGGTACCTCATCCCCTGACCCCTGCAGCCCCAGTTGGTCATGGTTCCCATCCAATGGGAGCTGTGACCCAGGCACTTGGGTGGGGGCAGAACGCAAAGCCTTGCTGCACGTAGGGGCTCGAAGGACATGGAGACACCTCCAGGAACTGCACAGAGCCAGGGCAGGTAAGGAGCCTACCTTAGCCCCAGGCTTCTACAATTCTGCTGACGTAGTTCTGATGGCCTTGTCAGTCAGTCAGTCAGTCAGTGCGAAACAGGGCTGCCAGGGTCTCTTTTTGACTGGGCTTTCTGGTCAAAAACTGGATCTGGGGCAACCCTAACTGTAACCCATGTTTTACTTTGATTTATTGTGCACCCAACATAACAATCTGATGCTGTAATAGATCACCACAGCATTGAGAGGGAAAGCTTCCATTAATGTGGTACCTAAGCACAGACAGTTTTAAAAAATATTGTGCTTGCAATCCTTGAGGGAAGATACACAATATAAAATAGCTGCCCAAGTAGACTAGTTTTAACTACTAGCAGTCTTGACAGTGTGTCTGCAGAAGGGCTCATGAAATAAACTTCTTAATGAATAAATTAATACATGACATTTCAGAAATCATTTTGTTGTTGTAACAAGCCTTTCTATGGGAAGTTGGAAAATTTGTTTTATAGGGATTATTTTTAGGTGGGACAATGGAAAATAGAATATTTTCTTATTGATATTTGGTGGTGGGGGATGTTGGGGGCTATTTTTCCTTTTTTTTTATGTTTTGTGACAATCTCACCGGGTATTAAAAAGCTTCCCCTACAAAAGAGAAAAAAATGAGAGCAAACCACATCCCTAAACTATCGCTATTACAGTGTGAAATGAGCACAGTTATATTTTGATAAATATTGTAAGTAGGTAATTCTAACTATCCATTAGTTCATGAATATTTATATATTCATAGACTGCACATACATCATTCATGATGGTAGAATTGTGTTTTGCTTTAATACTCAGCAGTCTGGGTTCTCAAATTTCATTTGCACAGTCCTCCTCATTGCTCTTCTGTGTGAGATGTGGTCATGAGATCAGCTCTTTCTTCCAGAGGTTTTTAGTTTTGGTGGAGAGATGCAAATCCTGACAATCAACTCCTTTTGCTGTAATATTAAACACCCAGAAATAAATAGTCTCCCCTCACTTTTCTGATAATATTTTTATATTTATTTAAAAAAATATTTGGAAGAGAATGTCAAAGGTGACTGACAATCCAGATGTATCAGTTCAAATTATGTGCCAACCTGAAATTATTGGACTCACTTCAGAGCAGCTGGCTCTTCATGCCTATTCAATCTGTGTCCTTACTAACTTTGCCAGGAAATAATGATCCCTTGGACTTTTCAGAAAGGTGCAAATACAAGGGCTGGTTGTATGAGGGACGGTGTAGTAAAATTAACATTCATTCACTGATTCAAAGATTGCAGCTGCTCTGATTTAGACAACCTGAAGACCTAGGTCATAAGGAGCAGTGTAGCACAGAATAAATGTAATCTCTTGATTGGTAGTGATCTCTTCTCTCTCTCTCTTCCCCACCCCACCCCAACTCCCTCTCTTGCTGGCTGTGGCCACTCTAGCAAGTAATTTCGAAAGCAGTTTCGAAAGGGCTATTTCAAAACGAGCAGCAGAGCGACTACACACAAAATGCCTATATCAAAATCAACATTGAAATAAAAAGGCACTCTTTTTGAAAGTGTAGTTCCACTCCTGTCTTGGGAATAATGCCCCAGTTCAACATCTATTTCAGGTGGGGATGGGGAGGAACGTGGGCGTGGGCCGGGGTGCTGGTGGGGCAGAGGTAAAGGTGGGTGTGTGGGGGGGGGTGCTGTACAGGGTGGGCTAGGGCTACATAATGGGGGCCTGTGGGTGAAGGCATCCTGCAGACCCTCCTACACATGCACCCTGTCCTGATGCACCAGCCTCAGCTGCCTAGCACACCACATAGAGCTTGTGCTTTCTCTCCACAAAATTGTGGAAAGCACAGCACATGCCCATGACCGCGGGCACGTGGGGAGGCCCATCTCCAGGCACATCAGCAGCACCTGAAGCACACCTTCAGATGCCCGAACACCCGCTCCACCACATTCCTGGCCTGGTTGAGCCGGGCATTGTAGCGGCCCTGGCTCTCATCGGTGTGACCCGTGTAGGGGTGCATTAAACAGGCCTGGAGGAGGTAGGCTGCATCAGTGACTATGCATGGGGACATGGTTGTGTCCTGCACTGGGAGCTACCATGGGGGCACTTAGGTACCCTCTGCCCTCTTGTGTCCAAGCCATGAGTTACGCAGGATACAGGCATTGTGGGTCCTGCCTGGCCAGCCCACACAAATATCTGTAAAACATCCTTTGGCATCCACAAGGGCCTGGAGGACGACTGAATGGTAGCCCTTCTGATTTATGTGCTGTCCACTGCTGTGTGGATGGGCCCGGATGGCAACGTGGTGCTGTCCAAGGTGCTGAAACACTACAGCAGCATCCACATCCCCCAAGCTGATGAGCTGGTGCAAGAGGATCCAGTTGATGGCATCGATGACCTGCATGGGGGGGAGGTCACAGGTGCCAGCATGCAGGGGGATCCCCTTCTTGGGCCCCGCTGTGGGTGCATGACCCTGGCTGCCTTACTTGTAGAAGAATGACCCTGATGGTAGCCTTTCCACCCTGAATTGGTGTCCGACTGAGCGGTTGCCATCCGGGTGGCCAGCTTCCATGTGGCGATGGCCACCCTTTTCTCCAGGGGGAGTGTAGGCTGCATGCAGGTGTCCTGGTGGTGAAGAGCTGGTGCCAGCCACTGGCACAGCTCCATGAAGGTGGCCTGGGTCATCCTAAAATTGCAAAGCCACCGCTTGTCATCCCAGTTCTCCAGGATGATGATGTTCCACCATTCCCCACTGGTGGGGTACTACCAGAGGCAATGGTGGGCCTGGGGAAGGGGGTGCTCTGGATGCACAATACAGGGTGGGGCCTGCAGGAGGCTGGCCACATGGTGGGCAGCACAGAGCCTGAAGTGGCATGTTGCCAGGTTGACCATCAGGCTGGGTATGATGTCCACCATGTCCCCATCCAGGAAGTGCTGCAGGTCCATGATGGGCTTCAGTGTTAGGGCTGAGCAAGGCTGCGCTGGTGCTGAGCTGGAAGTCATGCTGCAAGCAGCCTGAGTGCCCAGCATGTGCAGGGGAGGTGTTTGGGAGGGGCCCCTCAAGGGGGCAGCTGGCCTGTGCTTCAGGAAGGCCTTGTTGGCTATTTGACCCTTCCCTCATCATTCCCTGCCCCATTGTTTCAGAAGGAGGCTCTGTGCTGTGTAGACGCTCCCTTCCAAAAGGACTGGCTGCGGCGGAGGGAGGCATCTTTTGGGTGTTGCGGATCACAGCATTGATCAGCATTTTGTGTGTAGTCAATTCATATTGAAACAACTCTCTTCAAAGTAACTGATCGGGACTACCCCATTCGACATCCCTTGTTAGTGTGGCCATAGCCTCTGTGTTATTAATCTGGATTTCAATTTCCAACAAATGTTAGTGGCAAAGACTGGATACTGCAAACCCTGAAGTTAAAAAGGAATAACTTACTTTTAATCAAAGAAAGAGGTAGACTCTGCTAGAAAAATATTTCCAAGGTAATATTTGGTTTAATTTCATCTACTAGATGTTTGCTTTCCTTTGGCTTCAGGTTATTCTAAATTTTGTGTGACCATATAAATGTAACATCCCTTGATGATCAATATACCTGATTAGATCTTCCAAAAGAGAAATCCCGCTCTTTCTGAAGGAAGATCTTTTAACATTAATGCCCTTGTATATTTTAAATTACTTAGTAGAGCATTCCGAAATCAGAATTTGCTTAAATAAATTCCTTAACACGTTTGACCTTGAAACTCAATTACAACATAGTATACTATAAAACCTTTTGTAATCAATACTGTTAGGTTTTGCTGCATCAGGCACACTTGCTTTTTTATTGTAATTATGAAAGCAGTATTGATATTTCATTTTGGGGTCTCCTCAGTAATGTTAATTGATTTTCAGGGAGCCTTTTGCCCATATAGCCTTACCTTACTTGCTTCCACAACACAGTACAACAGAAGCCTTGTAAATTTGGAAGACCGAATTTTATCTTAGCATGCACACAAGTTGTTGGTTCCATCAACAGACAGTGAAAATTCAGAGGGGAGATGTTACCCCTATGTATTTGCATGTGGAAGCATTTGCATCCAGAACTAAAGTATTTTCCGCATATATTCTTTTTCCTGCTTAATTGCCTGCAAATGACTAGAGAAATGTAAACTAACAAAAAATATATTTCTGCAAACTACCTACCTTCCAGTGTCTCATCCTGCTGTGCCATTACAACTCCCACCAACACCAAAATCAATAGTGTGAAGCCTCATCTATTCTAACACACAAACTAACAGTTGCATACTACCCCAATCACAAAACATAAGTTTTGTCTACACTTACCTTTACCATCGATGTACTTTAGCTATGCCAATTTGAGTAGCTGAAGGTGACGTAACTTCTGCAGTGCCTTCTACATGACAAGGTTGATAGTAGTTGCTCTCCCATTGGTGCTGCCTACTCTTCTCATTTTGCTGGTGGACTGGCTTTGATGGGAGCGTGCTTTGAGATTGATTTACCGCATCTTCAGTGATGCAATAAATCAACACCCAGTGGATCAATCCCTGCTGGGTTGATATACCCTGTGTAGTGTCCACTTACCCATAGTCACAATCTGTACCCACTTCCTCCTCTTACTTTCTTTCATCTCATGCATATTTAGAGAACATTGTTTACCATAGGAAACTCTCATTAAAATGTCTAGTACAGGAAAATTCAAACTGTAACTTTTTCTTTCAATCTATTTCTTTTGGCCCCAGTCCTGCAAATCTCTTCTAATATGCAAAATCCTTACTGTCTTGATTTCAACAACACTACTTTGGGGATTAAGGATTATTTATGGCTAATAACATACATTCTTAGTTTAACAACCTAAAAAGTATAAAGAGGAGTTAGTGATTAAGAAAGCCCAAGGAAAAGTGTTTTATGTTATAACTCAGGACTTTTTTTTATGTTGGGGGTGGTTGTTATATTTTTGGCAGTGCTATTTAAAAGCAATAGGTCTGGGACAACATCCTGATGAAGTATGTCATTCATTTCATTCCTAATCAAGAATCAAACCATATAAAAAGTGTTAAACGCTACTGTGCTTGGAAGATGGAGTACCACCTTTAATTGGCCAGCAAACAGGATGGCAGGTTTAATATTTTCTGTAATAAAGATTTACTGCAAGTAGAGCTGAGCTTACTGGTAGGTGGGCTTTTTTTTTTTGGTAGTAAATGCTGTCACTTTTGAAGTCTACTGCAATTATCTTCTACACAATAAGCTTAAAAACTGAAGGTATAATGTTGCTTGTTATCCATGAATTCAGGCAGGTCAGAAATCTCCATGTCATCAGAATTCCCCCTCCTATTTGAGTGTTCCAGAGGTATGGCTTGCATTTATAGAACTGAGGAAAAACATTCAGCCTGTTTCAACGATGGTTTTGCTGGTATTAATATTCCATTACCTTCGTATTTCCAATATGAGTTTAACCTGACTTACACACCTATGTAAAGTATTTCTCGATATATATTGTAATGCTACACATCATACACTGAGGCTATGTCTACACTACTGAGCTCTTTTGAAGGAAGCTCTTCTGGAAGGTGTCTTCTGAAAGAGCTTCTTTTGGAAGAGTGCATCCACACACCAAAAAGTGGATCAAAAGAGTGATCTGCTCTTTCCCAAGGGAATGTCCACACAGCCCCCAGCTCTTTCAAAAGAACAGGCCAGGGATCAAAAATGAAGATTGTTCTTTCTAAAGCGGGGACATGTGGACTGTCTACATGTTTTCTTTCGAAAGAAGCTTTTGAAAGAGGGCTCTCTTCCTGAAACCGGAAAGGAAGCGTGATTTCAAAAGGAGCACCACATTCTTTCAATTTACATTCAAAAGAACACTTTTCATGTTTAGACGCTCCGTGGGCTCTTTCGAAAGAACTTGCTAGAGGAGACGCAGCCTGAAACTGCAATGCACTATTTTTGTCAGTATGTCTTTCAGGCTGTGAACAAAAGTTCTTAAAATTGCTTTTTGTGTTAATTAAATCTAACCTTGGAAAGAACTCGGATTAATTCAAAAGTCTTGAAACAAGTCAAGGCAGAGCTTGTGTCACTCAGCTACATCCTGGAGACATGACATTAATGCCTTTATCTAAGATATTACAGTAATTGTTCAAGAAACAATGCTGATAGAATAACATAAAAAAGAACCACTCAAAGCTACCAATTTTCACTTACGGAAAAATTTAACTCCTCACTCCCCCACTCCAAAAAAATGAAACAAAACAAAAACAAAAATCTCATAGGCTCCTAACCCTGAAATAAGCAAGAAGTGTGTTAGGCCTATATTAAGCATTCATAAATTTGAGACGCAAGATTAAGATTTTCAATTTCCAACAACTTCATTCATCTTCAGGGCAAAAAAGGTCCTGAATTTGCCAAGATGGCAATTTCCCATTTTGGCAAAGGAATCCTGTTTTATACAGACTAATGATTCAATAAAATTCCACCTACAAAAATACCTATTTACAGGGGCAAATGTGGACATTACCTGCCTCTGTCAAGGAACCAGCAAAAAATTGGTTACTGTGGCCTTGGATAGCCACTTGAATAAACAGATACAGTCCCACTTTTAGAAGTGGCGCTGCACAGGAGTTACCTGTGACAGTGCTGAGTTTGAAACTTTCTCTCCCCAGCCACAGGCAGGCATTGCTCTATACAAGAAGCTAGTTACTAGCACGGGCAAGATGGTGGGGGTGTTGAAGTCATCCACATCCTCAAAGGAAACCTAGGCAACACCTTTAGAAAAGAGCCTAGGGGGCTTCTCGTAACTTTGATAGGTACTAAAAATTATGGCTTCCACAGTGACGCTGTGTTTGGCTCATTACAACCCACCTAACCCACCGCCCCAACATCTCTTTACCTCGCCTTGTGCCCCTATGACTGAAAAAAATGTTAATGGGTCATGTCACCTCCGATAGGCCCTTGAAATATGTATTAACTGCTTTTTCTAAGCCATCTACTCTGCCTTGTGTTTAATTGTGACATACTGGATATATCTACATTGGAATAGATGACCAGCAGCATGGCCATGGTCAGCTGAGGTCATCTGACTTGGACTCATCAGACTAAAAGTTACTGTACAGACATTAGGGCTCGGGCTCTGGGACCCTCACTGCCATTGGCTCCAGGACTCCCATCCAAGCCTTACCCACTATACAGCAGGTTTACAGTTGCATGGCAGGTATTTAACTGCCATGAAGACATATCTTCCTAATACATTTCCCAGACCTGAAAGAGAGCTCTGCAAAAGTTCACAAGCATGTATCTCTCACCAGTTGAATTTGGTTCAATAAAAGATAGTCCCTCACCCACTTTGCCTATCAAAGTTCTTTGTCATGGGGAAAAAGAGTTATATTAGGTTCTCATAGGAACCAAACAGCCCAGAGCCCTGGACCTCTGCAGATCTTAGGGGTTGCCATGCAAAGGGAATGAATATTGCCACACAGCCACTAGGAACATAGTCATTGCAAGAATTGAGTGCCATTGGACACCCATCCCATATCATGGTACCATAGGAGTCATCAAAGGATTCTGCAATGGACCTGGTCAAAGAATGATTTTCCCATCCCATAAGAAAGAAATTCTCATCCTAAATCAGGCTATAAAGTCAAAATCTTCACTAACTGATGATGTGAAATGTTTTTTTTTCCATTGGGTCACAACATTTTCTTTGCATTTCAACCTTTTAACATCTTTAGTATAAATTAACTAACATTTCAAAACAGAACGTCATTTTGAACTGCTGAATGAGAGTTTTCACTTTGAAAATATCAAAGTGGATCTTTCGTACAATTTCAAAACATTTTGAACTACTTGTTCATCAAATCTGGCTTTTGCCTGCAAACAGTTATGGTTTTAGCAAACTAGCATCTGCTAATGTTGGTGACGGGGGGAAGTTATCAGAAAATTCTTGACCAGCTCTATTCAGCCCAAGTTATTCTCCTTGAAGCAACATTAGCTCTCTGTAGATTTCCACTGCAAATCTGTGGGGCCTTTAAAGGGAGCATGCCATGAAATGTACCTACTTCTTGGCATCACTGTCCCACACAGCCCTGTCCCTTTAACAGATGCTGCTCAGAATAATTTCCCATCTTTGAAAAATTATGCCCCCTCAGGTATTAAAGGTTCTCAATGGGGAGTGCATGTTTGACTTTCAGGAGATGCATGGGAAGCCTTCTGATGGCTCAGTGGGCACTATAGAAATAGGGAAGAAAATTTCAGGTCTTTGCACCACTCATTCAGGTTTGGCCCTGTTGCTATAGGCAGAATTTGCCACTTTTGGCAGCTACATACTTTGCCTCCAGCTAGAGTATCTCCTGCCCTGTAAAACACACCAGCTGAGAGTGCAGAGTTGGCCCAAAGGGAAATATGAGTTTGGAGGAAGGGGTGGAGCTTGCAGCATGGCTTCAACTTGCTGCCCCAATGTTCTTCCTTTTGGATTTTGTACTGGGGAGCAGCATAGGGTACTGGATGGACTACCACAAATGAGGACTCACAGATGCTGGAACCAAGGGTGCTAATGCACCCATGGCTGCAAGTGGATTCCATTAGAAACAGGGTTTACACTTTGGTTCATTGGCTCTCAGCGCCCCCACTATACCAATTGTTCCAGCACCCTGTGAAGAAGGGGTTGGGGGTCAAAGACCAAGATTACAATGGGAGCTGAGCTGTCATATCACAGGCCACAATTTGGCCAATATTTTTGTTTGCAGTTTGTAGGCTGGTAACTTGATAGTGGCCAAGGAGAGAACTGGGAGGGTGGCTATTAAGAGGAAGAACCAGAGCTGGCATAGATCTTCCTGGCTCCATTGACTTAGCTGGAAATATGCCAGTTTGCAACATTTGTGAATACCAGATACCCGGGAGAGTTGATCCGCAAATCTTTCTGAAGCAGACCAGTCTGATCTACCACCTGCTGAAAATTTACAGAAGCAAGATTGTAATAAAAAGCAATAAAGTTCATGCCTTTTTAGTTTATAAAGCATAAGATAGGATAAGCCACTCAGCTGCTGATAGTAAAAGAAATGATGCAAAGAATTCATCATAATTTCATATGCTCGTTTGACTTTCATGCAGCTAAACTAATAAATCAGATACTTTTACAGTTGCACCACATAGTTTAATGTGACTAACCCTTTTAACTGATGGCAGTGTTATAACTGGTAGTCTCCAGGCAGTAATAAAACAGATGTACATTGAGGGTGAGACATGGCATTTGCAGGGAAGGTTGTGCAATACTGTAACTGCATGGACATTATATTGCATCTTATTCACTTCCAGTCTACTTCTATGTCAAATGACTCAGTTGTCTTCAATCATGGGAGTACCTCAGTAAGTTTCCTCATACTTTGATGCATTTACTCAAGGCTGTTGAACTAATACTAAATTTTGCAACTAGATTGAGGGAAGGATGAGAGGAGAAAAGGGACATTGTTTCATTCCTATGAAATAAAACAGGTCAGCAGCCCTTGGGACAGGTACCAAGAGTGACACGTGAGCCAGTTTTTTTCATTGGCTTACAAGGCAGGAACTCAACCCTTCCTTTCTTCCTCATGGAGCCAGGAGCTTGCTCAAAGCCATGCCACTGGGTAGATTAACAAAAGACCAGCTAATGATACCAACCACCCCCTAAAAGGTAAAGCTGTGCAGCTTAATTTAATGAAGCTGTTGTAAGTAGGTCTAGTAGTGACTTTAAAGAGCATCACCAGCACTTAGACTGTACAGAGGTCAAAATGTCAAAGTTCGGCACTCTGTCCCCAGAAGGATTGCTGACCCTCTGCTTTAAGTCCTCTGGAGTGAGTCAGTGGGAATCTTTCCATTAATGGGTTTTGGATCAGGCTGTGGCTCAGAAGCCTTCTTTGGGAGAAAGAAAACAGTAGAAAAGATGTGATGGAGGAATGCTAAACATAACCACTGATTATTCTAGCTGCCTTCCTTCCTAGGCATTTCTTTTTCTGTGTCTACAAAAGGCAATGAGAATATTTAAACAGTAAACTCTTTTGTATCTGGCAGCCCTGGGACCAGGAGGTTGCCAGATATTCAAATATTATGGGTAATAGAGAGGTGTACCTAGTGCGTAATACTAAAAAAAAATCCAGGATTAGGTATTAAGAAATAAATGAAATGTATGCAGAGTACTCAGCAACTATAGTAGTATTGCACACTGTAAACATATAGGTTGTGGCTACACTAGCCCCTCCTTTCAAAAGGGGATGCTGATGAGCCACTTCGGCAGATGCTGACGAGGTGCTGCCATGAATATGCAGTGCCTCATTAGCATAATGGCGGCCACAAGTGTTTCGGAAGTGCTGCTTTCTCAATGCAAACTGTTCATGTAGACAGGGGACTTTCGAAAGGACCCCCCAGATTTCAAAAGCCCCTTCTTCCTATTTGGTTTTAGGAAGAAGGGGCTTTTGAAATCTTGGGGGTGGGTCTTTTCGAAAGGCCCCTTTCCACATGAGCAGCATGCATTTAGAAAGTGGCACTTTCGAAATGCTCATGGCTGCCATTATGCTAAAGAAGTGCTGCATATTCGCCTCATTAGCATCCGCCAAAGTGGCTCATTAGCATCCCCCTTTTGAAAGGCCGGGGTTAGTGTAGCCATGGCCATACTGTATTTATTTCTATTTATTTTCACTATAGTGCACTTATGGAAAATGTAACTAAAGTTTACTAAATTTAACTCTTTGGTTAAAATGCCACTTATTTGAGAGTTCCAGATGATTGAATACTGGATATGAAAGAGTTTATTGTATGTATGCTACTCTTTTGAAAATCCTTTTGCCCTATGTGTGTACGTGTTTGAAAATAGTTTCCAAGCCATCAACAGAGATGAGCTTTTGCATGCACCAAAAGAAGTGCCACTGATCCAATGGTTAAAAATAGATGACTATTGGATTTCCTTCACCTCCACAGAACTAGCTAGCTTATACGAGGAAAATGGGGGAAAAAATATTTTCTGAATGAAACTGTTAAACCATGTTATTTATAGAACAAACTACAATAGCGATTAATAGAAATCATGGTGCATTATTGTTTCAAGATGGCATTGGTTGAAAATAGAGTCTTTGTTTTTGAGAATGCTGACAGACCTTTAGTTGCAGAAAAGGAACCAGACGCTGCAAAGAAAAAAGTGGAAACACATGCCAAATAATGAAACATATGAGAGGATGAGAAAGGGAGGTTTTTAAAACAGTAAATCCTTCACAGAATACCCCTCAAAAAGAAATGTCCATAATGTAAAACCTAGCCAGGTATTCTGGAAACTTGAGATATGGTATTAGTGGAAGTTGTATTACAATATGATTTTTCAGCTGATGAAATTGTAATGAGGTAACTTTGAATATTTTTGAAGAATTTCTGAAATATGCTAGCTATAGATGGGAAAATTAACATCCGATGAGTTCTCCTCCACGTAATTAGCCACTTTTGTGCTGTAATTTCTATAATCAGGTTGCATCTCTCTAATCCAGCACTCTCTGGTCTGGTAACATCCATGGTCCAGCATGATTTTAGTTAGCTGAGCAACTTCTTTTCATGAGTGTGGCCAAGTTTCCCATGATCCCATAAACTTTGTTTACAGCCACCAGTCCTGGCTCTCCGTTTTCTATGCTGTTATTTAACGCTCATATATGTCTGATAAGAGCTCAGTAAGCAGTGGAAATGTTCATAATACTTCTAGACAATACTGACCTCCTTTGATTTGGCACTGGTCAGGTCCCAAGAGTCTGGACTACAGAGGTTCACCTGTATATGAATGTGTGTATTTGTTTACTAAATACAGCCACACAGGTTATATTTTTGAATTTACAGGTATTTAAAAGCAGTATCATACATGAAATTATCTATGGGTGGAATGTATATGGTTCTAAAGATAAACTATCATGAACTTCTAATCACTTTTACTTATGCATTTTTATTAGCCTCCAAATACACCTCTACTTTTTGTCCTTTATATCTCAAGAATCTTGTATTGTTGATAGTCTTTTTCCTAGTCAATTTCTGTTCATGGATATTTTTTGGCAACATGATTTCCAGATTTATGTACAGTGCATGCTTTCTATTTCCACATTCATTTTCCAATCAGATTGTAATCCAAGTTAACAGATGTTCTTTTCAGCCAGGAAGATTAAGCAGTTCATGAGCTATACTTTTGTGAGTCATATAGATAACATTCATTGGCTAATGGAATTAACCTCTAGTGATATAGCAGAACACTACTCTATTTGTTTACAAATAAAATTGCCATCTGGAGTAGCTTTCCTAAGTGACTTTTCTATGGGTAAAGGGATCACACAAATTTTGATACTATCTTTCATTTCCTATCACATTGAAGGAAGTTCATTTTGTATTTGAACGTATTAAGTAGTACAATATAGAATATGATTTGCTTTTGCCACTGCTTCCAATTCTTGATTTTTAAAGACGTTGTCACCATCAGTTTTTGGAAAGACAATTTAGACACTCATTATTATCTCTCACCCCACCCTCCAAAGTATGCCAAAGAGCAGAGCAATAGATTGTCAGTTTTTGTGGTCAGTAGAGATGCCTAAGGGAGTTAAGCAATACAGTGAGATTTGGACATGTAGTCTGACTTAGGGTCTTTGCAACTATGATGCCTAGTCAGACAGTATTTTCAGCATTCATCTTCTTGCTCATTATTTAAAAGAATCATAACCGGATTTATAAAAGTGCTAGATAAATTCATGGAGGTTAAGTCCATTAATGACTATTAGCCAGGATGGGTAGGAATGGCGTCCCAGGCCTCTCTTTGTCAGAAGCTGGAGATGGATGGCAGGAAAGAGATTGTTATCTGTTCAGTTCATTCCTTCTGGGGCACCAGGGAAGCTTGAGTCAGGCATCTGCTGTATCCCAGGTAAGAATTTTTAGTACAGTGGTTAGGGTAACAAAGGAGGTGGTCTTCCTGCTCTGGCTTTTTGCAGAAATGGTTCAGGTACATAACTCCTCATTGTGCTCCCCTAAAAGAGCTAGATGTCTCCCAGCAGAACTGGATTTAGGGGACGAGGCTTAGGGAACGCTCTTCTCATTGGCATTTCCTGTTGACTAGCTTAAGTAGCTCCCTGCCTAGCATAGTCTAAGGCACGTATCTAGGCCCATTCAGGAGTTTAGGCACCTAACTTGGGCTTTGTCAATAATAGTGATTTCCTAGGCACCTAACAGTTGTGGTGTTAAATGTCACAATGCCTAACTCTGTGCATCCAGCTCCTAGTGAATTATTTTCATTCTGGAATATTATCCAATAGCCCACTGTGTGATACTCCCAG
This sequence comes from Carettochelys insculpta, assembly GCF_033958435.1. Lineage (NCBI taxonomy): Eukaryota > Metazoa > Chordata > Testudines > Carettochelyidae > Carettochelys > Carettochelys insculpta. The sequence goes on from NC_134148.1 coordinate 16,879,443, forward strand.
ATTTTTCACTATTGATGTCAGAATTAATATCCTGCTACCAAAACCAACATCACTAATGACAGATGTATAAGTACTCCTTCATGGAATTTCTTCATCACCAACACTCTATTGCAGTAGCCATGAATAACATTGTGGGACAAGTCTCTGAAGTTTGAGGTCAATGGGAATTTGGACACTTAACAAGGTCTTGGCCCCCGTTTTGTGATGGCTTGACTCAGAGACATCTGGTTTTGTCACTTTTACTCATTACCCCACATTTGCATCTAAAGAATTAGGAATATTAAGTGTCTATGTACTTCCTGTAAGGTGCAGGGGGTTGTTGTTTTTTGGTTTGGAAGTGGGAGCAGGAGGTAACAAATATCTGCTAACACACACACAAACACAAAAGCATTTGACTTGAGCTTAAGAGCAGTGAAGTAAAAAGCCAGGAATCTCCAGTGGCTGACACAGGAGAGTGTTGTTGCATAGTACATGACGGGCATTAAACAGCCCCTTGTCCCAAAGTATAATGAGCAGAGTAGTCTGGGGTGAGTCATTCTAAGCAGAGAAAATCTTTTCTCAGGATGGAGAGCCCATCTTTACATTTTGATCAAATGTTTTAAGGAGATCTGTGCAGCCTGTAACATTCAGGCAACATCCTAAGGACTTGGCGTTTTGAAGCAGAAAACCATTTGCAGCAGCTACGTGGAGCATTACCATGTGCTTGTGCACCTGGGTGGTTAATGTGGCCTGCCTCATAACAGACCTAGCAGATGTGGTAGGAAGCAAATTCACTCTGCCAGCCACTGCAGTCTGGCATATACCTCACAGAAGTATGCAGAATTAGAAGCTGAGGAGGCTATTGATTAAGAACTTGGAATTGTGTGTGGTAAGGGAGGATAAAATCCTAGTCAGGTTTCAGAAGCAAGAGGAGGAGTTGGGACTAAAAATAAATCATATGTAAAATATTAAACAAGAATCACAAGGAAGCACAAAATAATCATCCTTCTTCTCCCCCCGTGTTTATTGGAGTGAGAAGAAATGAATTGCTGCTACAGCTATCTAACAGGAACAAAGCAGCAAATCTAGATAAATGTATTACATTTGCTTTAACCTAATTTTGTGGTCTATGCGGTAAAATTGTAAATCAATATAAAGTAGGATTCTATATTGGCGTTTCCATATGTACATTTTCATTGTCATTCGGAATTAATATGCACAGTGCAAAAAAAAAAATCAGAATTTAAAATGCCTACTATTTGTTTATTCTCGTGGATGATGAAGTATTCCTAGCTGTACAGGCACACAACAGAGCATATAACAATAATAGTAATATCTAACACTTACCTGTGAATTTCGCAATGCTTTAGGGCAATACTTTATGGATGGCAAAACTGACGGACAAAGAGGTTACACGATGATGTGCTTGAGGTCATATGGTGAGTCATCTTGAAGCAGGACACAATGCTCAGACCTCCCAGTCCTTGCCCTGAAACCTAGCTTACACCGTCTCCATTTATATACTAAATCTGATAGTCACTACTTTCATTGAAGATAATATCCCTTTCAAGAGAACAGAGCTAGGGAAAGCACTTAGCAAATAAACCTTGTTTTACTCCATAATGAGCTTTGCTGAAAGAGCCAGGAAATACCAGACATGGAGCTATCTAATTTAGTTAGAAGAACATTGTTTTTATTGCCTTTTCTGTAACTTCCCAGACGATTATTAGGAATACATGTTTCTCCAATATTTCCAGTAAAATATTTCTGGTCAAGGTTTTCCTTTGTCCTTGTTTTCAAACAACGTTAATAAGAGCTGGTTGAGAAAACAAGGTTTTTCCCAAGATACATTTCAAAAGAAAAATCTTCGAAAATTATCAATTTTTTAAGTTTTGTTACTGGAAATTTCCAACTGATTTGGAATGAAAATGTTTGTTCTCAATTAACAATTTAGTTTAGAAATTTCCTTCTGGAAAACTGAAAATTTTCACTGGAATTGGTATTTTTCTGTGAAAAATTGCAGGTTTTCTTTTCCACAAGAAAAAAGTTGACAAGAGCTAATGTAACACACGTTCTAAAATAGACAGGTACATTTTAAAATACATGTTTTAAAAAGCATCTGCAAGCTGAAACAGATTGCTTGGAAAAACCTCATCAAGCGCAGACATGTAGGTAGGCAGTGCCCAGCTTTGTAGTCTGTACACAAAAATTCCCATTTAAGTTGATAGAACTACATACATGAACAGAAGGTACACAAGTCAGGGTCTCAGACATGCACAGATTTGAAAATGTGACGGATGTCAACTAAGAAACATCTTATTGGCACCATCAGACAAATGTCATTGCTACACATGTAAGCATCAATACATTATTTATGTGACTCTTCTGAATATAACGTGAGCAAATATTGACTTGAATAATTCAGTTGTCATATATAAATGAATTGCTTGGATCCAGGGTTTCATCCAATAAACAAAACAATTTGCCTTTGAGAGAAATCTGTAATTGAACTGAGAACAATTCACCCATGTGCATACCCCTTGTTAAAAACAGCTTAAGATCACAGATGCTGGGTTATTTATTTTTTCTCAATTCAAACCTCTGCCTGTACATAGAGGATTAAATGGATTTTTTTTCATGACAGTCAATTCAGAAGGCTGAGCAACAAGTTGTCCTACAGAGTATTATCTATGTTAATATGAAATTGTGTGTTTTACAGAAAGCTATTCTGCTAAATTTAGAGGGGTTATTGCCAAAGCTTTGTGAATCTGAATTAATGGGCCTTCAGGGTAGTCTTTTCAAAATTCAGTTGTTCTTTATTGTTTTTTATCTGTTAATTTGGGTTGTGTTTTTCACACCCTCATTTTATGGGCAATATGCTATTTAAAGAGAATAGTTAAAAGGTCAGTTTTAGCAGAATGTCTTATAAAGACAAAAGCCAACCATGGGAAAAATGCCAACCATGGGAATGGAATGAGCTTATCATACAGTCCTATCTGATAGACACAAGCAAAATAAATCAAATGCTTGCTTTAAGAGAAGCCAGGCATTATCAAACAGAGAGGAGAGGATCATTAATTCTGTTTATCTCTTTGATACACACAGCTCAACTAGACCACAATGTATTAGTCAATTCTTGTCTTTATATCAACCAACAACTACAAAACAAGGTAGGCAACTGAAATCTTAGTGCCCAGGTAACAGCGTGACTAGATGTTTCTATTGCCTCATTCTGTTACTAGATGAGGAAACCCTGCTGGGTGATGTTGCTTTGTTCCAGCTATCTCACTGACAGCGGTGGCTTGAAAAGTACATCAGCATACAAGAGTTTGGAGAGGGCCACTGGGCAGAAAAATGTAGTTCTGCAACTGGAAAATCCTGAGAGGGAAAACCCTGGGCAGAGCCACATCTGTGGAGATGTCTTAGGCTGCAGCTCGTTTTCACCCTATACAACATACGATTTACAGAATGGTGTGAATGTTTGTGTCTGTCTGTATTTTACAAAGGTTTAACCTTTGAACTACTATTGCTCAGTCGGAATTTTCCAATTTGGGTGCTAATGGTAAATAAGTGCTCTGCTTGTTCAGAGGTGCTGAGATACTGCAGTGCCCATCAACTTCAGTGTTAACTCTTTGACATTTTTGTAGCTGCAGCAGTGAAGCTGATGTTGCCACACATGCTGCATTCTCATCCAGTGTGTGTCTGTACAGTTCAACACATCCTTATGGGGCATTTTTGAGTTGAAATGAGCTCAGTTGAGTTCGTTATATAGTTGAATTCGCCTGAGACTGCATTTGGTACTTTGTCTGGCTAAGCCCTATCCAGGGTCCCAAGGAAGATCAAGAGAAATCATTTTACTTTTTGTCCTCAAAGAATCTACAGTTTTGCTCTTTGATAGTCTTTGGTATAGCTCAACTCTGTTATATCCTATTTCCTGCAACCAAGGTTATATTTATTGGCAGGCTCACTGATGGGTGTGGGGAGGAGTCAACTGTTCCATGGCCTAGCAATTCTAAAGGGCCCTGGGCTCCCTGCTGCTGCAGAGGTGCCCAGAGCTCTGGGCCCTTGAGATCACTTCTGCAGCCTGCGTGGCATGCTATGGTCAGCTCTGAGGGCTGAGGCGGGCCACGCTGCACTCTGGGCAGCATTGAGAGCTCTGGGAGAGCTAATGTGGTGTGTCTGCTGTTCTGGTCCCACCCCTTTCACCTGAGGCCCCGCCCTTCTGGGATCAAAGAGTGGGCCACTCCACCTTGCCCAGGGTCTTGGTGTCGCTGTTTGCTGCAGTGTTTATTAGAACATCTTACAGCACTAATATGCTATTTTGCAAGGAAAACCTCGACCTTAGGCTTTGTTTCTTCTGCTCGAGTCATCACAGCCTAGTGACCTTGTTTCGGTCTTGATCCACTTATTGTTTTGCTTTAATCCCTTGATTTTGTACACCCAGGGAAGTGGTGGCACCTGCCACTATTTGAAATGCTAAGAAGTCTCCTGTTACAGGTTGTACCTCCCTCATCTGCTTTCTCAGGACCTGTGTGGTCCCGGATGAGGGGATTTGCCAGATGATGGGAGGTCAGACCACCTGCCGGGTGGGCACTACTGCAGGGCTCTTCCCCCTGCACACTAGGGCTGCTTGGCTTCCCCCTCCTAGGGCAGGGGTCTGCACAGTTGCAGGAGTGCTGGTGGGGCTCAGTGCCTAGCTGGGCCCCTGTCATGGGGCTACATGAGTTCCTTCACGTCATCTGGTATTCTGTGTCTGCAGGGCTGCTAGCAGGGCTTATAGCCCCAGCCGGCTTCCTGCCCTGGGGCAGCCAGGATTTTCCCCAGCTGGAGTACCACAGCTGCTCTCTGATCCAGTAATATCCATTGTCCTGCCAGATAAGGCATGTTGCCAGACAAGATAAGGGAGTTTCAACCTGTACTAACATATTATTTTGGAGGGGAAAAGAAACTCAGGAGTTTGGTACTGAGGCAGAAAAACCTCAGAAAAATAAGCTGGCTAAGAACAAGAGTAACATCTGTTGTTCTGCAATATCGCAAAAGGAAGGCATTTCTCCAAAGAATGAAATTTGCCAAAGGGCTGTAGCAATGCAATTATACTGAACAAGGCACCTTCATCTGCGAGATATTGACTTTCTTTCTTTTGGTGGATTCGAGGAAGATCATTCAGCCTTTAAATTAACACTTAAAGGGCAAACAAAAAACAGATAACATTGCTAACCTTATTACAATATTCTGTTTTAACTATTATCTTGGTCAAACAGTAGCAGGTGAATATTAGCTTATGCCCTAACAAACCATCTATGTTCCATCATAAGATTTGTTTAACTATACTAGGCATACTTTGGACACAATCAAGCTGCAATACTTGCATACTATGCAAAAACTTTGCAAGCCTTAGGCAAACATGGATAATCTAAAATGATTAAGTCTCAGATTAGGCTTTTAGCCTTCAATATCTCCTATAAATCTTACAGCTGATAAATGAGAGCAGAATTGCCTTTATTTTCCTCATTGCTGTATCATTACATTTGCAGCCTCCCTGCTCAAAATTGTTGAACAAAAAAGCATAAAAACTTGTCAAAATCTAGAAGATTTGAATTCAGCAGATACACAAAGTTGGGGTCGCTGTTTACAGAAGGAGGATGGCTTAAGTACTAGGATAATGTGTGTTAGGTCAAGTTATAAGATCCCATTTTTAAATTCTACATCTTAAGAAACAAAGGGACATGACATCACAGGGGATATCTAATGCCAAACTCCAATTTTGCAAGGATGTTGTATCACATTACAGTAGCTATGAATGCCATTGGCCATTTGATTTGCTATGAAAATAATGGCCTTATCCTTCAGGCTAAGAAGGAGTGTGAGGAGAGTGAAGGAGGACAGAGCACTTGACTGCACTTAGAAAGAGAATCCAGTTTCTCTGTCTGCCACCCACCTGCTGTGTGACTCAGGATATGTCACTTAACTTCTCTGTGCCCTTGTTTCCCTGCCACACCTTGTCTTCTCTATTTAAGTGGTGCATTCTTTGGGACAAAAGCTATTTTACTGTATGTTTATGCCGTGCCTACCATAATGGAGCCCTGATCTCTGTAGATGCTACCATAACACAGATTGCATTATATCACATTTACACTGGCATAAATTGAAGTCAGTGGTAAGCCTAGTGAAGTAAATGTAGTTCTGCCACTGTATGTCAGTGTAACACGGCGTAGAACAGTGAAGTTCCATACTGTCATAGCAAGCCAAAGTCAATGTCTTGCATAGCAACTGTAATATGAATCAGCTGTAGATTAAATATAGAAACACACAAAAATTTTCTGATATATTATTTCTAAAAATTAACATGTAAGGTAACAATGTTTTTACCCACAAGAACAGAAAGAGGGCAATGATGTCATTTTCTTGTCTTCTGTGTTTTGTAGCTAGGTCAAGCCTCCAGTCTTTCCATTCTCTCTCTCTGATCCACATTTCATTATTTTGCTTGACCGAGTCTGCCTGGTTATCTCCTCCCCTTTGATATCTTTAGTGCTATTCTTCCTCCAGTATCCATGGCCTTTCTCTCAGCTCAGCCCAGCCTCTTCATTCAATGCTGGCTAAGTGGCTACACCTCCTCTCTCCAGTCCTGTCCTCTAGTCCCTTCTGCCCAATCACCGTCTTTGTCATTCATTTTAAGCCGTCTTATCTTTCCACTTCTTCCCTCTTCTCTCTTTGTGGCCAATCCTTCAAAGGGCTGATAACATGCCACTCTCAGAACTCAGTGTCCCTTGGAGGATTGAGCCCCTTTCACTCAGGATCTTGCTAATTTCTTTAGCGCAAATCTGAAAGGATTTGTTGAAATATCTGATTCCTGATCCCCTCGTTTCCACCATTCCCCCTCTCCTTCTTTTGTTGTTTGACAGTGGTGCTCAAAGCCATGTTCTCCCAGTATCTATCCATGTCCGCTTACCTTCGCAGCCTTGTTGCTTGCTTCTTCCATCCCTTCTTACCTCCTATTTTTATCTGAATTTCAGATAAAGCAAAGTAAACCTCAAAAAAACAAATCAGTTGTGGATGTTGAACGTGAATGGGCTTGTGAATGTTGATGCTGTGAGAGTTTTTAAGTGATTCATGCTTCTCTGAGCCTCTTCTATTACATCTTCTCAAGCCTCTTTTTCCGCAAATGCTAAATTACACAATGCACATTGAAGTATTAGAAACATTTATGTATTTATGTGGCATTGAACCCAAAGTTCCATTTATATCAGAAGAGTTGCCTGTACTGACAGTTTTACCACTGACAATTTTTTGTAAAACGCAGGAGGATAGGAATACTTGTTTAATCTTAGTGACTGGAATTTGGAAGGTGGGAGATTTTAAGAATTTTTTCATGTTAAGGCAAAGCTAAAATATTATTTTAGACTGGTGTGTTATTGTTATAAAATCGATCTCTCTTGAGTGGAAAATCAAATAAAACCTAGCAATTTCTAAGTTCACTGTTTGTCTTCCATTCATATAGTAATGCAACAGCAAATGTTTATCCATCAATATTCCTTAACTCCTCACTTTAATTCATGAGTCAAACTTAGCTGGATATTTTATAATTAAATGAGAAGCCTCTAGAGTTATTGGCAGATGGCATATATAGAAGTTGTGTGGAGAAATTTACTTGCTGGCTGTCGTTGGTAGAAACAGGCTGCACAGCATGGCTGTGCCAAGAATAGAAAAACAAACAATTTTTTTTTCTTCTAGCAAGTTGCATTTCCAGTATAAGGGTTGTTATGGGGAAAATGTTAAAGTGTTTTCTGTACAGTTCTGTAAAGCATACATCATCATCACAGAAAATATTTTGACTAATGTAATAGACATTCCCAGGTTTGCTGATAGTATGCTGGTTTTTCTGATTCTATGTTCACTTTCACAATTGAAATAAATTGGGTCACTGTAATTAATAAGGGTTCTACTCATGTTACTGGCTGTCATTCCCCTTCCATGTGCAGTGACAGAATTTCTTAGACTGGGATGCATCTTTGGTCTCTACCCAACTATGAAGTTTGCAATTTTTGAAATTCTGCTGTGCCCCACATGATGAAAAAGTTATTTTATGGGAATCATAGAATCATAGGCCTGGAAGAGGGACCTGAGGAGATTATCCAATCCAGCCCCCTGCTTCAAGCAGGATCAACCCCAACTAAGTCATTCGAGCCAGGACTTTGTCAAGCCGGGACTTAAAAACCTCTAGAGATGCAGAATCTACCACTTGTCTTGGCAACACATTCCAATGCTTCACCACTCTCGTGGTGAAGTAGTTTTTCCTAAGATTCAACCAAAACCTCTCCCTCTTTAACTTCAGACCATTGCTCTTTGTTCTGCTATCTGACACCGAGAACAATTTCTCACCATCCTCTTTAGAGCTCCCCTTCAGGAAGTTGAAGGCTGCTTTTAAATTACCACTCAGTCTTCTCTTCTGTAAACTAAACAAGCTCAAATTCCTCACCTCTTCTCATAAGTCATGTGCTCCAGCCCCTTAATCATTTTTGTTGCCCTCCACTGAACCTTCTCTGGGATAGCCACATCTTTTTATACTGGGGGGGCCCGAAACTGGACACAATATTCCAGATGTGGCCTCACCCATGCCAAATAGAGGGGAACAACCACTTCTCTGGATCTGCTCAAAATGCTCCTGCTAATGCACCCTAATGTGCCACTAGCCTTCTTAGCTACAAGGGCACACTGTTTACTCATATCCAGCCTTTCATCCACAATAAATCCTAGTTCCCTTTCCACTCTACTGCTGCTTAGCCAGTCAGTCCCCAGCCTATAACAATGCTTGGGATTCTTCCATCCCAAGTGCAGGACTCCACACTTCTCCTCATTGAACCACATCAGATTTTTTGGCCCAATCCTCCAATTTATCCAGATCACTCTGGATTCTATCTCTACCCTCCAACGTCTTTACCTCTCCCACTAGCTTTGTGTTGTCCTCAAACTTGCTGAGAGTGCAATCCATTCCCTCATCCAGGTCACTAATAAAGATGTTAAACACCAGCCCCAGAACCTAGCCTTGCATCACTCCGCTTGAAATCAACCGCCATCCAGATATTGAGCCATTGACCTCTACCCATTGGGCCTGACCGTCAATCAGCTTTCTATCCATCGTATAATCCGTGAATCCAATCCATGATTTCTTAAACTTATGGGCAAGAATGTTGTGGGAGGCTGAATCAAAAACCTTGCTGAAGTCAAGGTATATCAAATCCACTGACTTTCCCATGTCTACAGGCCCTGTTACCTTGTCATAGACGCTAATCAGTTTTGTCAGGCACGACTTGTCCTTGGTGAACCATGGTGGCTACTTTTGATCGCTTTCTCCTCTTCCAAGTGCTCCAAAATGGATTCCTTGAGGATACCCTCCATTATTTCCCCAGGGATTGAGGTAAAGCTGACTGGTCTATAGTTCCCTGGATTGTCTTTCTTTCCTTTTTTAAATATGGGCACTATGTTTGCCTTTTGCAGTCATTCAGGATCTCTCCTGATCTCCAAGAGTCTTCAAAGATAATGGCCAAAAGCTCAGCAATGATGTCTGCCAATTCCCTCAGTACCCTTGGGTGCACTAAATCCAGACCCATGGATTTGTGTACTTCTGCTTTTTCTATATAGCTCGTAACTCATTCCTTCCCCACAGATGGCTGCCCTCCACCTTCCCATACTGCATTGTCTAGCACTGTAGTGTGGGAGCTGCCTTTGTCCATGAAGTCTGAGGCAAAAAAAGCATTACGTACTTACATCGTCTGTCACCAGATTACCTCTCTCATCCAGTAACGGCCCCACACCTTTTCTGATAACTCACTTATTGTTGATATGTCTGAAGAAACTCTTCTTGTTACCTGTCACATCCCTTGCCAGCTGCCGTTCCAATTGTGCTTTCGCTTTCCTGATTACTCCCCGGCATTCTCCAGCCATATGTTTATACTCGTTCTTAGTCAGCTGTCCACATTTCCATTTCTTGTATGCATTCTTTTTGAGTTTAAGTCAAACAAGGATTTCCTTGTTAAGCCAAACTGATTGCCTCCCATGTCTGCATTTCTTACTATGCAGTGGGATGGTTTGTTCCTGTGCTTTCAGTAAAATTTCTTTAAAATCCTGCCAATTCTCTTGAACTGTTTTCCCCTTCATCTTTGTTTCCCAAGGGATCGTGCTCATCAGATCTGTCAGGGAGTCAAACTCTGCTCTTTTAAAATCAAGGGTCTGTATGTTATTGCTCATTGTTCTTCCTTTTGTCAGGATCCTGAAATCTACCATCTCAAGGTCACTGCAGCTCAGGTTTCCACTCACTTCTATTTCTCCTACTAGTTCTTCCCTGTTTGTGAGCAGCAGGTCAAGTTGTGCATGGCCCCTGGTCAGTTCCTTCAGCACTTGTACCAATAAGTTATCCCCAACATTCTCCAAAAACTTCCTGGATTGTCTGTGTGCTGCTGTATTGGTCTCCCAACAAATGTCCGGATGATTAAAGTCTCCCATAAGAACCAGGGCCTGTGATTTGGGAGCTTCCATTAGCTGTCTGAAGAAATCTTCATCTACCTCATCTCCCTGATCTGGTAGTCTATAGCAGACACCAACTACACCATCACTTCTGTTACTTCCATCCCTAAGCTTAACTCAAAGATGACACTCAACTGGGTTTTCTCCTTCCTTATATTGGAGCTCGAAGCAATCATACTACTTCCTCATGTAGAGCGCAACTCCTCCTCCTTTTCTCTCCTGCCTGTCCTTCCTAAACAGATTATAACTTTCCATGACCGTGCTCCAGTTATGAGAATCATCCCACTAAGTCTGTTATTCCAACCACCTCATACTTCTTTGACTGTGCCAGGGCCTCTAATTCTTCTTGTTTGTTCCCTAGGCTTCTGGCATTTGTGTACAAGCATCTCAGAGAAGTGGCTGATTGGACCGCTTTCTCCTCTTCACCCAGGAAACCTACCTGATTGTTCCCTTCTCCTTCCCCACTTACCTCAGCGCTTGTGTCACCAACCCCTGATGAACCTAGTTTAAAGCCCTCCTCACCAGGTTTGCAAGCCTGGTCGCAAAGACGCTCTTTCCTCTCTTCATTAGGTGCATCCGATCTCTTCCTGGCAGTCCATGTTCATGAAAGAGAATCTCCTGTTGAAAGGTCAAAAGTGACAGAAACATCATTGATGAGAACTTTCAATATGACTTTGCCTTACTGACCAGCCAAAATGGCACCTGAACTAGCTGTGAACAGTGTATATGATTATTTTTTGAAAGTTAATAGAGTGCAGATCTGTATGAAAGAAGCTGTTTCCCAAGAGATTAATACAGGTTAAATGTCTCTAAACTGGAACTCTCTTGTCCAGCAACATCTGTAATCCAGCTTTTTTTGTTAACTGGAGAACAGCTTACCATGGGTGTGGCCTAGTTTCCTGTGGTCATATAAAATCTGCTCAGAGCCATCAGTCCTGGCTCTCAGTGTTCTGTGCTGTTATTTAGTTGTCATTGACCCCTAAATATCTTCAAGAGTCCAGTGTGCAGTGGAAGTGTTGGTAATGTGCTAGAATATATTGCCCTCCTGTGGTCCGGCAAATTCTCTCATCCAGTATCGATCAGGTCCGGAGGGTGCCAGATGAGAGAGGTTCAACCTGTATAAACATCTTTCTTGGCATCTCCAGTAGGGCTGAGAAATTGTTTGTATTAAACCTCAGCCTATTTAAATATTGTGCATTTGAGTGCTCTAGCTATAGTCTATGTTTTCAGTTCATGGACTTAGTTGAAAAATTGCATGTATGCACTGTAATGTGCTTTATTCACTCACTGATTTAAACCTACGTGGCATATGGGCTACGTCTACACTAGCCAAAAACTTCGAAATGGCCATGCAAACAGCCATTTCAAAGTTTACTAATGAAGCGGTGAAATACATATTCAGTGCCTCATTAGCATGCGGGCAGCCGCGGCATTTCAAAATTGACGCAGCTCGCTGCCATGCAGCTTGTCCAGACGGGGCTCCTTTTCAAAAGGACCCCGGCTACTTCGAAGTCCCCTTATTCCCATCTGCTCATAGGAATAAGGGGACTTCAAAGTAGGCGGGGTCCTTTCGAAAAGGAGCCCTGTCTGGACAAGCCGCACGGCGGCAAGCTGCATCAATTTCGAAGTGCTGCAGCCGCCCACATGCTAATGAGGCGCTGAATATGTATTTCAGCGCTTCATTAGTAAACTTCGAAATGGCCATTTGCATTGCCATTTCAAAGGTTTTGGCTAGTGTAGACACGGCCATGGAGTGTAATTTGTACACTGGTGGGTAGTTTGATGCTAGTATGACTGCTTTGTCAGCTTACTAAGGAATGAAAAGAAAGGGAGGGAGAATGCACTATCAAAAGGAATGTGTTTTATGCAAATAGGATAAATTGGAACTGGGGACCTACTGAACTAGATGCAATAAAGAAATTGGTCTTGATCCTGCAAATATTTATGCAGGTGAATAATGCCATTGCTTTTCATGGTACTGTTTAAGTGCCTGAAGGTTAAGCATGTATTATGTTTTTGCAGACCAGGGCCATGGAATAGAAGGACAGCATCTATCCTAGACAAGAGACAAGCATTGTTGTAACAAATTGTAGGATGAAGGAGTGAGGAGACAGAGTCCATGGAGAACATATGTTAATATGACCCAACTTTGTGCTCAATGATGATCTGTTTTTAGAATATTCATATGATCTGATTTAAAATTGTAAACCTTGTATAATCTTGAGTCTTTTTGTCTTTTTAGAGAACATGTATATTTTAAAAATATTAATCACATAAGTAAATGTTGAAACAGACACTTTCTGATAAACCAAAATCCATATAGCTATTTGTCCTGCAGCGTCTTACTTTGGTCTTGAATTCTACGCTTCCCCATTTTTTAGTACAAAATATTGAATTAAAGAGCTGTAGTGAATGCAGTTGTGAAATGTGCATGCATGAGTATTCAAATGTCAGAAATTTCCAGAAGTTCAGGTTGCTGTGACAATATTAGCTCAGCCACACTGCATTTCCTGAATATTTATCAGCTGCATTAATAGCTAGGAGTAGTACACTAAGACTGACATTTAAGAAGGGTGAGAAGAACAGAAAATACTATTCTGTGTGTGAACTTTTTGGGTTCTGGTGATTAGACCAATTGCAGAATGCAGTGGGAATGTGCAGAAACTTGAGTATGGGACCCATATAATAATACCAACAAATTGTTAAACCAATCAGGCTAATTTGACTCTTGAATATAGATGTGCATAATTCTAATTGATTTAGGTCTTGTATTTAAGGGAAAAAATTGCCTACTAGTCTTTTTGTTGACAAAGAACTATTACAGATACACTGCAGACTTAACTTAGTCGGTGTACAAGATATCTGGAATTCTCAGCATTCATTATTATAACATTTCCTCCAAGGAAGTTATGTTGAATCACACAACATGTTGCCCTGGGAGTAGTCTGACATTTTAAAATGAACGTTTCCTTTAGATCTGATGCATTGCCTAAGCAAAAGGATTAAAATGATAGGAAGATCCTATATTATTTAAGAGAAATGTCCTACTTCAATGACTGCTGAGCTGCACCTACCCACTTCCCTGTGACTTAAGATTACTATAGAGCACAGTGAACCTTTTCATTTTTAACTCTTTTAGTAAAGCTGTACTATGCTTATTGTATCTCTCTATAAAGCTGTGTCTTCTGATTTAACTTTAAGATGCCCACTGGCTTTTTAAAGGTAATAGTAATTACAGTGCAAAACCCAAATGTAGCTGCTTGAGGAATGTCTGATGACCTACTAAGATGGAGGCATGGAATCAGCTGTATGTTTCTTGCAAACACCAGGAATACAATGATCTAACTGAACAGGATTTGTGTGCTGGTTTCTGCTAACACAGCATGGCCTTGGATCATATTTAGAACACAGGAATAATGACGATACCCTTTGACTGAGCTCTGGCCAATTTCAGGATCTACCATCAAGTATTTCTGTTGCTGTATGGAAACTATTTTCATGGAGTCTTATGGGGTGTAATACGTCCCTAGAAGGGTATGTATCCAAGGTCAGAGATTTGAGTTTCTTCTGCTGAAGGGGTGCTCCTCCATCTCCACACAGGCCCTGCCCCCACTTCACCTCTTCCCACCTCCGTGCCACCTCTTCCCCATGAAGTTCCACCACCTCTGGGTGTGCTGCACCCTTACTCTTCTCCACTGATGAGAAGCAGGCAGTAGGTCCTGGGAGGGAGGGGAAGGTGCTGATGGTGCTGGACGGGCAGGGGGAGATTCTGGTAGGAGAGCTTCCGGTGGCTGCTGCAGCCCTAGAGCTTGGGGGCTCCTAAACCCAGGGCAATTGCCACAATTTGACACATACCAGGGACAGTTCTGGTTTCTACTATCTATTTTAGTCTTACTATTCCTGAGTGAGGATAGACCTTGCTGAGCACAAGCAATTCCAGAACCCCCAGCTCAGCCAACATCTGCCGCTGCCGCCTTCTTTGTCCCTCCAGGTCTCCAACCATGCACTTCACAGAATACCGTGCATCCTCCCCCACCTGTCTGAACTAGAAAGGCATCAATAGCTTCACCCTTGGCTGATTCCTCATGATGCCCTGTTCCAAACTATTACTGCTCAACAAATTCATTACTGTAACATTTACAAGCACTTCAACTAAGTGAAGTATATTTAGAAAAATAAAATAAAACAACGCTGTTCAAAAATTTAATGGTCCCTCTTGGGAATTCAATTTTATTCACATTTTTCACACTGTCAAGTGAAAATACTAGCTAGGGGCCAGAACTGAGTGAGAGGTTTGTGGGCAGCGGGTTTTTTTTTTTTTGGCCTGTCAGATAGCGATGTCCCAGAGGTTCCATTATGACATTACTTTCTCTTCGGTAGTGAAGCTGTTTCTGAATTAATTGTTGTACAGAACAAAGACACTGTTCTCCAAAAGGTAACCACACCACTAATTTCATGAACAGTCTATCAAGTATAAAGCACTTGGGTAATATACTAATTTTAATTCAAATAAGAAATAGCACTATATTTCAAAAACAGTAATAAATTACTCTATTGAGCTGTCACTAGAGGTTTTGGGATAAGGTGATAAATTAAACAGTAGTAAATCACCGACTCTTGATGCATTTCACTGGAGAGTTCTGAAGATGAGAGTGTGGTATGTAACCATATCACTTAAATGAGCCTCCACACCAGATGATTGGCGGATGTAGCTAATTTGATTATATAAGGTGATTGGAATAATGGAGACTTGGTGGGATGACTCACACAACTGGAACACTGTCACAGAAGGGTATAAACTGTTCAGGAAAGATAGGCAGGGAAGCAAAGGAGGAAGAGCTGCACTGTATGTAGGAGAGGAGTATGATTGCCCAGAGCTCCAGTATACAGAGCAAGAAAAGCCTGTTGGGAGTCTTTGGGATAACTTAGAAGCAGAAGCAACAAAGGTGATCTTATGGCTGGTGTCTGCTATAGAGATCATGTGGATGAGGTAGACAAGGCTGTCTTCAGAAAACAAAGGGAGCTTCCAAATCACAGGCCCTGGTTCTCATGGGAGACTTCAATTATTCTGATATCTGTTGGGAGACCAGCACAGCAGCGCACAGGCAATCCAGGATGTTTTTGGAGAATGTTAGGGATGACTTCTTGGTACAAGTGCTTAAGGAACCAACCAGGGGCCATGCACAGCTTGACCTGTTGCTCACGAACAGGGAGGATCTATTAGGAAAAAAAAAGATGTGGGTGGCAACCTAGGCTGCAGTGATCATGAGATGGTAGATTTCAGGTTCCTGACCACAGAAAGAAAAGAGCAGCTAAATACAATCCACGGACTTCAGAAGAGCGTACTTTCACTCCATCACAGAACTGATGGGCAGGATCCCCTGGGAAGATATTTATGAGGGGGAAAGGAGTTCAGAAGAACTGGCAGTATTTTAAAGAAGCTTTTTTGAAGGAACAGGAACAAACCATCCTGATGCGAAGTAGGAAAAGCAAATATGGCAGGCAACCAGCTTGACTTACCAGGGAAATCATTGGTGAGCTTAAACACTAAGGAAGTGTATAAGAAGTGGAAACTTGGACAGATGACTAAGAAGGAGTACAAATATATTTCTAGAGAATGCAGGGTAATAACCAGGAAGGAGAAAGCACAACTGGAACTGCAGCTAGCAAGGGATGCGAAAGGTAAAAAGAGGTTTCTACAGGCATGTTAATAAGAAGAGAGTGATCAGGGAGGGTGTGGGACCCTTACTGCTTGACTTTAGCAAAGCTTTTGATACAGTCCCCCACAATATTCTTGCCTGCACGTTAAGGAAGTATGGATTGGACAAATGGACTATAAGGTGGATAGAAAGCTGACTAAATAGTTGGGCCCAATGGGTAGTGATCACTGGCTCAATATGGGGTTGGCAATCTGTTTCAAATGGAGTGCCCCAAAGATCAGATCTAGGGCCAGTATTTTTCAATGTATTTGGGAAGGAAGAATTCCAGCATTGTTACAGGCTGGAGACCGACTGGCTAAGTAGCGGTATGGCAGAAAAGGACCTGTGGATTACAGTGGATTAGAGGCTGGGTATGAGTCAACAGTGTGCCCTTATATTGAAGAAGGATAATGGCATATTGGGGTGCATTAGGAAAAGCATTTCCACAAATCTGCAGAAGTGTATTATTCCCTTTATTAGGCACTGGTGAGGCCACATGTGAAGTATTGTGTCCAGATCTAGGGCCCCAGTACAAAGAGGTTGTGGATGCATTGGAGAGTGCCCAGCAGAGGACAACCAAAATGATTAGGGGGCCAGAGCACATGGCCTATGAGGAGAAGCTGAGGGATTTGGGCCTATTTAGCTTGCAGAGGAGAAGAGCAAGGAGCAATTTGATAGCAGCCTTCAACTTCCTGAAGAGGGGCTCTAAAGATGATGGAGAGAGGCTGTTCTCAATGGTGATGGATGACAGAACAAGGAGCAGTGGACTCAAGTTATAGTGGAGGTGGTCTTGGTTGGAAATTAGGAAAGCTGTTTCACTAGGAGCGTGGTGAAGCACTGGACTGTTTTACCCACAGAAGTGGTGGAATCTCCATCCTTAGAGGTCTTTAGGTCCCAGCTTGACAAAGTTCTGGCTAGGATGATTTAGTTAGGGTTGGTCCAGCTTTGGGCAGGAGGTTGGACTCAAAGACTTCCTGAGGTCTCTTCTAGCACTAGGATTCTATGATGCTCATTTTTTAAAGGCGCCACAGGTAATTTTGCAATCAGAGGCTGTTAAGCCAAATCACAGTGCCATTGGTCTGACCCAGTGGGACCATCCCTATCTAGACACTTTACATTTTCAGGTAAAACTGAAGCAAAATGAACGCTGATATCAAAAAGATTTAAGTGTTTATCAGTTAATAGCTCTTCTTCCTTGCTACGTAGAACATCTATATACTCCTTTGTCTTTCTCTTGCTCCTAATGTACATATAGAATCTCTTTTCACTGCCATTTGTGTCCTTTGCTATGTGTAATTCATTTTGTATCTTAGACTTTCTGATTTTGACCCTAAATGCTTGATCTATCTGTTTGTACTGCTCCTTAGCTATGCATCCACCTTTCTGCTTGTTGTAGGACTCCATATTGATTTTCAGGTCATTAAAAGCTCCTTATGATGCAGGCATATTGGCTTTCTGCTATTCTTACCATCTTTCCTTTGCGGTGGGACAGATTGCTATTGAACCTTTAACACTGGCTTTTTGAGAAACTATAGGCCCTCTTGATCTCCTTTTTCATTTATAGTTTCTTCCCAGAGGACCTTACCTACCAATTGACAGCTTCTTTGAGTCCTCTGTCCTTGCAATGCCGTGTTCTCTCCTTCCTTACAATCATGAAATTATCAAATTACTTTCTGCTTTCAGATTCACTACCAATCTGTCTGTTGGTCAGAAACGAGGCTCAGATGGCAGCCCCTTGGTTATTTCCTCCACTTTCTGAAATGAGTAGTTATCCTCAGTACACTGCAAGAGTGTATTGGGGATTTTATATTTTGCTGTATTACTTTTCCAGCAGATGTTTGGGTAGTTAATGGCCCCTGTTACTACTGGTTTTGTGTTTGGGATATTTGCTTGTTCTACAACAGGGCGTGCAAAGTGGGGGCACACTTCCTTGGGGGTGTGAAATTTTGCAAGAAAGGTGCAGCACGATCAGGGACCTCCACTCCCCCATAGCCATTGCCTTCCCCACAGCCACTCTGCTCCTGTTAGGCTGCAGAGAGTAGCCTCTTTGAGAGGAAAGCTGTTTCCTGGCATTCCCTCATACTCAGGCAGCAGCTCCAGCTGGGTGTCTCTCCTGGGAGGAGGGTGTGGCCTTGCTGCTAGACAGCAGATTGATTAATTACCCTCCTCCGGGGGAGTGAGTGGTGACTGGGTGTTCTGGTGAACTCCAGCTGAGCTTCCCACCGCACACAGGCTGCCCCATACCTTACAAAAGGCTCTGCTTGCAGCTGCCAGCAGGAGAGGCGGGCGGACAATGTGGTTAGAGAAGCAGGAAGGCTTCACACTCTATTCAGACTAGACAGCTCAGCTGCCAGGCCAGACCTGATCAGCACCTGCCAGCTGCTCACTCCCTGCTCCCACCAGGCAGGGCCAGCAGGAAAAGTAAGATCCCCTTCAGCAGCAGGCTGAAATCTCCCAGCCGCTGGCTGTGGGCTCAAGCTCCACCGGAGCTTTGCTTTACGAATGCTAATTCTATTTTATAAGTCATGTTCAGACTTAATTCCTTGAGGTGCCCTGGGCTGGGCTTGCTTCAAAGCTTGTGAGAGTTTGATAGGAAGAGAGAGGAACATATTTTGTTTAAAGTTTCATTGCTGCTGAGAACTCCTTACAATAAGAAGCAGTGTAAGTTAAAAAAAACACCTCCTTCTGTTTCATGCCAGGGTCAGGGAAATGATCATGTGGCACTGATAAAAGGGAATTGATGTTTGTTTTTGGTTTTTTGGTTTTTTGCTGGTCTCTCCTCCTTGAATGAACTAAAAATAAAAGCCAACCTTTGCAAATGAAAAAGTGGCATTCAGAAAGCTGATTTATCTGCTGCCTTCCCACCTTGCGCTCATGGCCTCCACTGTACCCATTGCTGAGGTAGAGCAGCGCATCACTGCCGAGAGACCCCTACTCGCTTTATAGAATCATGGAATGCTAGAACTGGAAGGGACCTCAGAAGGTCATGGAATCCAGTTCCCTGCCTTCATGGCAAGACCAAGCAGCGTCTGGACCATCTCCGACAGATGTCTATCTAACAAGGGCTGTCTGGGGAGGGTGGTCCCGGCTAATTGCAGGAACAAAAAGTGGGTCCAATGTAAAACGCTTGCTCACCCTGTTCTAGAATGTGCCTCATATCCCTCTTCTTTCTGATTTTGTAGTCTATAAAATATCCTTACTATGACATTACCCATTTTCCCCCTTTACTTTTGACCCAGAGACTTTCAGCTGGTCGTGTCTCACTTTTTAATAGTCTTCAGAACAAATGTATATCTTTTTCATGTTTAACCTCCCCTTTTTTCCTGTCTGTACTTCCGGATTATACTACATTCTTCAGTCCCAATATTCTGGTCATGTGATTTATCCCACCAGGTCTCTGTGATGCCAATTGCAATAATTTAGCTTTTGCACTAGTATTTCTAGTTCTTCCCCTTATCCCTTGTATTTATGTATAGACACCTAAGATGTTGAGTAGATTCCCCCACAATTTTCTCTCATTGATCTAGGACTCTATTGTAGTTTAACATTCCCCATCCTCAACATTTATCCCTCTGTTATAACCATAAATGAACTTTTCTCATCTGCCTCCTTTTAAGGAAGTTTAAAGTCATTCCTACTATTCTGGTCAAGCTACTGTGTGTGACAGACTGTACTTTTGTGTCCACACCCTACATACTATTGTAATAATCTTTGTATCAATTATGTCTGATGAGGTTTTATTTGAAAATTCATAATTTGCTGGTCATTATTGTCCTAGTAATGTATGAGTAGAATTATTGTGTGTGAAGTTATATGACTTCCCTGTATGATATTAATGCATGTTCTACACCACAGTCCTACCCAAATAGAATTTGACAAAATAGTCTACCCTAAACACAGGAACGTGTTCTCTGATTAGCTGGCATTTAAACGGTAAACAGAATCGTCGAGCAGGAAAGTCAAACAAGTTGAGGGGAAAAAAGCAGCAGGGAAGATCCTTCCATATAAAATTTTTGTCTTCAGGTTCCCAGATAGAAATGTTTCTCACAAGAGGGGTCTGACACAACAAAATGGAGAAGAAAACACCCTAAGATACCGCCCCTTCTCTTTTCCTGCCCATTACCTTCACAGCATATGAAGTAACAAAGCGAGTATTCATTGGATTCTGGGAAAATGTGTGAGACCTAAAAATGATCAGGAAGGCCACTGAACAAGCTATGTAAAAACTTGTATTGTCCAGGAGAGGTATTTACGTACAGGACGTACATATGGGAGGGAAAATCTAACTGTGTTGGAGACACCCTGCAATATAATGTAGGCTGATAATCAGCCACACCTTTGCTCTTATCTGCAGCACGCAGAGATGTAGCTAAGAATAACTTGCATTCTGGAAGCTGTTCGTCAGTAGTCCATGCTGGAGGCTCCAGCAGCAAACCGCTAAAGGGCAGCCCATGTTAGAGGGCAAGGGTGACATAGATATTCCTTGGTGTGATTGTACCCTGCATGTCACAGTGGATAAAGATGCTCTTCCTTTTCTGGGTTCAGTGAACCCTATGTCTTCTCATTAGTTCTCTGTGCAAGAGCACGGGGCCAAAGTTCTGCCAGTGACATCTCCATAAATTCATCTCAGAGATGTGGAACCCCCATTTGGTAATTTATCTTAATCTGGAAAAGGGCGTGGACCACCATCTGTGACCCCCAACTCTTTCATCTTCACTTCCAGAGTCCCACAGGCCCTGCTGGTTTGCTTAGCATCCTATCTGCCTGCCTTATTAATGCCAAAGGTGATGAGCAACACTCACTGGGATGGATCAGCCTCAGAAACTTGTCTATAATATCTAAAAAACAGGCTCCAGGCAGGCAGTACACATGCCAGGATGGCAGGTGGATGCCTCTGCCCCTGAATAGCTAAGGTAACCCTGCAATGCATTAATACATCTGTTTTAATGCAAATCTAAATGACAGTATGTAAAGGCATTCTCTCGCTCACAACAGTGACCTCTGTCTCTGCTTTTCGTTACGTTTCAAACAATGGACTTGATCTGCTGGGAGTTCTGCACATGAAGCGTCTGTCATCTCTGGAGCAGTCTTTGAATATTAATCACAGTTGCAAAATCTGCATAATTATATTTATTCTCTTTGGGCCTGATTTTGGTCCTGTTGATCTGTCACTGCATCTTATGGATCCACAGATGTGACAAGGGGCCAGTACAGGACATAGAGAATTGGGCTAATGCAATGGAAAGGCGTTGCACTAGTTTTTTCTTAAATGTTGTCCCATTCTCTTTAAGCAAACATTTTAGGAGCAGCTGTATTATGCAGAGGTCAGAGAAAGCAGATGGGGGCCTTAGAGGCAATGCAAAGACATAAGGAATTTATGTGGTTGGCCTAATAATACTGGTGAATCCTCAAGACTACAGGGGCCTGGGGTTGCTGAAGCTCCCACGTCTACGTGAGGGAGAGCAAACATGATCATGATGGAAAAAGTCAGAAGTGACTCAAAGGGAAAATGTGTGGAGGTTTCCCCATCTTCATTCTTCTCTTACAGGTTTTTTATGGGATGGGGCATCTTCTACAACATCACGTGTGACAAGGTAAGGCTGGGAGGGGGTAAGAACAAGAGAGAAATGCAGGGCAGGAAAACAAGCAGAGTGTGAGCAGCTGGGGGAAGAAGCTGCCCTGGGTCAACTGGGGCCAGCTGGTCCCACTTAAGCCTGCTTTTAAAAAACCTTTGCCCAGTAGGCAGGGGAGAGAGAGGGGAGGAGTGGAGCAAAGCACAGTGAGTTTTCTGGAGGCACCAAAAGAAGGAGAGGAGTGCTCAGCCATAAGGGGCTAAAGCCCCTGCTCAGGAGACCTGAGATTTGGGGTGAGGCCAAGCAGGCTGAACACACAGGAGGAGCCAAACCAGGAGGGAGAACAGGTGGCTGCTGCTGCTGCTACCACTGCCACTACCTGGAGGAGGTATGGGGGTGGGGGAGGAATTGTCTGGGGAAGTAGCCCCGGAGAAGAGCTGTGGTGTTGATAGTGAGAGGGGCCCTTCCCCCCACCAGCAGCCACACAGGGTCCCTGGGCTGGAACCCGGAATGAGTGGGTGAGGCCCAGGTTCCCCCCAGACCACAATCTCCGCCCTCCCCCCACCTCAAGAAGGGCAACGGTGTCTGAGCTGTGGGAGAGTAGACTAAATAGAGGCCTGGAACCCAGGAGCTTGGCCAGCCTTGCCACACATGGCAGGGACCCCTTCTAGGCTTAATTCCACACGTATCATATATTCAGGAACAAAAGTTGTGCCATTAGTTTATTTGTGTTTTAATCCAGGTTGAAAGCTCTGAACCCACTTCTCTGAAATGAGTTTTTAGTGAAATCCACAACAGCTAGAAAAATGATTAGCATGGTTTTATTAATGAAACTTTCATAGAGTATTACCAAAAGGAATGTTTCTGAGATGGCATCAGCATGTGACACAATATCAGTTGCTGATACAATAGAATATTTTGGGCAGAAAACCACCTCTGCTCTCTATCTCACTTTTCTACTTTATCGGAGAATGATAGGATGATCAGGTCATTTGTACTGACATCCTAGCCAGGCATAGTTTTCTATGAACAGATGGTCTGAAGAAGCGGGTCTGTCCCACGAAAGCTCATCACCTAATAAATTATTTTGTTAGTCCTTAAAGTGCTACTGGACTGCTTTTTTGTTTTGATAGTATATACGCTAGCACAGCTATCTCTCTGTTACTTATGAACAAATCAATGTGAGTATAGTCAAGTACATGTAAACACGGCTGGGTCAGCTACAGAGAACCTACCTACTGATGGAATCATTAAGATCTTGCCAAGAGACACCTAACATACAAATGACACAAAAAACATCAATGTCATAACAGAAGCAACCTCAGAAAGAACCAGGTCATTTGCCAAGTTCAAATGGGAGACCAGTCTGTCTTAGGGTCCTGTCCCTGGCTCTTATGGAGGTGATATGCTCACATAAGTCACTGGGAATTTTTCCTGTGTTTAACTGCTCCCTCTCTGTGTCAGAACACATGCCTCAGTTCCACATCACTCTTCATTGTCTGAGTCCCTCCAATCCTCTGCTTATCTTGGGACACACTGGCAAGTTGGGTAAGAATTTTCAAAGCTCTTCCAATAGAACTGGTTGGACATTTGCTGACAGAACATTTTTTCTGTTACAAAGTGCCAGTTCCTCAAAATGGAAACATTTTAGCCATTTCTACACTACAGGGTTTTCTCAACAAAACTGACATTTTGTCAACAAAACCCCCAGAACGTCTGCACCTAAAATACTTTCTTTTGACATGAATCATAGAAGAGTAGGACTGGAAGGGACCTGGAGAGGCCATCGAGTCCAGCCCCCTGCCCTCATGGCAGGACCAAGCACTTTCTAGACCATCCCTGAATGCCATCTATCTAACCTCTTCTTAAATATCTCCAGTGATGGAGATTCTACCACCTCCCTTGGCAATTTGTTCCAGTGTTTGATCACCCTGACAGTTAGGCACTTTTTCCTAATGTCCAGCCTGAACCTCCCCTGCTGCAATTTAAGTCCATTGCCTCTTGTTCTATCCTCAGAGGCAAGGAAGAACAAGTTCCTTCCCTCTGCCTTATGACACCCTTTTAGATACCTGAAAACTGCTATCATGTCCCCTCTCAATCTTCTCTTGTCCAAACTAAACAAGCCCAATTCTTTCAGCCTTTCTTCATAGGTCATGTTCTCTAGACCTTTGATCATTCTCGTTGCTCTCCTCTGGACCCTCTCCAATTTCTCCACATCCTTCCTGAACTGCGGTGCCCAGAACTGGACACAGTACTCCAGCTGAGGCCCAACCAGCGCAGAGTAGAGCGGGAGAATGACTTCTCGTGTTTTGTTCACAACACACCTGCTAATGCATCCTAGAATCATGTTTGCTCTTTTTGCAACAGCATCACACTGTTGACTCATATTTAGCTTGTGGTCCACTATAATCTCTAGATCCCTTTCTGCTGTACTCATTCCTAGGCAGTCCTTTCCCATTCTGTATGTGTGACACTGATTGTTCCTTCCTAAGTGGAGCACTTTGCATTTGTTCTTATTAAACTTCATCCTGTTTACCTCAGCCCATTTCTCCAGTTTATCCAGATCCTTTTGAATTATTACCCTATTCTCCAAAGAAGTTGCAACCTCTCCCAGCTTGGTATCATCTGCCAACTTAATAAGTGTACTTTCTATGTCAATATCGAAATCGTTAATGAAGATATTGAACAGAACTGGTCCTAAAACAGACCCCTGCGGAACCCCACTAGTTATACTTTTCCAGCAGGATTGAAAACCATTAATAACTACTCTCTAGGTATGGTTATCCAGCCAGTTGTTCACCCACCTTATAGTAGCCCCATCTAAGTTGTATTTGCGTAGTTTATTGATAAGTATATTGTGTGAGACCGTGTCAAATGCTTTACTGAAGTCTAGGTATACCACATCCACCGCTTCTCCCTTATCCACAAGGCTTGTTATTCTATCAAAGAAAGCTATTAGATTGGTTTGACATGATCTGTTCCTAACAAAACCATGCTGCCTGTTCCCTATCACCTTACCACCTTCCAAATGCTTGCAGATGATTTCTTTAATTACCTGCTCCATTATCTTTCCTGGCACAGAAGTTAAGCTGACTGGCCTGTAGTTTCCTGGTTTATTCTTGTTCCCCTTTTTATAAATGGGTACTATATTTGCCCTTTTCCAGTCTTCTGGAATCTCTCCCGTCTCCCACGTCTTTCCAACAATGATTGCTAAAGGCTCAGATACCTCTTCTATCAGCTCCTTGAGGATTCTAGGATGCATTTCATCAGGCCCTGGTGATTTGCAGACATCTAATTTTTCTAAGTAAATTTTAATTTGTTCTTTTCTTATTTCAACTTCTAAACCTACCCCTTTTTCCCTAGCATTCTCTATGTCAGGCATTCCTTCAGATTTCTCAGTGCAGACCGAAACAAAGAAATCATTAAACATCTCTGCCATTTCCAAATTCCCTGTTACTGTTTCTCTCTCCTCACTGACCAATGGCCCTACCCTCTCCTTGGTCTTCCTCTTGTTACCAATGTATTTGTAAAAAACCTTCTTGTTTCCCTTTATGCTTGTAGCTAGTTTGAGCTCATTTTGTGCCTTAGCTTTTCTAATCTTGCTCCTGCATGCTCGTATTGTTTGCCTATATTTGTCCTTTGTAATTTGTCCTAGTTTCCATTTCTTATATGATTCCTTTTTTATTTTGAGATCATGCAAGATCTCCTGGTTAAGCCAAGGCGGTCTTTTGCCATGTTTTCTATCTTTCCTATGCAGCGGGATAGCTTGCTTTTGGACCCTTAATAAAGTCCCTTTGAAAAACTGCCAACTCTCCTCAGCCGTTTTTCCCCTCAGTTTAGCTTCCCATGGGACCTTACCTACCAGCTGTCTGAGTTTACCAAAATCTGCCCTCTTGAACCAGTGATTGCCAATATAAAGTAATCAGAGTACCTCACTTGGTATTCTACTTATGATATTGATATTTCTCTGCAAAGAAGCCTACTGCCACTGAAGTCAATGACAGAGTTCTTCTGAATGCAGGATCAGGCCCATTCTAATTAGTACTGGTGACAGCTGCAAACATCACAACAGTGATTTCACCCAGTCTCACCCCACATGTATTATTTCCCAGTCAAGACAATTGCAGAGAAATCCATGTAATAATCCTCCCTTTTGATGCCCAGAAGAGAACTGTGTTGCAAGGTATTAGTATCATTAATAGAAAAGCATTTTCAGAATTATTTCTTGGAAGTGGATTGAAATCAATCACAGCAATTTTCTGGGGATGATCATGAAAACTTCCTGGAATTGCTAATTCATAGAAGCATGCTTCTGTGGTGCTAAACAAGCGCTGAATTACCACAGCTTTGGGGAGAGGTTTTCAAACCATTAAGAGCTAGCATTGTCCTCCTTGTTCAGAAGATGTTGTTAATTGATATCATTACATTTTTAACTAGATTGTGCTGGAACTTGAAAGCCTTGTGGAAGACATTGCTCATCTTTCTGGAGAAGATCACAGCTGATTAACACTGATGAAAGATAAAAGGAAGTGTGTCAAATTAAGTGTGGTTTTGATGTAATTATTTAGTTTAATTCATTTTACCTGAATAGCGAGGCCATTTTTTATTTAGACGAGGATGGTTGGTTTGTGCCTTTACTGTTTCATTGAGTTTACTTCAACACGTCAATATGGTTTTGTGGAAACAAACAAAACTTGCTCATTTGTCTTGGCAAGACTGAAATTGTGCCAGTTTTCCTCCTCATTCTTTCCAATGTGTCAGCCAGTGGCAGCACTGTCCTTTTATCATTTAATAAATCCTACCTTGTTTTCTTCAAGGCTCAAGGAGTGTGGATTATACTACATTTTGGAGCCTTGGGTCTATTTACTCAAGGACTGCTAACTGTCTTTCAGCTATACCTTGACCCTCTGACCCTGAGAATACAGGGCTATGGCTTAAAATTCTGCTGTAGTTCCCTGTATTGGATATAGATAATAAAGATGAAAACCTTTCCATTTTAGACCTTGCCATCCTACTGTATTACAGTGTACTTTCAAGAAAAGTGGAAGACTTTAAAAATGCCACTGTATACTTCAACATCTACCACATTTTGAATTTAAAGCTAAATAGTTCAGTCTTGCCTTCACTGAGGTCAATATGCCTTCTCAAGGGAACCTACCCTCTTTGAAAGGCAAAAACAGACACCCTGCCCCCCCCCGCCCAAAGAAAAAAGCTGTCCAACCACAACCAAAAGGCAACTCCCCACCCTCCTTCAACAGCCACTTATAGTACCTAGAGTGATTGGTATCATTACACATCTCATTCTTGCATGACTCAAACCCACTCATACACACACATGCAGAGTGTGCTTGTGTGTTGTTGGTCAGACA
The DNA here is from genome assembly GCF_033958435.1 of Carettochelys insculpta. Lineage (NCBI taxonomy): Eukaryota > Metazoa > Chordata > Testudines > Carettochelyidae > Carettochelys > Carettochelys insculpta. The sequence goes on from NC_134148.1 coordinate 16,906,584, forward strand.
TCTGCTGTATTTCAACTGCTCATATCTTTTGTCATCTAAATTGTAGAAGTGAGAACGCTGCAGCTCTTCAGCTGAACACAGAAACGTTTAACATGAGATACCCCAATGCATTGCAATAATAATGCAGAACTTTAGATGCACATAAAAAGCAGCAAATTTAATTATTTTTCTGGCAACTGGTAAATCCATTTAAAAAAATCCACATCAGTCAAATACCATCCAAGAAGTAACTCTCTAATGCCCCCTGCAACCTTCATATGAGTATCTCTTTGTTGGGCTTTCTGGAAAAAAAGTGTGTTGCCCCTTAAGGGCTTTGTTACAGGAGGTGGGATGGGGAGGAAGTTTATAGAGATGGGCAGGAAGCAGCTGGAGCCAGGTCAGGCGAACATCACTGCATTGCCCTTCTGATTGACCAGAAGGGTGGGGAAGGTGCTATCTGTAGTGCGTGAGCCTCAGAGTGAAGCAGTCTGCGAGCACCTACCCACCCATGGACTTGGCAAAAGCTCCAGGATCCCTCTTCTCCCACATAGAGAATTTTATGTGAAGGAGTTGGGAACCATTTTTTTCTTCTCTGCCTGATTGGCTCAGCTGGATGTGTAGGATGTGGGGCTAGTCTGGACCTGTTGTGGTATAGAAAGGGGGTTGGTTATAAGGTAGGTACTCCGCATGGAAAGGAGACCGTTATCAGATAACATGAATGGAAAAGGGTTGGAAGAAAAGCTTCTCTTAAGGGAGGTGAGTAAGGAGGGTCTTGGGCTCCTATATCTCATACAGCCTTCCCCTTTCCTTTTCTTAGGTACCTTTAAAAGAGTTGAGGAAAGAGGTTTGGGTTTCCCCTTTGTGGAACAAGAGGGAGCTGACTTACCTCCTTACTGCACTATACATGGTTTTGTGTCTGTTACTCCTAGAAGTTTCATGTAAGCAAAGTTACAGCCTAATTAAACCACATCCATTGATTCCTGTCTTCCAAAATGAGCAAACAGCGAAAGTTTCCCTCTTTTAAGCCAGTGACTGAGAGACCCTTGATGGTGAAGTGTTTGTTAATATGGTAATCAAAACTGCTCCAAGCAAGATGTGTTTTCATACATACAACACGGGGTGGGGACCCTTTGGAAAGCTCTGAGTTATTCAAGTTTAATTTCCTAAGATGCTTAATCAGGTTTATGCAGTAGATTGTATATGGAGCTTACGGGGTTTAGCCGTTTAAATGGGACAGAAAAGCTTTTTGAAGGGGGTGAAATTTTTGAAATAAGCAGGCATGCATCCCTGCAAATTATAAGAAAGGTTAAGTGCTTTGGAGTGGAAGTTGAAAGAACACAAAACCTGATCAAAGACACAGTAACTGAAACACAATTGTACTTGTGTGTTGATGGGTAGACTGAGGGATCAAGTAAGACAAGCTTTTGATACTAATGTGAACCTCTTATAAACACACTTATCCTCACACTGTCCCAACCTTTCCCAAGTCTAACTGACCCGATGATTGAATCTATCTGAACACATCAGCAGGCAAAACTTCAGTGGGAGTAACAATGGTTTACACCGGGGCAAAATTAGAGCCCTAGAAAATACCAAATTTGAATGTATTCATTTTGCACAGCCAGTAAATTGAAATGAATTCAAAGTACACAGCATTGTTATCGATAGCTCTTTATATAGTCAGCTTATTCCTGGGGTACAAGTTACCCTATCATTTACTTCAATGAAGGTCTGAGCTCATAACTTCCCAAGTGATGCAGGATCATTTGAGGTACTTAAATCTCTAATGGAGAAGCAACTACAGAAAAGTCTACATTTGCAAAGAGAGAGTCTAGATGGCAGAATCTTTCCATCTCCATATCCTGTAATTCAGTGTTTTAGTACAATTTTATTATTTTGCATATTAGTCAGCTTTGCTATTTAAATTCCTTTGATATTATCCTACCACCCTTACCCTTACACAGCTGAGCTTCATAGTATGTGGCTTTGTGTAAGTAACACTTAACAGTTCAGTCACATTTTAAATGTCCAAAGCCCTGTAAAAACATGAGCTTAATTTCATGACTAGCTGGTGTAATAAATGCTTTATTTATATTAAAAAGCAACTCCCAATTATTATGCAATAAATTTTGAATGTTTGAGATTAAATGATTATCTATCTAATAGGGGCAAGATGGCCCAAAATGTGTTGTGATTTTACAGGTGAATTTCTGAAACATGAAAATGTGTTATGAGAACAAAATACTTCTGAGCCAGTGACAGAATTCTCTGCTTTGTGATTAGCATTACAATACAATATGCGTCATGCAAACTGCTGGTTTTGAAGGCAGAACACCTCACCTGCTTATTGTACCAGAGCAACTTCATTGACTTTAGTTGGTTTGGCCGATTATTATGTTATATCCCCAAATACAAGCATGCTGAATGCTCCCTATCAGCTAGCTGGTCATCCTAATGGTTCTGTTTTACACCTATAAATCTCCTATTATTAGTTTTAACACTAATAATTTACAGTTGCACCAAGGGAAATGCTCTCTGAAGCAGAAAGATTTTTTGAAATGATTAAAATTTAAGCAAAGAATTGCTGGTTTCAGGCAAAAAAAAAACAAAACATTTTTCCTGGGAGGCTTCCCTGAGGAACTTTGTTGAGTTTGTTCCCTGAGGTTGTATTATTTTTACTTTTATTCCAGTAGGGTATGCCACTGTTTTCTGCTAGTACATCTAAAACATAAACATCTCTATTAAATCTGTCTAATGCATAGTTACCTTTTAATTAAAATATGTTCATAAGAGAAGACAAAGACCAGAACTAAAAGCTGCAGATGGAATTCATTTTGCTTGGAAAAGATAATTCATCAACAAGGATTTAAATCATCTCAGGACATCAGACTGCCTGCTTGTCACCTGTACTGGGAATGCATGGGGTTAGCATTTGTGAAAGCATATGTTATATAAATAGTGAATTGTCCTCAAATGCCCATTGTAACTTTCCAGTCAATAACAGGCAAATAACTAAACGAGGCCCAATTCTGCAGTCCTTACTCGGGCAAAAGTCCTGTCGATATTGAGGGATAATATTAAGGCTGGGTGTGAATAAGTAGATTTAAACCAGGGACTAATTTGGCACCATAATAGTGAAAGATCTGAAGTTATAGGTCTATAATTTATGTGAGACAGATCTACCTAAAACTGATAATCTCATAGGCTGTGGCTACACTACCAAGTTATTTTGAAATAACAGGAGTTATATTCAAATAACTGAGCTGTTGTCTACACCACACACACGCTATTTTGAAATGATTTCAAAATAGTGGGTGAGTTATTTCAAAATTGTCGCCTCTCAAAGGCTGCATCTATTCTAGCAAGTTCTTTTAAAATATTTTTCAAAAGAAGGGGCACTTTTGAAATATCTAGTGGAGTGCCTACACACAAAAAACGTTCTTCCAAAAGTAAATAGAACATGGCACTGTTTTTGAAAGTGCTCTTCCACTTCCGTTTCAGAAAGAGCACCTTCTTTTGAAAGCTCTGTGGGGCTTTTTTTTTTTTTTTTTGAAAGAGCAGAGTTTCTGATTTTTTGATACCTGGCCCGTTCTTTCAAAAAAGCAGGGGCTGTGTGGACGCTCTCTTTCAAAAGAGCAGCTCACTCTTTTGATCCGCTTTTGCATGTGGACAATTGCTATTTTGAAAAAGGTGCTATTAATACATGGAATAGCGCTTTTTTGAAATAAGCCACAATGGGCTCCAATGACACTATTTTCAAATAGCTCTATAGACCTGGAAATGCTATTTTGCAGTGTATTTTGTGTGTGGTTGTGTTACTTTGGAATAAGATGTTTCAAAATATCTCATATTGCAATAAGGCTGCACTGTAGCTGGAGCTAGAGAGACTGTCATTCAGATTGTATCAGCTTCTCCCTGAGGAAAACCTTTCCTTAATACTCATGGCATGTCCAGATCCTCATCCCGGACTACAGGAAGTGCAAGAGGCAGGTCCACAACTTGTGAGGCTGCGGAAGGGATGGGAGCTGCTGCCTTCTGAATTTATAGATTTTTGTGCCAAACTTTTTTGGACTTCCGCACATCTTTCCCCTTCTGGGAGATATTGCTTCAACCTCTAGCACTCCGCCATTAGGATTTCAAACACAGAATGTTTTTAGGTGGCATTTCCCCCACCTCTGTAGGGCTCATGTTGAAGAAGCCAAGTTGGCTACGTGCTTGGGTATGTGCCAGTAAAACCACGTTCCTGTTTGTTTCGTCCTGCCCTATGTATGTAGCAGGGGACTGTTATGACCACAGAGGTCTAGTCTTAAAAGATTCACTACTCTTTCATTAGAAAATTAAATTTAAATTCTCTTTAAACTTCCCCCCGTCAACTCCCTTCCACAACAGCCATTGTGGTACCTGGCACATTGGCTCAGCCATAGAAGAATGCTCAGTGAGTGGTGAATAGATTTGACAATTAACATCAATAATGTTGATATGGAAACATGAAAATAAGTAAAGCTGAGTCCTTCATGTTTGTCATTTAAGATGGCAAAATTTGGCCTTTAACATCACAGCTTTATAGCTGCTATAGTAATGCGAATAGTTTCTGTGCAAAATAGTTTCTCAATATATTCCTATTATCAAATGACATAGTTATTGCATCTAGCTTCGTTTCAGTCATTTCCACTATATCAATTTCTCTCTCTCTCTCCTTTTCTAAGCTACGTTTCTGTGTGGCATTCATTGAATTAGGATCTACACTATCAATCTGTCTTTCCATGTGACCGAATCATTTCTGCTCTCTGCTCTGCAGAATTATCATGTAGAGTTATCATGTCATCCAATATACTTGCTGCAATGTTTGCCCATGAATTGACTTCTCAGTTTTTGCTACACACACTTTCTATATGATCTATAGCCAACCACAACAGCAAATTATTTTAATCTCTCCCTGGCTGCGTCTACACGTGCACGCTACTTCGAAGTAGCGGCAGTAACTTCGAAATAGCGCCCGTCACGTCTACACGTGTTGGGCGCTATTTCGAAGTTGAAATCGACGTTAGGCGGCGAGACGTCGAAGTCGCTAACCCCATGAGGGGATGGGAATAGCGCCCTACTTCGACGTTCAACATCGAAGTAGGGACGTGTAGACGATCCGCGTCCCGCAACATCGAAATAGCGGGGTCCTCCATGGCGGCCATCAGCTGGGGGGTTGAGAGATACTCTCTCTCCAGCCCTTGCGGGGCTCTGTGGTCACCGTGGGCAGCAGCCCTTAGCCCAGGGCTTCTGGCTGCTGCTGCTGCAGCTGGGGGTCCGTGCTGCATATACAGGGTCTGCAACTAGTTGTTGGCTCTGTGTATCTTGCACTGTTTAATGAAAGTGTGTCTGGGAGGGGCCCTTTAAGGGAGCGACTTGCTGTTGAGTCCGCCCCGTGACCCTGTCTGCAGCTGTGTCTGGCTCCCTTATTTCGATGTGTGCTACTTTGCCGTGTAGACGTTCCCTCGCTGTGCCTATTTCGATGTTGGGCTGAGCAACGTCGAAGTTGAACATCGACGTTGCCAGCCCTGGAGGACGTGTAGACGTTATTCATCGAAATAGCCTATTTCGATGTCGCAACATCGAAATAAGCTATTTCGAAGTTGGGTGCACGTGTAGACGTAGCCCCTATGGTTTAAAGCAAAGCAGAACATCTACTTTGTAAATGTTATACTATGTATATATAAAACACACACCTATCTATGGGCACCTATATATTGCTCTACATTGATCATCATGTCACCTTTTTGCAGAAGAGTATTCAGAAATGGTGTCTTACAGTATACATTAGGTAAGGAAACTGGGTCTTGTTCAGCATAGCTAGAGCTGAACGTACAATTGATTTTTTTCAGTTAGGTGACTTGACTTAAACCCTTGCACTCTAGCTGGAGCATAGGTCATCTACACGTCTCCTCCACTTCACTCTGTCTCGTGTCAAAACTTTTAGCTGACCCCAGGAATATCCCAGTTGTTATCTTTCAATCTCAGTAGATCTCCACATTGTTCAAGGTCTTCCGCTTTTATGGTTTCCTTGCAGGTTACATTTGACAGCTTGATGGGTTATTCTGGATGATGGCTTTCTGCGAATGTGGCCTCGCCATCCCCATCTCCTTCTCTTGATTTGAATATCAATTGGTTTTTGTTATGCTCTTTTCAAAGGTCCTCATTTTGTGACAAAGTCTTGCCATTTGATGAAAAGAATGTACTTCAGGCATCTGTTTATGAATGTCTGTAGCTTGTGATTTGAAGACATTTTAGTATGCCAGGTCTTGCATCCATACAAGAGCATGCTTTTCACATTTGAAGATCTGCAGTTTCATCTTCACAGATATTATCTGTGATCTCCACATGGGACAAAGAGTCTTAAATGCATCTGTTGGTTTCCCTGTCCTGGCACTGATGTTCTTTTCTATTCCTCCATCTCTGCCCATAATACTCCCCAGGTTGGGTGACTTGCTCCCTTTAAATTTGGTGGCCAAACCCAAAATAAACTAAAGAAATCAGTTAAGTGCAAATCAAAATTGGATTTTTGTTTATTTTTTCTTACCAAAATGAACAACCAATAACGTTCCATTGGCTTAAAATGAAACACTCTGAATATTGAAAAAATTATAAAAAAGCCTGTTCGGAATTTTTTCTACATTTTCCTCCTGGGGAAATTCTGAATATTGTACTTTTTAGGCTGAAAATGAACCCGTCGTTTTGAAATTTCCCAGGCAATGGAAACATTGGCTTTCAATTAGCTCTGCTCCCAAGCTTTCCAATGCCCAGTGTGAAGCAATAAGTCAGTCCCTGTGTCTACACGAGCCCCTTCCTTTTGGAAGGGGAATGTTAATGAGCGGGTTTGAAAGATGCTAATGAGGCACTTCCATGAATATGCAGTGCCTCATTAGCATAATGACAGCTGTGGTGATTCAAAAGTGCGGCTTTTCGAATAGCGCGCCACCCATGGAGACGAGACTTCCAAAAGGACCCACTCCCCAGTTTTCAAAAGCCCCTTCTTCCTATCTGGTGTTGGGAAGAAGGGGCTTTCAAAAACTGGGTGGTCCTTTTGGAAGGTCCCCGTCTGCACGGGTGGTATGCAATTCAAAAAGCCGCACTTTTGAATTGCCGCAGCTGCCATTATGCTAATGAGGTGCTGAATATTTATGACAGTGCCTCATTAGCATCTTTCAAACCCGCTCATTAACATGCCCCTTCCAAAAGGAAGGGGCTCGTGTAGACCCAGCCAGTAGGTTTAACTATCAATTTTTAGTTAACCCCTGTAGCCTAATAAAAGTAGAGTATATTCATCAGCTGGCAACTCAAGGTCACACTTTGTGTGTTTCTAATATTTAAAAGCATTTTGTTACCAGTCTCTGCAAAGTCTACAAGTAACTGAACATTGGACTGAACATAATTGTCTTTATTATAGCTGTATTCTGGCTATTTTGAATATTTGGTGCTGTGATTAAAGGGAATAATGTTGCAAGAAGTCTTGTAGTAAATGGATAATGTCTTAAAACTGAAACAAGCAATGAACATAGGTATTTGCATAGCTACAGTTTTCTTGAATAGGGTAGACTGGTTAGATATGTACTAGGAATAAAACGTGTGAGGAGATTTGTACTTTATTGCACATCTTGAAAAAATGCATTCAAGTATCATTTCTAAAGTTTTTATTATGGCAGTTGGTGCTTATTAGTTTCATAAAAAGAAAGCATTCCTAGAAATATATCCATAAATATTTTATGGTACAAACAGAGAGGGGATTCTATAAAGCACATTTTTGTAGCCTATTTCCTCACAGTTTTAACAAGGAGAGATCTCTAAGTAGATGTTTCATCAGGAATCCCTGAGCTTTAAACTCTTCCCTGTTTATTTATTTATTTATTTATTGCATTAGCCTCGTTGCCAGAATTTGGCATTAACAGTCTAAAGTTATGATGTCTAATGCAATGTAAAATTATGATCTTCAAAGCAATAGAAAAAGATTTGAGGATAGTTGAATTCTGCATCTGTAGTGTTGATTATAGTGGAAGAATAAGTCCTCAAACTCACATCATGTTTACACGGATCCTGTCATTTATCCTTCAGTCATATGTTCTGAAATGGGGAGACAATGCAATGCCTTCTTTTCTATTGGCATTTATCGTTGAGAGCTTTCTTTTTTTTTTAGTGGATCTCAACTAGTTTGAGTGGGAAAGCACTAAGCAATTACCAGCTAGCAAGCCAAAAAATCCTTTCCATCATCCTTCATAGCTCAAAGTAATTATTTTCAATAATACTTAAAAATGAAATTGTCAGGCAAGCATGCATACCTTGGACGTTTCCGAAATTCTTCAGAAAGAATTCAGTGAAGTGATTTCACCAAACAGGAGGCATTAACAGTAGTAGTATTATTTCCAAGGTGCATTACAGAAAGGGATGAAAATAAAATGATATATAAAGTGGTGGGGGTAAAACATGGAGCACTCGGAAGAAGGAAAGTGATCAAAAGTAGCCAACATGGATTCACCAAGGGCAGGTCCTGCCTGACCAATCTGATTAGCTTCTATGACAACATAACAGGCTCTGTGGACATGGAGAAGTCAGTGGATGTGATATACCTTGACTTCAGTAAAGCTTTTGATACAGTCTCCTACAACATTCTTGCCCATGAGTTAAGGAAGTACAGATTGGATCCATGCACTGTAAGATGGATAGAAATCTAGCTTGACAGTTGAGCCCAACAGGTAGTGGTCAATGGCTCAATATCTGGATGGCAGTCGGTTTCTAGTGGAGTGCCGCAAGGCTTGGTTGGCAAGGGCTGGTGTTGTTCAACATCTTTACTAATGACCTGGGTGAAGTTTAGGATTTGCGGACAGCACAAAGGTAGGGGGAAAAGTAGATACATTGGAGGGTAGAGAGAGAATCCAGAGTGACCTGGATCAACTGGAGGATTGGTCCAAAAGAAATCTGATGCGGTTCAACAAGGAGAAGTGTAGAGTCCTGCACTTGGGATGGAAGAATCCCAAGCATTGTTATAGGCTGGGGACCAACTGGCTAAGCAGCAGTAGAGTGGAAAGGGACCCAGGGGTTATGGTGCATGAAAGGCTAGATATGAGAAAACAGTGTGCTTTTGTAGCCAAGAAGGCTAACGGCATGTTAAGGTGCATTAGGAGTAGCGTTTCGAGCAGATCTAGAGAAGTGGTTGTTCGCCTCTATTTGGCACTGGTGAGGCCACATCTGGAATATTGTGTCCCGTTTTGCCCCCCACCCCAGTATAGAAAGTATGTGGATGTGCTGGAGCAGGTTCAGTGGAGGGCAACAAAAATTAAGGGGCTGGAACACATGACCAATGAGGAGAGGCTGAGGGATCTGGGCTTATTTAGTTTGCAGAAGAGAAGACTGAGGGGTGATTTAATAGCAATCTTCAGCTGCCTGAAGAGAAGCTCTAAAGAGGAGGGTGAAAAACTATTCTCAGTGGTGTCAGATAGGAGAACAAGGAGCAATGGTCTGAAGTTGAAGAGGGAGAGGTTTAGGTTGGATATTAGGAAAAACTACTTCACCAGGAGGGTGGTGAAGCATTGGAATGTGTTGCCTCAGGAGGTGGTGGATTCTCCTTCCCCATAGATTTTTAACTCCCAGCTTGACAAGGTCCTGGCTGGGATGACATAGTGGGGGTTGGTCCTGGCTGAAGCAGGGGGTAGATGACCTCCTGAGGTCCCTTCCAGCCCTATGATTCTATGAATTTAGACTCCATTAGACCTACTTACATCCCCTTGTCATTCTTAAGGAAGTTGATAATCATGTAGTTTACACATTACAGGAACAAATGGTGTGCTTCTTTAACTTCTACTGATATTTGCCTTCCACGTTATCTTTATGTCTTCCGGCCTTGAGCTATAGCCATCATTGATCTCAGTGGCCATATTTTGAAGTGATATATAACAGATTGGATGTGAGCTACACACTGGTAAGGGTGTGTAAAGGGTGTCTCTGGACTTACCCAAATTCTGTCCTGACTTGAAACTCATATAGTACCACTGAGTGTGTGACTCCTTGCAGAATGTGGTTTTAAATCTAAGGGAGTTAGCTTGTGCGCAGTGTACACAAGTGACAGACCCATCGGAGCTCACCTCTGCATTTGGCTGACAGCCCTTGTCTTAAGAAGCTTAACTTAAGAAGATGGTGTATAGACCAGGTTTAGAAGAGGAAATGCCATGGAAAGTGAGTGAAGAAGATACATTTCTTCTTCTTGAGGCCCTGATACTGCTTTCATTTTTCTTTCCTTACACCATATATGTATTACATTAGCCCCACTTACCCTGGGGAACCAAGGCTTACTAGTGATATTGAGTAAGTGGGGTTTGGGAGAGACTCCAAGGAAATATTTGCTTTTTTCCCCATCGACATTAATAACTCTTCATTTCAATCAGATTTTAGGTTTGTGGCCAGGTTGTACAACCCTTACTCACAGCTGTCTGTGAGAAATTATTATTAACTCATATAATCCAATTGACATTTCTGAAGCTCAGCAACAAGAAAAAAAGCTCTGAACTCTGGCCCTTGAGCCATAGGTTTTTAGTTTAGTTGTGAGGAGAGGTTCTTGATACAGTACATAATATTAAAGCCTCTCCTTTCATGTGACTTTAGGCTTACCAAATGGAACTAAGGCTACGTACAGAGTAGAAGAAAATATATTTCAGCTGTTGGAAGTGTGCATTAATGGTTAAATTCATTTTAGACCTAGTCCTTTTCCCAGCACAGTCAGTGTCAAAACTCCCATGATATCAGTATTTGGTTCTTCATGAATAAATACTGCAAATTAAGCTGGAGTATTGTGAATTGAACTAATTTTCCACCCTGTTTTCCAAGAACACAGAGGAAAGGTCAACTACTCTCAGCACAATGATTTTGTGCATTGGAATTGGCAAATTAACGCTGAATTCTGAAGTGCTTTTGTGACAGAGGCTTCACATTCTGTATCTCCCCATCTCTCTGACATTTATTTGTGTTATTGTATGTGTGTAACAATGAAAATAGATTTATAACAATAATGTACTAATTTTCTTCTGTGGACCCTTTTAGAAGAAGACTAATAACTCTTTTACAGTGCATAGTAACTTTATTCAGTTTCTTTTATTTTAATTGTAATTATCACCCCTTACAACAGCACAAAAGGTGTCCCTGTGGTGATGACATCTCAGACCACAAAAAGGATAGCTCTAGATCTGAAAAGAAAATCAGAATGTAGTTGGTACTGTACAAGTGTCTTCACATCAGCCATGGGACTCCAGATGAATATGTCTGGGAATATTGTTAATGCAGCAAAATGCTGATGCATCTGTCTCAAGCTTGCATGTCATGTACTTAATTCAAGCTTTGTCTACACCACAGCATAAAGTCGATTTTTAGGCACTTACCTCAATTTTACAATGTGACTGTCTTCCTCGCAAATACCATTAGGTTTGTTTTAAGGTCTATTTGACTTTCACTCCCTGCCCCTCCAACGCGGTGTAATGCTAAGTTCTAAAGGTCGAATTAATGCTGGTGCGGAAACAATGTCACTTTAAATTGATTTTATTGGCCTCTAGAGGTATCCCACAGTTAGCCCACAATGCCCCACAGGCGTTCATTCTGGCTGCTTTCACGTCTGCTGCTCTCCAGGTACACAGGAAATAGGTAACAGGAAGCCTAGGAATTTGAATTCGTTTTCTTTCTGTCTGGTGTGAATAGCAGATCTAGGAGCACACCTCAAGAGCTATCCATCACATCTAGCCATCATGACTTCTCAGGGTTTTTCTGATCTGAGTTCTTGGGGTTGCAAAAGAGCCCCAGCATGGAACCATAAGATTCTGGGTCTCATTTATTTGTGGAGTGAAGAATCTGTGCTGAGAAGACTGAATTAGAAAATGAAATGTGGACATTTATGTGAAGATTTCACAGGGCATGATCGAGAAAGGGTATGCCTGGGACACTCAGCAGTGCTTGGTCAAAATAAAGGAACTCAGGCAGAATTATCACTAAGTGAGAGAAGCCAACTGGTGATCTGGGACATCTCCCAAGACGTCACTATTAAAAGCAGCTCAATGCCATTCTTGGGAGGGATCCAACCATGCTCCCTGAGGCTAACCAAGACTCTTCAGGAGACCGTTCTCAGAACTCCGGTGGGAGCTGAGAGGGTGAGGAGGAGGAAGAAACAGATTAAGAGGAGGATGCCACCACTCAGCAGATGCCCAAGGATTCTGCCAGCCAGGAGCTTTTTGTCACCCTGGAGCCAGTTGCCTCACTGACACCTGATGCTCCAGGGTCTAGCAATGCTGCACAGGGTTCTTCTGCCGAGTAAGCTTTTTTTTAGAATGCTCCAAGAGTGTTGTGGCTGGTTTGGGGTTTAGGCTTACTTCTGTTGAGCATATTTTTTAAACTGCTACAAGTGGGTTATTGGTCAGGCGCAGTGGCTCTATTCCCCTTAGAACAGCTTGTTAATATTTCTGGGGATGGAGCACTTATCCTTTTTGGAGATCTCCACAGAGGTCTGAGCTAGGTACACTCTTATTTTTCACACAGGGTTTTTGGGGAGGCCTGATTTATTGTGGCTTCCACAGTAGCACACCTTGTCGTGCTAGGTAACCAGTAAATAATCTGGTACCATGGCCCCACAAAGCATTCTGGCAAATTTTCCAGCCCTGTGTTCCCACAGTATGAGCATATTTTCTTTTTCACTCTCTGTTATTCTAAGAAGGCTGATGCCTGGTTTTCAAACCTTGAAGAAGCATGGGAAGTTTGATCAAAGTTTGTCCCCTTAAGAATATTGCACTGATCCCTGGCCATTTAAATTTCCCAGGACTGCCCTGTACAGGCTTGAATTTCTAAAGATGTGTTCATCATGCACCTTTCCCACCCATCCCACATCAATGTTGGTGAAACATCCTTTGTGATCCACCAATGTCTGCAACACCATGGAAAAGTACCTCTTACAGTTTATGTACTCGGAGACCGAGGCCAAGATAGGAATGGGGATTCCATCTCTCACCCCTCCGCAGTTAGGAAACCCCCTGGCAACAAAGCCATCCACTATGTTCAGCACATTTCACAGACTCACGGTCTTCCCCATCAGATGGCACAGATTGCCTTGGGTGCCTGGGTCACAGTGGCCCTCGCTGTAGATCTGCCCACCCGAACTGATTTCCCACTGACCGGTAGCTGTCAGGCACTTCACACTTCCACAGATCAATTGCCACTTACTTGGCGACTGTCAAAGCATGTCTCTTTCTGGTATCACTGCACTTCAGGGTAGGGGGACAGCAAATCGCCAAGTTCCACGAGAGTGGACTTGCGCATGCAGAAGTTCTGCAGCCAGTGCTGGTCATCTCAGACCTCCAAAATGATAAGGTTCAGGTCAGCTAGCAGCTCTGCACTCCTGTTCTCCAGTTCTTTAATATCATCATCCAAATCATCCACATCCATCTCATCCTCCCACTGGCTTTGTGTAACAAAATACTGCATGACACTTCAGGAAGTAGCCATAGCACACTGTGCAAGGTCTATCAGCTATTCAGTATCCATGCTAGCACCATAAAGCAGCATGAACCAGGGACAGGCTCTGGGAAAATGGCACAAAAAATGGAGTGAAATTCCTTGGGCTATTTGTTTTCCAACAGCGAAGAGTGGGGGCAATGCACTCTAGGATGACGACATTAGACACCTACAAGCGCTTGCATTGCATTTTTTCCCCATAAGCCAATGGCACAAAAAAATGCAATGGGGCTACAGGCATTGTGGGCTAGGTACCCACAATGCATTGCTGACACAGTCAAACGTAGCTAAAGCAGTGGAGACACGCTATATCAACTTTCTGGCCTTTTGTGGACACTCATCTTTGAATTTATAAAATCTTGCAGTAAAAAAGTTGGCTTCAATAAATTCGACTTCATTTTGTAATGTAGATGTATCCTCGGAATAATTCTCCAGTGGGAAACTTTTAAGCCTGTTGTGGAATGTTATTGTCATTAAAGATTTTGCGTGTTAATTATAAAAATTATCTTGCCCATTGCATATAGATTTCTACTACTGTCAGTTGGTCAGAGAGTCTTTTTAATTCAAGAAGTAGCTTTACTGTCCTAGGACCTGAGGCTACCCATTATGAATCCCAGTAGTGGGTGAATTTCCAGTTAAAGAGAGATTTTAACACTGACCATAGGAGCTGGTTTATTGGTTTATGTTATCTTGAATACATGCTGCAAGGGACCTCACATAATACTTTCTTGAGTGCTGCTGTTGAATTACTAATAGACTTAAATTAGCATCCTACTACATCAGCAATGAAATATTTTGTACATTATCTAGATATGCAGGCTCCTTTCAATCTCCATTAACATAGTTAGACCTGCTTGGGATTTTTGCATAGGGGCTGAATATGTGCCACTCACGTTGGAACACAAATATGATCTAGAAATATTTTTTCTCCTGAAACTGATAATACTGCCATGAGTGTCAAATACGACAGTAATTTTCTTCATTGTTTCACAAAGCAAATTTGGATCCAACAGTGTGCCTGTGTTTTGACCTCAGATGGAATCTTCTCTCATAAAGCCTTTTGAGGACAATGGAAGGTAACTGACAATTGGATCAGGCTCATAATTGCTTTGTTTGATATTGGTAGTCACGCAGATGTAGATGGCCATTGATAGTTACTACTTCCTCTGTTCTGTGCTGACCATTTAGAGCTCAATCCTGCGAAGGCTAAGCCCTCTGACCTCAACCCACCAAAGCACTTAAGCAGGGGTTTAAGAAGATGAATAATCCAAGTTAAGAATATGCTTTACAGGACTGAGTCACCAAATGAGCAGCAAGGAGCGGACTAGTGGTCACTAATGGTAAACAGAAGTTTACGTCTCCTTGCATTGAAAACACTACACACAAGTGGCTTGTGAAGCCTTGGGATGCCCTTTCTCAAGTGACACTCGTCAATCCAGGAAGAGGCCTCTGTTAGAAATGCGGCTATGCTCCATCCACATCAGAGAAAACATCAAAATGTCTAAGCCTTTTACCACAAATATATTTTAACCATGTGTGACAGGATGTGGTCACAGAAGACCTCTGGAGATGTTTCCTGGTATGCAGATCAGACCAATGACACCTGCTGCCTTGTTCTCTGGGGCTCCCCAGCCACCCAGTTCTGCTGAACCAAATCTGGTCTTCTCCAGCCAAGGCACAGAGTTGGAATTACCACCCTCCTGCAGAGTAATGAAGAGGCTAATTAACCACAGCTCTGACAGGTGCAGTTCTAGGGCACAGCACTCAGGAAATCAACCCTCTGAAGAGATCAAAACCCTGAATTAACCCGTGTCACTCTGTGCAAAATATTTGCACATGGAGGGCTTATTATTGTAAGCTCCCTTTATCAATAAAAGGAAAATATGCACATTTGCATTTGGCTTGATTATAAGCAAAAGAGTTTTTATTAAGCAAAACAGTAGGACTTAAGTGGTTTTATACAAGCTGTATATCTACAGATGGGACAAAGCAAGCTACCATATTAAACAAAAGAGAAAATGTATAGCTAATTCTACTCTACTAAAAATCTACTTACTTGTGAGCCCTTACCCAAAATAGCTGTTTTTATATCCAGTGAAAGCTTCAAGTCAGAAAAGATCTGATGCTGAGCTGTCTCCAGCTAACTGTAAAGCACTTCTCATTCTCCTTAGGGTGTGTCAGGAAATTTCCAAAGCAGGCTGAAGACAAAGAGCTGAAAGAGTCCCTTTGCTTAAAAGACTTTCCCCCTGGGGTAGGAATCCTTTGCTTTAACATTCTCATGACGGGGAAAAAAATTGAATTCCAAAATAGAGACCTGTACCAGGCAGTATGGTTACATGTCTTTCTCAATCAACCACTTCCCAGACTGTCAGGGCAAATAAATCCATTTACAAGCCATCAGGCTGATTGCCCAGTCCTTGGGCTTAGGACAGCAATGATGGCCCTCATTAGCACATTTAAAACTATAGACTTACACATCTTATTTCCAACTTAATGCAGAAAAATGATAGATGCACAAAAATATGAAATACAATTTCAGCAGGTTATAACATTACAAATAATAGGTTACAAGACATATTTTGTCCAAAGCATATGAGTTTTGCATATTTATATTTCCAGTCCCATAAATTGCTATATTAATGTAATTATAATTTATAGATGAATGTCTCCTTTCTGACTTTCATTGTATCATTTAAAATCCACCTGATCAATTGTGATTTTACTTTTTAAGTGAGGTCTGTGAAATAATCAGTTTTATGATATAATGGTCAGCCTTTAGTATGTGAAGGAAATGTATTTGAAACCACTGATCCAGAGCAGCATCAGCTTTTGCAGAGATTGTTCCACCAAATGTAACTTTCTAGCAGAAGCCTTGAGTCCCCTTCTATTTTCTTTGAATCATCTGTTGCAATTTCCTTGACTTTGACTGAATTCTGCACACACAGCAACCTTTCAAATGTATTTATGTTCTCAAATCCCTTGGAATTTATTTATTACATATAAAGTGCTTTAATCTTGTGTGGTAGCTAACGGATGTTGCACCTGTTTGAAAGCTTGTAACATCAATGTCTGAATTATGCTTTGAAGCTGAGACTCAGTGTAAGTTTTATGCCCTTTATGGTGCAGTACATTGACTGCAGTAGTAGATATAATTTACTTACCATGTAGAATGGTAAATTAAAAGCTCAATAAGTTTCAAAAGTTGTGACACAGCTGTCAACAATTAATGTCATTTTTGATGTCAAAATATCCCTGTTTGTAAAATAGCACACCAGGGTCCATTTACGTATTGCCTCCCAAATATTAAAGCAAGAAACATAGGTTTAGAATGCCTGGACTTACTCAAAATAATTACATTTGAATGTATGGTATGTCAAGCTGGTATGGTAAATGTAACATTTCTAGGCTAATGATGCCTGTGGAGCTCCTTACGCACTCATACTAAATTGATTTCAATTAACATTTGAAGAACATGAATAACTATAGTCATCTATTTTACACTTTCAGCTGCACGGGTAAGCTCTGCTGGATAGAACTATGCCAGATTTTCTGGAAAGACACCCATCCTTATCAACCGGCTCATTGTATCATCTTCTGGAATATAATCCATTGCAAAGTACAAATTGTCTTGATCTTGGAATGACTAATATAGATGAACCACCCACTCACTGTCAGCCGCTGCAAGGATATGCCACTCAGCTTTCACATGGGCAACTTGACTCCGTAGCAGCACATCTTTCTTCCACAGGGCTCTTGTTGCATATGAGCTGTGTCTACACGTGCACGCTACTTCGAAGTAGCGGCACCAACTTCGACGTTAGGCGGCGAGACGTCAAAGTCGCTAACCTCATGAGGAGATAGGAATAGTGCCCTACTTCGACGTTCAACGTCGAAGTAGGGACCGTGTAGACGATCCGCGTCCCGCAACGTCGAAATTGCTGGGTCCTCCATGGCGGCCATCAGCTGGGGGGTTGAGAGATGCTCTCTCTCCAGCCCCTGCGGGGCTCTATGGTCAACGTGGGCAGCAGCCCTTAGCCCAGGGCTTCTGGCTGCTTCTGCGGCAGCTGGGGATCTATGCTGCAGGCACAGGGTCTGCAACCAGTTGTCAGCTCTGTGTATCTTGTGTTGTTTAGTGCAACCGTGTCTAGGAGGGGACCTTTAAGGGAGCAGCTTGCTGTTGAGTCCGCCCTGTGACCCTGTCTGCAGCTGTGCCTGGCATCCCTATTTCGATGTGTGCTACTTTGACGTGTAGACGTTCCCTCGCTGCGCCTATTTCGATGTTGGGCTGAGCAACGTCGAAGTTGAACATCGACGTTGCCGGCCCTGGAGGACGTGTAGACGTTATTCATCGAAATAGACTATTTCGATGTTGGCTGCACGTGTAGACGTAGCCATAAAGTGTTGGTGTCTACCTTCCCTGCTAAGCAAATCACTCTAAATTCTCCAGTCCCAAGAGTCTTAATTTTTACAAATATTGATTTGTCCATTTTATCCCTTTTGAGATGAATGTAGTTAGACTCCATCTGGCACAGTATTTTTCTCATTTGATCCTGGGCATCTTGGGACACTCCAACCTGTTTGTAACAGTACTTTAGGTGCCATATGATTTGGTGTGCCAACAAGTGAAGGTGCCAGACAGCATTGATGCTGATGCACTGCCCTACGCTCAAGTGGCTTAAGCCTGTTTCCACATCTGCAATTTGCTGGATCACCCCATTCATTACTGAAATCCATAATGTGTTGACATGAATGGTCACCACTTTGACAGTAGTTGATAGTAATTTGATAGTAGGAAGTACGTCTATTTTACAGTGTTATATTACTGACAAACTGCAGATAAAAGTTTAGAAAGTTGTTCAAATACAGGTTGAGTCTCTCTGGTCCAGAACCATGGATGGTGCCAGACCAGGGAGCCTCTGGACCAGAAAGCCCCAATAGCAGAGGTTTTCAGCAGCTAGGAGTGGAGCCAGTTTGTCAGGCTGGCAGGCCCAGGGCCAGCAGCCAGGGGCAGAGAGCCAGGCCAGTGGAAGGGGGACAGCAGAGCCCAGTGGCTGGGGACAGTGGTTGAGAAACGAGCCTGGCCAGGACACTGGCACCCCTGCCTCCCCGCTTCCCTCCATAGATCAGAGACGACTGACCTCCCCTGGTCCAGCAAACTCTCTTGTTCAGGGCTCGTCAGAACCCAGTAGTACTGGAGCAGGAGGTCCAAGCTATAACTCCAAAAGCCAGTGATTGTATTACTGACAATTGTTTTGAAATGATGCAATGTGACAAAAATGTGAAACACACATTTTTAAATCCGGTATTTTTGTCAGTTATTGATGAATTATACATAACTTGGAAGTTATGTGTTGAATATTTGAATAGCAACGGTTGGAACTAGAGTCATATCACAACGTTCTGAGTTTCTGTTCTTCTCTTTTTATTATTTTAGACCCCTGCAAGTTCATAAATCATCTGTGATCCCCAAGAACGTACTACACTCTGAGATGCCTCCGTTCCCAAGAAACCCTAGAAGATTATCTTCAGACAAATGAGATGTAAATGGAGGTCGTTTATTTTGCACCAGTTTGCAAAGGTGTGTTTAATTATCTTCTGTACTAGGATCTCAGTGATATGGAATCTCATTAATGTTGTACAATTAATAGTAGATGATAAAAGTTCCAAAATATATCTTGTCACTAATCAGGCGGAATGCTTGACATGCTGAATTGCGGAGGCATTCAAAGATAAGTTAATTGCAGTTCTGGTCTCTATTAGCTAAATTTAAGAGTGCTTACAAACACTATACAGTAAACTATTGCTTGATTGAAAGTGGGTTCAGCTTTGAGGTTTCCATTAGGAAGTCACCTGGAAAAAAAATCAATACAAATGGCTAGCCCCAGATTGACGGACCTTTACGGCAGATCCAAATACATTTATTAGTAAGATTAAAGACAGACATAGATGTATTCTGTGTAAGGTCATGGATCCTCTCAAGGAACTGTTCAACAGTTTGAAGAAAATCTTGCCCTGCATCCTTGAAAGCAGAGGTCTTTTGTCACTGGCTCTGCTGTAAGGAGAAGGAACCTGGCTCAGTTATATGTAGAGGTTGAGTGACTCGAACAGGATGGTTCACTCTGCAAGGAGAGAGGGGAAAGTTGGCTGTGATCATGGATCTGCTCTGTAGAGACTACTTCAGCCTATGTTTGTCCTGCCCAGCTCGTTACCATGAAGTCTTCTGCAGCCACTAAGTTAGGAGCAAGGTTGCCCTTAAACTGTTGTTTTCTCTGTCTCCAAAGACATGAGAGAAAAAACAACAGTAGAGATCACACCTGTGATTTCCAAAGAGAAGGCTCTCCTGTCCCATTTCTCTTCACTGTCTCATATGGTCTCTCCAGCTATCTTCAGTCTACTCTATCAGCATTTGTTTTCCTGAGCTTGAAACTCTCTTAATTCTCTAAATCTATATATATGTGTGTACGTATTTCTAAACAAACCCCACTTTGTTATTTAGGGTGTAAGAGTCCAGGTTATATGTAATTACCATGGGAACCACAGGGAGTCAAGATTTTTCTGGAGAAAGAAAAAGGACCAGCTCTCCGGTAAGTCAGTATTGGTTTTCTGAAATCCTGATTGGATAACTCTGCGGGTTCAAACTATCAATTAAGTGGGAAAGGTCCATTAAACTGGAATGAGATCTCAACACTTTACCATACTGTCCAGAATGCAATATTTAATTTCACAGTAATTTAGCCTAATTGCTAAATTGTGTTTAAATTGTATTGTGTATTGGTATTGTAGTTTCCAAAACAAAAATAAAAACTCAGTAGAACCAGAATAATGTATGTAAAGTATATTCTCTTAAACAGCAGATGTATAGACATGAGTTTTTTTCAATGTGGCTAATAATTGTGCATGGATAGATAAGCCAAATATTTGCCTTAAATGGTGGAAAGTGAGTAACATTGACCTTGGGAAGAATCGAAGGCAAATCTTGGCCATTTTACCTCTGCAAAGTCATCTGGGTTTTTTTCCTCAAACAAAAGTGCATCATCTTGAATTATATCACACAACACAACAAATGCTTCAGAAATAAGTTTCTTTGGAATATGTAGAAGTGGGCTTGGTGCCTTGAGAGATGACTATTTTAAACAAAGATGAATATAGCATTTTGATATCTAGAACTTTCATCTGCATTTAAAATAGTTATACTGCACAGTTTAGTTCTGTGCAAAAGTGCTAGAATTTAAATCGTCAGATAAGATGCCTTGCCAAAAGTCCTCTGAAACAAAAATATAATTTAAAAAATTAGGTGGGGCCCAGCTATTCAGATTTAATTTCCTAAAAATCTCTTCACCCAATTTCATTTTTCCGTAGCCCTGAGTTCATGTCTCTTTACTCTAGCCAGAAAGTGCTTCTGGATTTTTGTTTTTTAATGTGCAGTGTATACCTCAAAGTTTCTGCATTTCCCTTCCCACTCATTTTAGCATTTTCTGGTATCTAAAGATAATTTAGGCTTTGAATCAAAGTTACAGCCTTGATGCAATTAATTGCAATTTTGAATAAGTTGAGAGCTTTGGGTACTGTATGTACCAGCAGTATAAATTAGAATCTAATTGTTTGTCTCCATCTCTGACAATTACAGTTGCCCTAAAATGCAACAGGAATACCAGTTATTTATTTTCTTGACAAGCCGTACTTTTTCTACAATGTGATATTTTTATCTTGTCTTACCTTTCTCCACACTGTCAAGTAATTTTCTTCTCCTGGGAGCTTTCCATATAACCATTATATTATATCTCATTTCCCCTTTTATTAAATGGTAAATTATCTGCATAAAGTAATAAAGTAATATTTAATGGATTCTCAGCAAAGATGCATCAAATCTGGAGTGCATCATTATGTATACCTATACCAGTATCTGATAGGAAAGGCATCATTCTCCCCAGTAATTCATATTCCTAATTACTTGTTTGGGATGAATAGTAATTAGGAATTATTTAAAAGGAGGAATGCAAAGAGCATCTCACACAATCCAAAACTGATTTTCTTATTCTTGTTACTTTGGGTCTAGAGAGGGATACTTTTGCTGATGCTGAATAGCATTGTTTGCTATGTGTAGTCCTGTAGAACAGAGTACATCTACACAACATGCTGTGGGTGGATTTAGCCTGCAAGAATGAGTTTGATTCCAGGTACTGACAGCAGAGCTCAACCTTCAAGTCTGGCTAGCAAGCAGATTATTGACCCAGAGGCCATGCCAGGCTTCTAGAACCTGCACTGAAGCCCAGGCTGAATTGCGTTTTCTACTATTGCCAAGCACAGTAGCTAGATTCAAGAGTTTCCTTCTGCCCTCAGTGAGAGACCACTTGGTACTATTCCAGGTCAATAAGCTATTTTGCTGTCTGGCCAATACCCATCTGCTAATCCACAGATACATCTTTTGTACGTAAAATACCTTCCTCCATGAAGGAAATAGAGTTTCCTTTGAAAGGTCCAAGGGCATCACTGATCCTCAGTCTGAACCAAAAGCTGCTTCCATTGTAGCCAAAGGCAAAACTACAGGGAGCACAAGATGGAGCTAAACTCTCATTGCTGTCAGTGGATCCGGAAGCAGGATTGGCCTAGATCACAGAGCCTCTAATTTCCAGATGTTGTTGAAAACTTTTCTTGGAGAAGGGAGTGGCATGAGCAGAAATACAGAATTCAGGAAGTGTAAATATGAAGCCCAGAACCAAATTATGTTACTTCCTCCTGCTTCATTGAAAGGTCACACACAGAGAGAATGAATTTCCATCTACTATATGGGGGTGTTGAACTTGTTTTGGGTCAGGGGCCACTGACCCATAGAAAAATCAGTTGGGAGCATATAAAAGTGAGAATCAAAAGAAAAATAAAACCACCCTCACTGATGTAGCCCCTGAGAGAGCCTGTCACTCCCCCCCCCCCACACACACAATACAGCCCCATTAGGGTATGGGGAGTGAAGAAAGAAAGACTGAGGTTCAGGGCTCCCCCCAGGCCATATTAACTATTCTGGAGGCCCAGGGAGATTCAGGATTCAGTTTGCAGCAGGAGGCTGCCA
Source organism: Carettochelys insculpta (assembly GCF_033958435.1). Taxonomy (NCBI): domain Eukaryota; kingdom Metazoa; phylum Chordata; order Testudines; family Carettochelyidae; genus Carettochelys; species Carettochelys insculpta. The sequence goes on from NC_134148.1 coordinate 16,929,151, forward strand.
GGGAGGAGGTGTGGGGCAGGTGGGAGGGTGCAGGAGTGGCCTGGGGCTGGGAGTTGGGGCTGGGTGGATGGGAGGGAGGCTGCGGGAGGGTACAGGAGCGGCCTGTGGGGGTCTGAGCAAGAACAGAAGCAGAAGCAAGTGGGTGCAGGGTCTGGGCAATGGAGAGTGCTTTCCTGGTGCAGCTCTCCCTCCACTCTCAGGCATGGCCCCCACAGTGCCAATTGGCCACAATTCCAACCAGAGTGGTGCGGAAGAAGCTTCCAGGACGTGTTGTTGTCTAGTAGAGATGAGGGGAGCGGTGACAGCGATTCCAGCCCATGAGACTTGGGGCTCCACCATGCAGCAGGCCAGATGCTGGGGACGGGGAGCCTGAACCCTTGGGGACCAGATCCAGGCAAGCCACGGGCTGGTTCCAGGGGTTCCCCAGCCCTAGACTGTGTATTCTAGAAACTTTGTGTTTCTGTCTGGCCATCTGTCTCTGAGTCCGTCTGTTCAAGAACGCTTCCAAATTTTATGGTGCTAGCTTCTACCATTGAGCTTTGCAACTTCATCTTATCCTACTCATACAAGGTAAGAATTCGGTTGTTCCAGGAGAATGTGATGTGCCTGGGATTTAATTGCTTCTCATGAAAGGGAAAGGGGCTGGTAGGAAGGGCAATTCTAATTAATCAGAATGACCAATGGGGGCAGTAAGGGGCCAGAAATGGTGACCATTTGCTGAAACAGTAACTGAAAGGAGGAAAAAAATGGGGAAGTAAAACCAGTGAATACTCTCATAATCATACGTATTTCATACTGTTTGTGTTATAATAGTGCCTAGAGGCCTCTGCCAAAATCAGAGATGCATTTTATCATGAAATGCACAACTAGTTGTGCTGTGCACAACATACACAATTATAGATAGTCCCTGCTCCACAAAATTTATAATCCGACTAGACAAAAGGCAGGAGAGGAAACAGTGAAAATGGCCTTATGCAAATTACTTCATAGCAGGTTAACGTATAAAACAGGAGTAGTACGTGGGGTCTCCTGATTCCCCATGCAAGATCCTGTCTACTAATGTACATTACTCTTGAGACTAGTTGCTGACGACTTAGTGATATTCACCCAGGTCCAAGTGCTTCTTTTGATACCAGCTAGGAATGTGAATATAATGATATTCTGATAGCTGTCCATGAACCTGAACATCATTGGCCTGACAGACAGGACAGTGCAATGTGCAAGAGTATCTACAATCCATAGAAAGATGAATCTAAATGTAGGTTCCTAAAAGCTTTGACTGGTAAGGGTCACATATGCCTTATTCAAGGATCAGATACAGAATATGAAAGAACATTCTCACTGGTTCCTTGCACTAAAGCTTGAATAATTTACCTTTACTTCATCCATGCACTTTTTCTAGTATTAGGACCAATCCAGATTTTATCTATGCTAAAGTTGCATATATTTGCTGAAGTATTAGACAAACCATGACCACCAGCACCTGGGGGATAAACTTGCTCATTAGAAGAACAGAACACAGCTAGCCTGCACATACAAACCTACAACATAATCCATCTCCTTTCAGCGTATGCACTTTCACACAGGATGTGACATTTCTGACAGCTGGATGTCAACTAGTTAACTATGCATTCAACTGCTAGCTGTGGGCCACCTGTCTACTTATATTTATATAGAAAATTCAGGTGTCACAGCAACTGGGAAACCTATTCAAATTTCTGCATCATTCAGATGGAAAAAAAGTGAATCCAAACCTTTAATTAGGACAATATGCTGTCTGCCTCCCATTCATAGTGGGGAAAGTTTTCTCTGTAACCTCTAGCCAAGCTATTCCTTCACCAAGATGTAACTAGGTGCAACTCAAGTGAGATTCCAATTGTGGTGAAGGGGGTGGGGTCCTATTTGGGCAGTTAAAGTATATTGGGGTGCACTCCCAAAAGTGGTTTCAGATTGAGTTTTCTGAATCACATAGGAAAAGCCCCTCTGAGAGCAAAGGGAAATGATGACTGACATTTCCCAATGTACAGTCTGGATTGCCCTTTACACTGCTTCACTGTGAGAGCGACCACTCCTGGCCTAGCTTACATGCAGCCTTTAGCATATAAATTGCTTCCAGATGAGTTATATGTGTGCTTCTGGCCACCCATTCCTGGATTATATTGCAGCAAATTCCCAGGCCCAAACTTGGCCCCAGAAATGTGCATCTTGTACTGCTCAGTTCTCTTCTGGACCAGGCCCACTGCCAGGAGGGCAAAATGGGGCAATTGCCCCAGGGCTGGGTGATTGAAAGGGGCCCACAGCTTTCAGATGCTAGCCCTTCTATTGTGGCAGCAGCATCCGTCAGAACCCTTTAAATCGCCACGAGAGCGCCATGCTGCATGCTGTGCGCGGGGCCAGGGGGTTGATACTGCACTGTGGGCAGCTCTGAGCGCTGGATGCCCCACCTCTTCTGTTCCAGATCCCACCCCTTCTGGGGGCATGGACCCAGCCTCCTCCCCGCCCCCGCCCCATGTTGGCCAGGAGCTCATAAAAGCTGTCATAGAAAGTCTGTCATTTCATTAATAGAAACTTATATGCACAAATCCTCTTACCCAAATTAGATTCCCAAGCACTTCCATCCAAGCACACTGGTTTAGATAAAACAATAAAACATGTTTATTAACTAGCAAAAAGCAGATTTTAAGTGGCTACAAATAATAAGGTAAAGAAGTCAGAATTGGTTACAAGGAAACAAAAGATGAAGTGCAAATCAATACCACATTTATTAGCTAAGTGACTGCGAAGCAAAAATGTTTCTTACTCTATATTTACAACTGTCTGCTGGATTTTTCCCCTGCCAAGAACACCACCTATGTTCAATGATGTTTTCTTTGCCTTTCAAATGCCATTGATGCTGTGGGTGAAGATATGGGGAGAGAGGTGACTTGTGTCCCCTTTAGTACCTTCTTCTGGCATTTCTCTTCTTTGAGAATCACCTCCAGCTGGGATTCAGGCAACAACAGCAACTCTGCTTGCCAAGATGTAAATTTCTCGATTACCCTTCTTCCTGCCAAAGAATGGCCATTTAATCAGGGCATAGTCCATTGATTTTGTTGACACCTGGTTGACTCATCAGGTTACCTTTTTATTTCAGAGGAACTAATTTGGGCTGCTTTCCCAATTTGAAATATGCCTTAGTAACATCCTAAAGTAGAATCTTATAATTTTACATACAATGTTGGCACATATATTTTATCAGGGCAACAATGATCATCAAATTATGAGTTTTTAAATGATACCTTACAAGGCATACTTCATGCAACGTGTTAGCCTTATAAATATGGTGAATATAGTGGTACAGTCTGTCACAATGACATGCAGAGATTCCCAAATTGACCAGAAGTAGGGACATACTAGCTGGTCACAGAGTCTTTAAAAGTGGTAGTACTCCTTTCAGGGCTTTAGGACCCTGCTCTAGGAACTGCTGTAGAACTACTACCTACTACTGTAGAACTACTACCAACACTGCCGTCCTCGAGCAAGCTGGAATCCCAACCATGCACACCCTCCTCAGGCAGCGTCAGCTCCGCTGGCTTGGCCACGTCCACAGGATGAATGATGGAAGGATTCCAAAAGACATCCTGTATGGCGAGCTAGCCTCTGGCAAAAGATCTCCCGGACGCCCCCAGTTGCGCTACAAAGATGTCTGCAAGAGAGACCTCAGAGAGGTAGACATCGAGCTGGACAACTGGGAAGAACTAGCAGATGAGCGCAGCAGATGGAGGCAGGGGTTACACAAGGGCCTTCAGAAGGGCGAGATGAGGATCAGCCAGCTAGCAGAGGAGAAGCGAGCGCACAGAAAGCACAATAAGGACTTGCCAGACACCCACCACATCTGCAAGAGATGCAGCAAGGACTGTCACTCTCATGTGGGTCTTCATAGTCACAGTAGACGCTGTAAATGAAGTCCTCAATTGAAACTATAAGGGGCACGATCCATAGTCTATGCAGACGGAAGGATGCCTACTACTACTACTAGAACTACTACCTACAACCTAAGGCATGGAGTTCTGGAGGTATCCTCTTTGTTGCTGGGGACATGTTATTTGGTGGGGAGGTAGTTGAGATTGCTTGTCTTACTGGCTAAAGCCTGTAAAGTAGTACGAAGAGAATGTGGCCAAGGACTTTGCTAGTTTAATTCATTTTAGCTGCAACTGAAGGGGGAAAAATGTAAATTAATCGAAAGAACTTCTGCTGAGCTTCTGTCTAGCATCATGGTTCCTGCCCCAACCTCTACCCCTTACTTAGGCACCAATCCTGAAGGATATTGAGTTCCTCCTGCAAATTGCTGAGCATCCTTGAAGTCAATAAGAGTTGAAGTGTCCACCCATCTCAGGCTTTGAGTGACAATCTCAAATATAGTACTTGCTAATAGTTTAATCTCCAAAAACATAACAAATGCAATCTTTCATGGTCTTGAGCATTTTCTGTGAAATGCTATATTCTGTACATCTAACAGGATTGGCTTCTAATGTGTAAAACTTGATCAAATTCCCTGCAGAAATTGGGGGTTCTCATTCATTAGCTCAGAAGTTTCTGGCTTACTGCCTAGTTTTCTGAAAAATTGATTGCTAATCAACTCTGTTTTTATACAGTTGTAAGACAGCTATAGCTATCAGATCTTTCAGTTCCAACTTGCTTACTCGGGCTCTCTCTAGTCTAATGTGTTTGTCCCTGAACAATCACTTAATTTTACAACCTTAGAAGATGTGAGCTACTGTGTGGATGAGATAATAGTATAGGAAGAATGGATTTAGGTTTATTTAAAACCTAGGGAAGCTTTTAGGGCAAGAAGTAGCCTGTAAAGGAAGAATGCAGCTTAGTATCTTTCCCAGACAGAAAGAAAAAAATCTGAGTAGCACATCACCAAGAGAAATTGGTCCAATAAAAAGATATCTCCTCACTCACCTGTCTCTCTAATATCCTGAGAATGACATGGCTACCACAATACTGCATATTATCCAAGGTAGCTGGGGATGCAGTCCTATGAAGATGGCCCTAAATCTCTGACTACGCAAAGCCAGAAGTACAAGACAGGATGGATTGCTTCACAAGTGCCCAGTTCTGTACACTTTCCCTGAAGCTCTCTTATGAGCTTCTGTCAAAAGATGGACAAGATGGACCATGGTCTGATTCAGTATCCATACTTACAAAGATCCACCATAAAGCATTTCAGTGACCTACAGATAACATGCACTCTTGTCAGTCTGCAAAGAACACGTTGGAAGCACTGAAATTCTGCCCTCTTATCTACATGCTCAGTGTACATAGTCTCTGAAACATAGGACTGTAATTTGTGATAGGTATGCTAATATAAGCCACTGCTGAGTATGTTACCCAAGAATATTCCCCATGCCAGAGGCTACAATTCTATTACAGCCACTCTGGCAAGCCTTGGCTCAATTGCTAACTCTTTTATCTCTGGAAATCCTGAGTTCACTCCCCAGTGTATCAGTGAAGATGACAACCATTAATATCTCTGGGGAAAGCGATCAGTTCAACTGATCTACATATACTCCTTTCCCACAGCCCATGCTGTGAACCCATGGAGGTATGGTATCATCCTTGACTATGACAAAGGCATCCTGGGTTCAAATCACACTATAGACAAGAGTTTATACACATCTGATGAGTTCCAATAAGAATGAAACTGGTCACATGCTAACATGGTTTCATCAGAACCTTATTCTAATAAATATAGTCAACCCTGATTGGGGTGTGCTTACAGTTCACTTGTCTGTGAACATAGCACATGTAGCTAACAGTTGTTGGTCCAATTATCTGGGGAAAGTGATCAATCCAACTGATCTACATTAATATCTCTGTTGTTGCTATCTGTAGCAATAGCTGTATCTTGAAGGACTGACTCAGAATCTTGGAGGGCAGGTTAGATTTTAAACACATTTTTGTGTTTACCTAAGATTTGTAAGAAATACATGGCTTTCATCTGCAGAATATTAGCCTATGGCCATCACTGATAATGCTTGTATGTTACGTAAGCCAAAGAGTATGCTGAGTGTAATATGTGCTCTCCTAACAACAGTCCCCACTAGTCTGGCCACTGTGAATTGTGAAGGGTTAAAATTCATTCCTCTAGTTTCACAGTCAGGGACAAGTAAATATCTAAAAGATGTTTCTGAATTTTGGATGGGTCTGTGGTGTATACTATAGTGGCACTGAGGCCACTTACAGAGTCTGCTCTACAGCCTTAGCTAATAGTCAGCTGTCTTTTAGCGGGGTAGAGGCTCATGCCCTAAGATACAGAAGTCCCAGCTTTGATTCAAACTAGGGTCTGTCAGTGTTACAGTTGCACCTATGAATACAGGAATGGCTGGTACATGAATTGTCAGGTCAGATGCATTGCAGGCTAGATGGCTGGTGCAGTAGGGCTCTCAAAACAATATTCTAATCAAATAAAGTCTACTCATCACCCTTGAGGTATCACTTATAAGGCCTGATACTGTAGGCCTATTGTAGGGCGTGGGAGGTGTCTGGTTCAAACAGTGCTTAATTCGCTACTACGGATGACTAAATTACATTTTTGGTATTGCTATGGAGCCTCTTAAACCTGACATAATTTAGGGCCTCAGTATGTCTTAATCCAGCCCTCCATGAGGTGCTGACTGCCTCAGGTTTGGTGGGAGGAAATGCATGCTCATGTGAGACTACCTGAGCTCTGGGAAGAAAGTGTATTGGGGAAAATGGTAATCTGGCCAGTGGAGAGGAAAAAGGTCATTTAGGGCCACTTCTGTGCCCAGAGGATGGACTGAGGAACTCCAGTACCTCTGGACCATTACAGAAGAGACTGCTCCCCTAAGGGCCAGTGTTGAAGTAGGATTGAGGAGATGTCCAGAGGAGTGGGGTTAGTCTGATGTTTCAAAGTCCCAGTTGAGGATCACCAGCTACACACACTGACCCGTCTGCCAAGGTAACTTTGTCCTTTGGGCACGTGAGGAAATCAGCAAAGTGAGTAGTGCTGGTGGGGGGCTTAGAACCGGAAGAATAAGGGAGGAAAGACTGCGCCAGATTGCAGTAGGTGAGGAAGTTCAGCTACAAGAGGAAATAAACCCTATTTACAGTTGAGTTCCACAATGGTAGAATTGTACTGCTGGGCATTCATTGCATAAGGATGTTCATGTTGTTGTATTTTTAAGTTATGTTAGTTGTCCTAGGATAGGTGTAGGAGCCCTCTTTTTTAATGCTTGTATAGAAATACAAAGTCCCCTCCCCCAAACAAATAATCTTTCTTTCCAGCAGACATTTTAGAAGGCAAGATACACAAGCACATGTGGAACGTGTTGTGGGATTATTCTATTTACTGTACTCATTAGGCCTTCATCACCATAGCATGGAAATACCTTATCATTTTTATGTTTCCTCCTAGCATGCCTGTGAGGGAAGATAATATTAGTCCCAATTTAGAGATGGGGAGTTGAGGTGCAGAGAGACCAAAGGCCAGATTTTGAAAGGTATTTGGGCCTCCAAAGCTTCCTGCAGACACCCAGTGGGATTTTCAAAATGCCTACACATCCAGCTTCCATTTATTTCAATCGCGGTTACGTGTCTAAACTAGTTTGAAAATCCCGCTAGATATCGATAATGTGCATTGTTGGTTACTTAAATATATTTAAAATCAGGCCCTAAGTGACTTAACCAAGGTGACCCAGGAAGCCTATGGTAGAGTGGGTTCATGAACTGAATGCCAGTGCTAGTTCCCAGACCATCTCCTCTTTATTGCTGTTATTACCAGCCTCCTAATTTTACTCTACAGTTCATAAACTGAATGATCCCAGGATAACAGTATATCCAAGCTCTTAGAACTGATATATTTACCTGTCAAAGACTAATACAGATTTCTTATGCATGGGCACACCTATGGTGGGGAGGGCAAGGGGAACAAGTGCATATAGGGGCCCAGCATTTCAAAGAGGTCTGGAAATCCCAGCTGCTGCTGCCGCTCCTGTGGCAGCAGCAATGGCCAGAGGCATGGGCCCCTTTGAAATGCCACGAGAGGAATGTTCCACAGGGCTCTGAAAGCTGGGGTGTGGGGATGGCCCCATGCCATGTTCTGGCAGCACTAAGGGCTGACTGTCCTCAGCCCCACTCCTTCTCCTTGAAGCTATGCCCCTTCCAGGATGCAGCGCTAGGCCCTCCAACACATTTCCCCCAAGCCCACCATGGCTTTTGGACCTGCGGCTTATGCACAGCATAAAAATGGGGGCTGGGGTGCCTCTGAAAGAGCTACAAATATCCTAAGATTTAATTATGGAGGAGAATGATCTTAAGCAGTCTAGCAAAGGTACCGGATCCTAAACTGGAAATGCTGCTCTGTGAACAAAATAATTAATTCTTGCAGTTTAAAATTAATGCTGAACTCCTACTGGTAGATATGATGACTCAGAATGCAATTATAGAAGAATTGCTTCTGTAAGAGTATTTCAGGGGAAGTTGTGTGTTTAATACTTTCCTTATAAAAAGAAAATCCATCAGTGATGACTCTAAAATTTTTGTATTTGTGATGATGCAATATAAAGGGATTTATAATGTATAAAGAGTGTTGTCTAGATATGGTTGTAGAAATTTGCTCCTTATTTTAAGGAAAATGACTTCTACCAAATGTAGAAACGAGTCACAGAAGGGGGATTGATTTCAGATGTGGAAAATATTTTGCCTAGCAATTCAAATCTAAATAGGAGGATGAGCATTTGTATGCGTATGTGAATGCAGATGTTTGATTAATGGTTCTCAGAAGACTTTGTCCAGAATGGTGACAATAGATTGAAATTATCTCATTTCTGGAGATTGTTCCCGTTGAGAGAGAGACTATCATGAGCCTGGCTGCGTTCCTCTGGTTAATATTTGACCACATCCTCGATGGGACCAGAAACTTAAGAGTTTTTTAGTTTCAGAGATGACCAAAGCCAAAAAGCTTACGTTCTGATTCATGCATTCAAAGAAAATCTAAACCCACTTTCTTCTTTTTTGTGTAACACAAAGCAATTTCCGATTTATAGTTCATGATTTGGCCCATGTTTTACTCAGTAGTTACATATTAATCTTTCCAAGTAGAAGTAGTTTGACAGAGTGTACAGGCATTAATTATATACAAAAAGAGTTGACTTTTCCCTAGGGAAAATATAAATCAACTTTGACATTCAAATTTATTCTTTGCCAAGGGGGAAAAAACTCAGTGTTCTGATACAGTTGCAAAGACCACAAATTGCTATAAATCCAAAGAAATTCAGACTTCACATAATAATTGAATCTATATAGTAATTGTATATAATCAGTTGAATATGAATATGTTCTTTAACTGCAGCTTAAAATTAGATACAGAAAAAAAAATCCTGGATTTGAACTTCTAGGAGAATTATCTAATCAAACACCAATATTTGCTGGCCCTTCATCCCTGATGTGGTGGAAAAATACCATCAGAAAGGCTTAGTCGCAGACACTTACTTGCTTTAAGGTCTTCAGATGTGATATGAACAATGAGTGATTTGACTACAGCATCCTTGAAATAGGAAAAGTAGTCTACAAAACCTTGGTCAAGTTACTTAATATATCTGTGCTTCATTTTTTCACTCTGTAAAATGGGATCAAAATGCTAACCTGTTTGCAAGAAGTTATAAGGTTTAAGACATCAGTGTTCCAATATCAGCATCAGGAGAACTGTGGAAACTGCTACAAAAATGAAACAAAGTATAGTTATTTTAATTGGGAAAATATGGTGGTGTGTGTAGCTCTGTAAAAATACTCATTTTATTGAAAAATTTTCCTTAAGATAATTCTAGAAGTTTATGCAGCTGAAAGGATAACACCTAAATCAACATCTCCCCCTGGAGCTCATATAATTTGTATCAAAGGAGGATCTCTTCCTTCCCTACCTCTCCCCATGCTTTTAATAGTAGCTGAGCTTATGTATCTGAGTGCAGAACTTGGCCCATAGTCATTTTTCATTGAAGGTCTAATTGGTTATGTCTACACTTGCCAAAAACTTTGAAGTGGCCATGCAAATGGCCATTTCGAAGTTTACTAATGAAGCGCTGAAATACATATTCAGCGCTTCATTAGCATGTGGGCGGCTGCGGCACTTCGAAGTTGACGCAGCTTGCTGCCGCGCACCTCGTCCAGATGGGGCTTCTTTTCGAAAGGGCCCTGCCTACTTCAAAGTCCCTTTATTCCCATCTGCTCATAGGAATAAGGGGACTTTGAAGTAGCTGGGGTCCTTTCGAAAAGGAGCCCCGTCTGGACGAGATGCGCGGCGGCGAGGCACGTCAATTTCGAAGTGCCGCGGCCGCCCACATGCTAATGAAGTGCTGAATATGTATTTCAGTGCTTCATTAGTAAACTTCGAAATGGCCATTCGCATGGCCATTTCAAAGTTTTTGGCTAGTGTAGACACGGCCAAATTGTGGCATTTTCCCATTGACTCAAATAGAAAGCAAAGTTGCCCACACTCTGGCAAGCGTAGGGAGAGGGATTGTTACTGCTGTTATGGGTACTGTTGAAAGCATATGCAAAGAGTAAGGATGGTGCCACATACACCTCCTGTCCCACTTTGGAGTGCTGCAAAGGAGCAGCCTGGCCACTCTCCTAAGTAAGCATAGCAGCTGTGACTGGGCTACATCCCTGAATAAGCAATGCATTCAGTCTTCCTGCAGAATTCAGGCACTGACAGGTTTTTAAGGCTAGAAGGGAACGCTTGTGATTATTTAGCTGGACCTCCTGCATACCATGAGCAACAGAATGTCACCAAGGCTGTTTCTACACATGCCACTTTCTCCAAAAGTGGCATGCTAATAAACGGCCCAAAATATGCTAATAAGGCATGTATGTAAATTGCTGACAACTCCTTAGCATAAGGCCACATGATTTGGAGTCCAGAAGACACTCTTCCAGACTCCAAAACAGCGTTTAGAAGCGCAGCCCCCGGGGGTCTTCTGGAAGGCCCCTTCTTCCCAAAAATTTGTCTAATTTCAGTTTCCAGTCATTGGGTCTTGTTAGACTAACCTTAACTTTTGGCTGGAACAGAAAAACTGTCCAAGAATTTTAACAGATCACTGCCAGTTTGTTTGATCAGGCATTAGAATTGTTTTGAATTTTCTTATGGATAGGCCTCATTAAGGAAATTGTGTGTTAACGATTCACATATGTTGTCAATCATTGACTTAATTGCAGGCTCTGATTTACCTTGACACTCAACTCACACAAATGTCCTAGCTGAGTGAGATACACAAATTATAAAAACTTTCTTCTCAAAGTTATTCCATATCCCACTGTCCCTTTGCGCCAGGCAGTAAAAAGGAAGGTTGTATTATGTGATGTGAAATAAAACCATATGGTTAATGTAGCTTAATGTTGCCTAGTGCAATGAAATCATATGCAATTAAAAATGACAACTGGAAAATGGAAGGCCTATTTTATGTGACAGTACTCATCCCAAAAATTAAATGTTAATATAACATCTCATATAAAATGCATTATATTCTAATGTATTTACCCAAGACAATTCTGCTTTCAGGTAACATCTGGTTTGCAGTGAAATACTGCTTTTTTTCCACTCAGTTTTCTGGATGGGTCAATTAAAAGCACAGAGAGTAGGTGACTTCTTCACAGACACAGTCAGTTGTCCAGATGGGTATGAAACCAAGAAATGGAAAAACTTTCTGTACATCATCCGAAGTCCTGAAGTGATAAAGTCTCTTACCCTTATCAAATCAAAAATTTATTTTTGTACAGATAGAAATTTCCTCTTCAGTTCTCTAGGGTACCAGCCTGTTCCTTTCCTGGGAGCTCCAGTCTCCAGAAGGCCAAGAGCTTTCTCTTCAATATAATTATTCATTTCTTGCTGCTTACAGTGATCTTGTTCCTAGCTCTCTCAGTGTCCTATATTGCAATTATGGGTAGTATTGAATGCCTGTCACCACAGAAATCCAAATAATTTTGAATTCAGTGTTGTCCAAGGCCTAGAAAAGAACTTGCTAGACATCGTGAAACAAGAAGTTACTAAATGTTGGTAGGGGTACTTCTGAATGGAGCAGAAGGTCAGTTGAAGAGGGGAAGCTGAGAGATTATTTGAGGGTCAAGAGGAAAGAGGGAACTGAGAGAACTGACATATGCATTGATTTTTTGTGCTAGTCAGTCATGTTGCAAATAATGGCTCTCATTCAACATTCTTTATATAGGCAAACCCCCATTGACTTCCTTGGGCCTACATCTACACTACAGTGATCTGTTGACAAAAGTTACTGTTGGAAGGTATCTTCCTACAAAACTTCTGTTGACAAATCACAGCCACACATGCAAGTGGATTGCACCCTCGATCCACTCTGTTGACAGAGAGTGGCCAGACTACCTGTGGACCCTCCCTCAACAGAATAGCCAACAGGAAGCGCAGCAGACCAGGCTGCCCAGTGACTCAGAAGCAGTGGAAGTAACTTGGCAGGAGTGGTAAGATGGGAGCTTTTGGAGAACAGCTGATGGAAGTCTGATGTACAAGGTGTGATGATTCAATCCAAGGGTGTCTTTCGTCTCTAGCACTTATATTCCCCAAAGTTCCTTATGTAGGGCAGTGGGTAAGGGTAGCCAAATTTATTCAGATTCCTTGAAAGTGAAGGCTATTAACTGCTCTAGACTAAAAAACAAGAACTTCTACAGGTTTGATTGACAATTACAACTAATGTGTACATGGTTTTAGTGACATTTGTGTGAGCTATCACAAATTTAAACAGACAAAGCTAAATGTAATGCTGGGGACAAAATGAAAGCCTATTCAGACCAGTCCAAATTTTGACAAAATGTTTGTGCTGTGTACTGATGCAAACAGAGAAAAGTAATTAAAGCATCCCATTTCTCTATTAAATATAAAACTGACACCACTGAACAGATTGCTCTGCCATGGAAAATGAATGTTATGCAAATATGTGGGCTTTTAACTAATTAAGCCCTGTCTATTTAAAAGAAAACTTTGGGTTCTGAAAACAATATTCTCTGTAGGTAAGGCTACATCAAACCAAAGGTACCAACTCTAGACTGCAATGTTAAAGTATCATTCCTGAAAACAATAACACTCGGTTTACGTTAGACTCTCAGAGCCCCTGAAGAAGTTTTGGAGGCAAGGTTGAGGAAAATATTTGAGAGGAGCAATATGCCTTTATGAAGGGAAGGAGTGATACAGAGACGCTATTTGCAGTAACACAGAAGTTTAAAGGAAAAAAAATGAAGTTTGTAAATGTTATGTAATGTTAATTGATCTTGAAAAAGAATATGACTGGATTTCATAAGAGCTTATGGTTGGAGTATTGAGATAGGTCAGAGGAGAACATCTTATCACACTGGTTTTATTTAAGCCATTGATGTAATGGAACTACTCCTGAATCTCCCGAGTATTATGACAGAAGCAAGGCCACAGTGAACAAGAAGACAAGATACCTTTACCAAATCTCATAATCATTAAATGAAATTCTCTCAGATGTGGCTCTATAGCTGTGTCTACACGTGCACGCTACTTCGAAGTAGCGGCACTAACTTCGAAATAGCGCCCGTCGCGGCTACACGCATCGGGTGCTATTTCGAAGTTAACTTCGACGTTGGGCAGCGAGACGTCGAAGTCGCTAACCTCATGAGGGGATCGGAATAGCGCCCTACTTCGACGTTCAACATCGAAGTATGGACCGTGTAGACGATCCGCGTCCCGCAACGTCGAAATTGTGGGGTCCTCCATGGCAGCCATCAGCTGGGGGGTTGAGAGACGCTGCCTCTCCAGCCTGTGCGGGGCTCTATGGTCACTGTGTGCAGCAGCCCTTAGCCCAGGGCTTCTGGCTGCTGCTGCTGCAGCAGGGGATTCATGCTGCATGCACAGGGTCTGCAACTCGTTGTCGGCTCTGTGTATCTTGTGCTGTTTAGTGCAAGTGTGTCTGGGAGGGGCCCTTTAAGGGAGCGGCTGGCTGTTGAGTCTGCCCTGTGACCCTGTCTGCAGCTGTGCTGGCACCCTTATTTCGATGTGTGCTACTGTGGCGTGTAGACGTTCCCTCGCTGCGCCTATTTCGATGTGGTGCTGCGCAACGTCGATGTTGAACATTGACGTTGCCAGCCCTGGAGGACGTGTAGACGTTATTCATCGAAATAGCCTATTTCGATGTCGCCACATCGAAATAGGCTACTTCGATATAGGCTTCACGTGTAGACGTAGCCTATAAGGACTTAAGTCATCAGACCAAATACACATAATTCTTCAACGTCTGTTCTATATGCTCATAAATCTTTTATAGGACCTGTTTATAGTATACTTTTTCTTAAATCTGTCCCCAAATATGTCATCAAATATCTTTGAACTCCCCAGAGATCTAGTTTTCACAATTGCACCCAATTTTCAAATCCTTCAGTTTTTAGTGCTAGTCTGGAGATGTCTAGGTCCATTTTTCAGAGGTTCTTCATCCCAATCACTCCATGAAGAGTTGAGTTAGATACAGAATTAGCTTTGTCCAGTCACCTAAAAACATTATGTAGTATTGCTTCGCACTGATAACTGATCTCCATGTTTCATTCCACAGATAATTACACTTCAGCCAGCAATGGACAAAGTGTGACATGTAGGTAGATAGTATAAGGCACTATAAATACAATTTAGCTGAAGAGATGTTTGTTGCATGGAACTTGACACCTTAAATTGAATCTGTTCCAATCTCTTACACAATATCTATGGGAGTACATAAAATAGAAGCAAACTTTAGCTTTCACAAGCCATACATACTTACTATCTTTTATATATGGGACAGATATTTTAATCACTTTTAGAGGCTTGTAAGTTATTCTGTTCACATTCCAATGTGTATGCAACTGGATATTTGACAGACAAGATTTTGTAGTTTGAGGTCCACAAAAATAGTTTGTTCTCTGAAAGATTTCCGAAAGAGTTAACTTGTAAATTATACAGAATACACATTATATATTATGGTGTATTTTTGTGAAGAGGTTTTGTCAGCACTTGTTTAAGATGACCTAAATAATTTATTGGGGTCACCATACCTAATAATACAATCTTCACAGCCCTGTTAATAAAACCTTGATGTCATGCCACTAAACATCCCCTTTCCTTTATATGAGAGAATTTAAAAAAAAAAGGACCAAATAAAGGTTTCTGTGTGTGGTCCACTGCTATTTCTCCTTTACAGCTTCTGGTATTCCTCCAGCATCTGTTGATATACTATGATACAACAGCTGAGTTTTGACCTTTTTATGGACCAGTTTTGATTTTCTATCATAATAACTACAGTCCCTTCTGTTTTTACATGCAAACAGTACAATATGGGCAGCCAAAACAATACTGAATAAAATGATCTATTCCTGGCAGATTTCGGTAGTGCCTATGCAGTTATAAATCAATTCAATTAGTGCTAGCAAAATGCCAGGCCAAGACAATGCTTGAATTGACTCTGACCTTAGCATGACCCAGCATGACCAGTCTTTGCAAGGAAGTAGAATTTTCAAGACACATTGACTGGGCATATGAAGAGCACTTTTATAACAGATGTCACACCAACAACATTGCCAGATCATTTCATCTATAGCTAAACTGTTGAAGAAAGAGCAGGAATGTTCCAGTCATACTGGAAAAAATTGTCCTGACCACCTGAAACTGGCAGGAGTTTGTGCTGAAATAGTCAGCTCATTCCTGATTCAGAAGTAATCTGACAAACTGTGTGTGTCATTAGCCGTTTGGAGAGTATAGAAAACCACAGAAGGGTAATTATTGCTAAATCGTACCAGGAAGGGTAAAGATCATTATTTATTTTGACTAAGCCATTGATATACCTGAAGGATAAATAGTAGTCCTGGTTCAGAAGAATAACACCCTTGAGAAAACTGGCCAAGCAGCAGGGAACTTCTTTGGTTAGTAAAATGAAGAGCAGTTCCTTTAAATTTGCCCATAACTTTGAAAATCATCCTTGACTGACAACAGTACTCCACGAAGAGGAATAAGAGGGCTATAGCTCACTTCTCCTCCCTTGAGAAGTTGAGATTAAACAAGTTAAGCCCACTGTGATGGGAAGCCCCACCCCCTCTCCTTTCCCCTGCTGGGTGCGACCCTCATGCTCTCGCCATGCATGGCACTGGAGATGCTCTGCTCCTGCTGGCTGTCACAGGCTCTGATGGCTGGAGATGGTTTTCAAAGAAGAAAACGTATATCGAATGGCAAGCAGTCCTTAAAAACTAGCAATGTTATTTTATTTATTGTTAGTCTTTAAAGTGCCACAGGACTGCTTGTTTTTGTGACACTACAAACTAACATAGCTACCCCTCTGAGACTGTAAAGACTGAGGAACTGGTGCCCCAGTTTATCTCTTCCTTCATCTCTATTCATGCTCTCAATGACTCTTGAAGGACAAAGGGAACATCGTTGAATTAGGGAAGGACGCTTGCTGACACACTCAGCTAGTAAGACTGCTAGAACATGTGGTAAGAGAGACCTTTTTTTGCCTTGAATTCACTTAGCTTTTTAAGTATTAGTTGTAACCAGTTATTACTTTCATACCTCATTCCTTATAGTCATTAAACATCCATCTTTCAGTAGTTCATAAACTGCTTGATTGTTTTATCAAAACCAGCATGTGTTTGGATTGATGTGTTTGAGACTGTGATGGGCGAGGGGGTTGGCCCAAACTGGCCAATGGGTTGGGGCCAGGCTTGCTGGATGGAGAAGGCCCCTCCCCGTGGCTCTGCTGGGCATATGCCAACTGTATGGCCAGAGACGCCAGTCACTCGGGGCTGGCCACCAGGGGAGAGGGAGGTCCTGCTCTGACTGGGAAGCAGCCGCCTGAGCTGCAGCTGCAGCCGGAGTAGAAGTAGCAGCCAGAGACCTGGTGGCCTGTGACAGCTGGAAGGGGTAGGAAGTAGCCCAGGGCAGAGAGCCAGGAGGCTCCATGAGGATTCAGGGAGGAGGATTCAGGAGCCAGGATTCCCCCTGAGCTGGTGGTTAGGAGAATGCTCACCACCAAAAGGGTCCTGGCCTGGATCCTGGTGGAGAGGGAAGGCCCGGCCTCCCCGACCCCCCACCCATGTGACCCCAAGGAAGTGGGAGCACAACCTGCAGCTATTGACTAGGCTGACAAGGCCTGACTGCCATGATAGACTAGGCTGCTGATGCCTGACTGGGGGAATACTGTCTAAAGCGCTGGGCCGGTTGCACGGGTGATATTGGACACCAGACGGACTATAATACAGACCAGACTACGGAGGCCATGATGTTGACCAGGCCACCAAGGTTTGACAAGGGGGGAGCCCTCAAAAGAGGCACAGGGCTGGAAGCCCCACAACTGGGACACTTCAATTGGGTTAACAAGATTTGTATATTTCATTTTCTCTTAATGAAATGACAGACTTTGTATGAACTTCTATTTTCCAGAAATGTGCTGCGCAGTACAAGGCGCATGTTTGGGGCTGTGAGCTGATGGGGGTTGCCTTGCGTCTTAATTGATTGGTGTTGGGTTATAGTAATCACACAACAGAGCTGGGAGTAATTTACATGCTGGAGACTGTGCAGGCCGACCAGGTGTGGTTACTCTAGTCTTACAGCAAAGTGATGTAAACACACTCATGGCTGGAGAACTGAAGGGACACAGCTGTCCATCAGTCCAGCTTGAACACTGGGTAATGTCATGGTAGGTCTGGAAGAAACCAAAATTGTCTGGGTCTAGCTAACATGCCCTTTCATTTGGGGAAGAGTTAAACAAACTATCATTGTTCTGAGGTTGCTGTTCCATATAAAGGGGATTTCTTATACCTCTGATCGCCAATTTCTTGTACCCCTAATCAGTGGAGAGCTGTGCCGAGGCTACGTACTCAGACTAGCCATGGGTAACAAGATTTGGCTCCATGTGCCTACAAAAAGGATCATAGAATCCTAGGGTTGGAATGACCTCAGGAGGTTGAGTCCAGCCCCCACTGGCTGAGTTTGTGCAAAAGCTTTTGTGGTAAGATAACTGTTTATTGATTGAACCAACAGAACACTATAGGAAGACTATTTCAGCAGAGGAAGGGAATTTTATGTCTAATGATCAGTTATAAGCATTTACTGCACATTTTAATGTATAGAAACAGTGAAATCGAGCAGACAAAAATAATGAGCAAGAGGGGCTCTAGCTAAAACATTAAATCAAGTGAGGATTAGTGCAGGGCAAAAGGTGAAGAGGGCTTTCCAGTCATAATTCTGTTGCTATAACTACCAAGTACAGAATCAAAAAATCTCCTTGCCAATTATGTGCCATTATGTCTGTGCCACTGCTGAGCTGTTTATAATACATGCCACAGGCAAGTTCCTTTCTTTAGTGTGGATTAGGAATAGGATTGGAAAGCTCACATCTGCACATATTGGCTACGTCTACACGTGCACGCTACATCGAAATAGCTTATTTCGTTATAGCGACATCGAAATAGTCTATTTCGATGAATAACGTCTACGCATCCTCCAGGGCTGGCAGCGTCGACGTTCAACTTCGACCTTGGGCAGCACCACATCGAAATAGGCGCTGCGAGGGAACGTCTACACGCCAAAGTAGCACACATTGAAATAAGGGTGCCAGGAACAGCTGCAGACAGGGTCACAGGGCGGACTCAACAGCAAGCCGCTCCCTTAAAGGGCCCCTCCCAGACACACTTGCACTATACAACACAGATCCACAGAGCCGACAACTGGTTGCAGACCCTGTGCATGCAGCATGGATCCCCAGCTGCCGCAGCAGCAGCCAGAAGCCCTGGGCTAAGTGCTGCTGCACACGGTGACCATAGAGCCCCGCGGGGGCTGGAGAGAGAGCGTCTCTCAACCCCTTAGCTGATGGCCGCCATGGCGGACCCCGCTCTTTCAATGTTGCGGGACGCGGATCGTCTACACGTGCCCTAATAGGGCACTATTCCCATCCCCTCATGGGGTTAGCGGCTTCAACGTCTCGCCGCCTAACGTCAATTTCAACTTTGAAATAGCACTCGCCACGTGTAGCCATGACGGGCACTATTTCGAAGTTAGTGCCGCTACTTCGAAGTAGCGTGCACATGTAGCCACAGCTATTGTCTTTTCGAGATGATGTACTACTTTCTGCCACCCCATCCTATGGCAGAGAGATTGAACAGATTGATTAGAAAACATTATGTCCAGCTTTCACCAGTTTTTTATATATGTTATAGGTCTCCCCATGAATGCAGACAACGTCAGTTAATACTAATTGATATGCACATTGTGAAAGTTATATGTGCCCAAGAAAGGCAGGGTCTGTAGGAAAAAAGGCCTAAATTTCAGTACCAGAATATTCTGTGTACACTGTTGCATCACAAAAGTATTCTGGTTTGAACCAAATGGGATAAGGTGAGAAGAAAATGAACGTGTTTTCATCTAAATAGCTTAAGTACACTTTTGTACACATCTTTAAAAATCATGCTAAACAAAATAAAGTAGCTAGTAGTGATATAAACATACCAATGGAATTGCTTGGAAAGTAGCAGTACAGGTAACAGAATAGCTAATTTCACTTGATACACCTTCCTGTTCAAAGGCACCCTAATGTCCTGGGACATGTGCTACATCATCAGTTTCCACCTTGAGAGCATCAGGGCAGAAATGTGAAAGGGACACATTTCATCCTCTTTTAGCAATTCTAAGCATTCTTCTATAGCTTTCACAATATCCTACTTTGCCTGTAGATCCTTGCATGGCCATGGTTCTCTGTTAAATTCCTGGCAGTCTCTTCACAGCCTGATCCTCTTTCAGTATGTTAAAGATTCTTTAAATTGTATGCTACAGGTCATTTTCTTATCTATTTCCATTTTCAGTCTTCCTAAGAAATGTCCATTTTCACATATAAAACACACACATTCCAACTTTTCTTATTCTAATTTTAATTTCTCTGTTTGTTACAGTTGCTATAGCATTCTCTTTTTTTCTTACCTTCTGCAGCCTCCTTCCAATAAAGCATCATGTCACAATAAATCCCCATATCAAGTTACCTCAGGCCATGGTCATAAGCAT
Organism: Carettochelys insculpta; assembly: GCF_033958435.1. Taxonomy (NCBI): domain Eukaryota; kingdom Metazoa; phylum Chordata; order Testudines; family Carettochelyidae; genus Carettochelys; species Carettochelys insculpta. The sequence continues at coordinate 16,949,210 of NC_134148.1, forward strand.
CACTGAATCTACAGCTAAAACATAATTGATGCCGACCAGAAATGGACCCCTTTCTCTGGGCTTGCCTACATAGGACATTACTGCAAACTAGTGCACTGTAGAGTCATGCCATGGTTTGCTGCCCACTAACATCTCATGTGGACAAAACCTAATTAACAAATGAGATGGGGAGATGATCAGACACACATGTTTCTTGTCAATCAATGTGCCACTTTGAACATTTCATTCCCCAGAGGATAATATTCTCAATAGTTAATACTCCATAGTTCAGTCCTACATTCACATGTAATCCCTTTTGTGAATGACTGTGTTTATTCTGTCCTCTATTGGTTGAGGTAAGTATTTTGGGCCCTTTTACTAGGTCAGGGGTCTGCAATCTGCAGCTCTTTAAGGATTTATTTGTGGCTCCCAACCCTATATTCCAAAGTTAAAACCTCCTGATTATTTTCAATAAACAGTGAACATCCAAAAGCCCAGCAATGGACAACTTGTATCTAAATAGCAAATGAGATGTGATCTTGAAATGCTGGATATTCATCGCAGCACCTCATTAGGACAATTCTAGTCATGGTAACTTTGAAGTTGCAAACTTTGAAGCGGCAGCATGACTTGTAACCGCAGGCACTTGGGAGTACACGCACAACTTCAAAGTGCCCTTACTCCCAAAAATGTTTGCATGGGTACTTCTAGCACTGAATTTTCTCACAGTTCAGGGATAATTGGATCCTATGTTTTTGTTCAACCCATTGTAGAGAGAGGCATTGGTTGTAAAACCTGGATCTGAACTTCTCCAAATTGGGAGCATTAGGATACAGGAATTTTGGTTCAGGACAATATATATGGAAAATTAACTAACGCACAGAACATATGGAAACCAGTACAAATGTGGCCATTAATCTGGGAATTTCTGAGGTTTGCTGGAAATAGACCAACTTAAATTAGGACTTCAGATAGATAGTTTCTTTATTGTAATGACAGTTTTGGAACATTTTCTAGTGTCAGAAATACAGGTGATTTAAAAAATTCCATTATGTACTCTCCAGCACTCTTTTATTTAATGACATTTCCTAAGCCAAATAATGCACAATAGTGGCTTTAATGAGAGCTATATACACCATTCATTTGTAAAATAATCTTCCATTTCTCAATGGCCAGATTCTAATTTCATTTGCACTAATATAAATCTAGAGGAATTCGATACAGATACTCTCGTTTTACATGTGTATAACTGATCAGAATCTGGGCTCAAATTTATGGTTACTAAGCAGCCCATAAAAGAGTGCTGTATTCACTTAATGATAAATTACCCATTGTAATATATGAAATTTATGATCCCTCTTTTCAATTTATAATGATAAATTAGATTTGAACCAGTTATTCTACATCTCCTCTCCAACTGTTATCTTCTAGAGACACTAGGGATTTGGGGGTGGGGAGTAGGGGGAAGATGGTCATCTCTGCACGGAAGGAGTGGCAATTGCCCATCGTCAGTTCCTTGGAAGAAGGACTTGGTTTCATTGCTGCTTCTTCTACGCTGGCTGTGTCATCATGTAAGAGGCTCTGTAGCACTTTGTGGTCAACAGTGTTCAAAGCTGCAAAGAGGCCAGTGAGTCTAAGCATGGAGAAGCAGTGTCAGACCATTAGCACCAGGCAGTGCTCTCTTAGTACAGCAGGGCAACCTTTTTACAAGGTCCCTGCACCTTGTGGAGTTATACCAGAGCTAAACTTGTCCCAGGAGGTGTTTTGGGGATGTGAGTAAGTGCAAACAAATTTGGCACTGAAACATACAGATTAGAAATTATTTATTTTGATGATGCTATATAAACAGATATGTGCATTTCTGAGGGTGTAGGAACTGGAAGCTGTGTGCTGGGGAAGCTACAGAGTTATTTACAACTGTAAATGTGTAATATTACCGCCCTGCATGGTTTCACAGCTATTCATTTCAAATCACTCTGAGATAATAAGTGAAACAAAATAGTAAATGTTATTAAAATAATTATTATTCACTAAGAATAATGAATGAAATGAATAATTTGCAGATACATCACTAATTTAAACAGAATGTGCTACAGTTAGGTTACACACAGCTTGTAATGACAGCTGATGTAAGCAAAGAGATGCAAATCTAAGTCTGAAGGCAAATTCCTTTGGGGTGAAACTGCCCCAGTAACACACAGTTTGCAGAAGTTGGGGGAAATTAATTTAACCTACTATCTTTAGATCAAGTTATTGTGCCTAATTATTTTGTAGCACTGATCTTACTGAAGTGTAACAGAATGCTCACAGCAATTACAGTTATGTTAGCTGTGCAAAGTTCTAGTCCCTCCCCAGCCCTGACAGGTGATGTTATTCTACAAAGTAAAGTTTTGTAGGAAAATATTTCTGATGAGTGGATAAAATAGCATATCCCCTTACATTTTATATATCAGAGTAGCAGGCAGAAAATCAATTTTGTGCCTGGGCTTGTAAGTTTTTATTAGTTTTTCAAAGCTGATGAAAATGTATAGATATAGATATTCAAATGCAATTCAAGTAGGCAAGAGAGAAAATCAAAGTAAAGCATGATAGCCAAGATTCAGGAAGGATAAACTCATCACCAGAAGACTTGGAGAATCATGTAAGTAAAGGTGATCTGATTTATATTAAGGGAAAATGTTAAGAGTCACTTGCCAAGAAAAAGAGATGAGATCTGAAAAATAAATTCAAATTTTTATCAGTGGGGTACTGGAAACTGATTTGTTTGATTATAACAAAAAGTTCATTGTAATCGTTGTTGAATGTACTTTCTTATAAAAGTCTTAAATGCTTAAAAATATTTTGGAACTTGGCTAGTTTTTTCGCATATTTAACTTTAATTCTGACACTTCATAACTTTCACGTTTTGATTTAATGTTCTTTTTACATAGACTGTGTGCATGAATGTGTAAGTAAGTAATTCCCCCAATCTAGAGAGCTGCTGAGCTTTTCCCCACTGACACCCAACACCAGAACTTTTCAGGGACACATGTAACTACATACTGTGGTGTGAATGCATCCTACTTTTCACTACAGTGTGTAGGTACACATACTCTATATACTACTGCAAAGAAGGGTAGTATTTGAAGCTTTACAATGAAAGTTGAGTACAGATAGCAACTTGATACCCATTTAGGTAATTATTGAAAGTTGTTTAAACATTAATGCTCCCTGATGCATTTTGTGTGCAAAGATCGGTGTGTTAAAATGGTCCCACTGACCTAACAGCATGACATTATTTCTGGCACAATATATGCAGAGTGTAACCCACTGCAATTATTCTTTGTCACGATGCTTAGCAGCTAGTGCACTTAGACCCAAGTGTTTTCTTTATGTGAAGCCAAAAGGATTAACAAATTATCTTAATCTGGTTTTATGTGCAAACGTACAATTCCCACAGATTGACTCTAACAGATGGGATATTAAGAGCAAAACAGCATGACAAAGACTTGTATACAAAAGAGCCAACGAAAAGGGTTTCTATCACCAATGGCTTCTTTGACTGTCTTCTGCTGCTGCTGAGTTACCGCTTGGTGTTTCCTGCACTCATAAAATAATTGATCTTGTTATAATTATCACCGAGCACACAGGCTGTGTCTACACTGAGCTGTAAGGCCAGCAGCTTGATGCAAATGAGAGGTCTCAAAAATGCAAATGGACACCATTTGCATATCAGTGCAAGATTGCCCTGCTGGCAGAGGGTGCTGCTGGCAGAAAACAAGCAGTGTAGACGTGGTTCTGTTGGTAAAAACCCCTTTGGTGTCAGCCCCCTATCCCTGATTTTTTCCAGACATTAGGGGTTGCTGACAAAGGGGTTTTCACTGGTAGAACTATGTCTATGCTGCTTATTTTCTGCCAGCAGCAGCCTCCGCTGGCAGGGTGATCTTGCACACATATGAAAATTAGCCATACAAATATGCAAATGAGAAACCATTTGTACTTTCTAGAGCCCTCCTTTGCATCATGCTGCTGGCAGCATGGCTCAGAGTAGACGCAGCCACATTGTTTAGCCAGCCCTTTCTTTACTTTCTCCATCAGGGTGTCTATTACTTAGATATTAATTTGATGGGCATCTGTTTTCTTGCTAAGGGTTCATTTAGATCGTTATGTGTGTTCAAATGTCATGATGATGGGCACCATGTAATAAACTAGATAGCTACAGCTACACTAGAAGCATCTGTCTACAGAAGTTACAGTTGGAAGAGATGTTCCTACAAAACTTCTGTCGACAGATCGTGTCTACACATAAAAGCAGATTGATCTTTTGACCGGCTCTGTCGACACAAGGCCCCCCCTGGAGTGTCTACACATCTTCTTTGTCTACAGTTTTTGTTGACAAAATACATTTTGTGTGTAGCTGCTCTGCGAGTTTTGTCTACAAAGCTCTCTAGTATAGATGTAGCCAATAGATAAGCACTATTCGTGTTAATAACTGAATGATTTTATTGTGCAAGTCCTTAAGCTCAGGTCATTGATGAAGATAGTATTCTATTAATATAAAGACATACTCTAAAAATTTCTCATCCATCCTAGTATGAGGGATCTGAGAGTCAGGAGTCCCTTTTTCTCATTCTAACCTTGGCAAGGGCTTACTTTGCAAACCTTGATAAAATCATTTAATTTCTCCCTGTCTGTTTCCTCTTATGTAAAATAGATATCAGACCATATTGATAGGGATAATGCCCATCTTTGTAAAGTGCTGGGGCATCCTTCAGTAAAGTTCATGTCCTTCATAAAATGTTCTAAAACTAATGCAAAAGCTGGGTGCTACTGGGTAATGGCCCCATAGTCTCCTTCAGGCACACTGGCTTTTCAGTTGTGTCAGATGTCACTGTGGCAATCGCCCAAAAAAAAGTATGATGGAAGTTGCAGATAAGTCATGCCACATGGGCAGCTCTTTTGCATGGCAGAAAAAGGGGGTGGATGATGCCCTTATATGGCCATCCAGAAATCTTCAAAGAACAAGAAGTATGTCATAAATAATTTAAGAAAGAGGATGGTTCAGAGTGATGAGCACTTAACAGGTTTAACAGAAGGCATCCCAGGTGAAAAAAAAGGAAATTACATTCCCAGCTGTGCTTACAAAGTTGTTTTCTTCACGGCTGAGTAAATGGTCTGTATTTAAATCTACTTTCATTCAAACCCTTTCTCCCAGGTAGATGTCTGTGTTTTAATGAAATTATGGAGACATATTGATGTTTTAATTTTAAAATCCTTTTTTCTTCAATAATATGTTTTTGTAGCTAAATGGAAACTGTTCTTGTAAGTGTCCTTGGGAGACATCTCCCAGTTAGATGGGGAAGAGATAATTGAAAATAAAAACTAAAGACATTTTGGTTTCAGTGGGGCTGATTGTACACACTCAGAATTCCCATTGGTGTCTCATATTTATTTGTATAGTAAATGAATACTTTGGTCATGTGGCCTTTTGGCATTTCACTGAAGAGATAATACTGCTCTCATTCTCAGTGGGAGGCAATGTTGCTTAGGGCCCAAATGAGGGGCCTCAGTGTCAAGAGACCCAATTTCTACTCCACAACTTGCCATGGACTCAGAGTCATTGAAATTCTTCACATCAGTTTCCTCATGTGTAAAGTACAGATAGTGCCTTATTGGCAGGGATAATACCCAGCCGCAGTAAGTGATGGGAGGTCCTTCCATAAAGCGTGATATACCATAAGTATGGGATGTTGTTAGAAGTTGTTACAGTAAAATTAATACAATATAAAAACATCCTATCAATGAAAGTAACTGGAGCAATTTATCAGTGGTTAACAGCAAGATGCTCAACAGCTACATGCAATGGTCACTTTATATTGCAGCTTCTCTTTTTAAATCGTACCTAAAGTCATGAGGCCCTAACAATACCATGGTCTGTTTGGTAGTTAAGGTGTTACCCTGGGATTCAGGAGACCTGGGATCCATTTTCTGTGTCAGGATTTTTCAGGCTGTTTAGCTACTATTTCATTCATTCACTACAGGGCCTCAGTGACTTAGGTGCCTACATCTAACTATTAAAAGTGATGTGTCTGATATTGGGTTACAGATTCACAGGCTCTTTAAACGTTTAGAAAGGAACTTCCATAAACTCATTGAATTAAGCTTACATAGTGATTCTCACATGAACGCCAATGGGAAGCAGGTCTCATGGGTGGTTATCCCATGGGTTAATCCCAGAGATGGAGCTGAAGGTGAGGGCCTAAATCTTGACTCTGAAGAGTGCTCTATTAGCAACCATTAAACAGCATAGAGTACCAGGATGAATAGCTTTTGGTAGTCAAGTAGTTAGCTGTATTCTGAATCAATGTGTCAGGTTTATTTGCTGTTTGCAAGCTCAGCACTCCCTTATGAGGGCACAAAATGCAAAAACAACAGGTCTGGAGATCACATATGTGACGATCACTTTGGCAAGTGTGAATTCAATTGTAATAAGAACAGACTTGTCCTGGCTGCACTACAATGGTGTGATTTGGAGAAAAGGTTTCTTGACTTTCCTGGATTTGTTCAGAACAATGTTCAGAACTGCCACACAATGTAAAGAAGCAAGAAGGTGTCACATGCCGTAAAACGAAAGGGCTGGAGAACGTGATGATTTAAAATGTCCTTCAGGAGGAACTTCTTCCTCCATAATCAAGGCAAACAAGTTATTCAGTAACTGCGTGGGCACTTCAGACAGCAGGAACTGGACATTCTACTTAAACACACTAGTATAAATCAGGAGTAATTTCACTAAAGTCAACGGGTTACATAAATGATGTGTAAGTGAGATCGATATCAGGCCATGCAGCAGAGTCAGCAGCTTCTGCTTTAGCAAACCCTGAGAGCGTGGAATAAGGGAGTGTAAATCTTTTTCTTTTCTAAATATTTTCACTTCAGCTTTTGTGGCCACCCAAATCTAGTTCACTGCAGTTGCAATCTTTGCTGTGAATAAACCCACTACCCTTAGGGTGTTAGTTGCTTGTGCAATGTTTTAGATGAGAAACAAAATTCCAAAAGCAATTAAATAGGCAAATAATCTGCAATGTTGCTGGGCCAGAACTGAAATACATCCAGACTATTTATCTGCTTTATTAAAGAGCAAGAAAAGTTTCATTCAAAGAAGCAATTTTGTTCCATGGGTTTATCAGCAGTGGTCCTCTGCCCCAGGGAGTCAGAGCAGGTGTTGGAGGATCTAGCTATACTATTAAATTAAAAGGTGCCAGTTCTTTTATTTCTTCCAACAAAGCAGAAGTGGTGGAGAGAGCAAAATTTAATGTTTTGAAGAACTAAAAAATGTGGCATTTCAATAATCCTACAGGTAGAACCCCTCTAATCTGGCACTTTCTTGTCTGGCAACATCAGTAATCCAGCATAATTTTTGTTGGCCAGGTGACCACATATCATGGGTGTGGCCAAGTTTCCTGTGGTCACATGAAGTTTTACAGTCACCAGTCCTGGCTCTCAGTGTTCTGTGCTGTTATTTAGCTGTAATTTACTCCCTAAATGTCTTATAAGAAACCAGTAGGCAGCGGAAGTGTTGGTAACACTGCTAGACAAGATTGACCTCCCATGGTCTGGCAGATTCTCTGGCTTGGCACAGTTCAGGTCCCACGGGTGCCAAAATAAAGAGGTTCAACCTGTAGAACCTGTATGTTCTTTGAATGGTCACATTACTTTTCTCCTGAGATTGTTGGGCATTCTGAAGTCTTACCCACCAATAACACTAATAAATGTGTTAGTTTTTAAGGTGCTACAGGACTGCTTGTTGTTTGTGAAGCTACAAACTAACATAGCTACCACTCTGAAACTACTCGCAGAGAGAGCCCCTAGAGATGCCCTTCCTCCTGTGAGGTTTTCTTACCTAAACTTTGGCTAATTTTCATCTATTGCAGTTTGTGGTTTATTTGCAGACTTCTTAACCTGAGTACCAGCCAAGCAATGTCCTGTGTGTTATAATTACTTCAGCCACATTGTTTTGATAGTTGATAAATGCTGATATTTCTACAAGATAGTTTGTTCTACTGTCCTACAGAGGACTCAGGCTGCAGGGCTGTTTTACTGTTGTGCAGACTTCTGTCTCCAGCTCTCTGTAAGCTTCACAGCCAGAGCATCCCAGAACCCTGTCCCCAGCCTGAGCTTAGAACTATACAGCAATGAAGTAGACTGATGCCTGTGAGCCAAGTCCGCTGGTATGGGCCAGCCACTGTTTGGTTTTTTTTGTTGGTTTTTTTTTATACTTTGTAGACATACCCCAGATCATTTATTCCTTTCCTGAGTGCACCAGATCCTTCTGTGCGGCGTGTGACAGAGTGGCTTATCCTTTATGGGCCAGCATCCCTAATTACAAAGGATGCATAGCTGCTCAAGGACAAGCTGAGGTCCTATAGAGAGTGTCAGTAAACTGAAGGGTGAGAGGGGCTGAGTGTTGCCAGAAACACTAGAGGTGGAAGGCCTGCAAGTAATTTTGGAGATGAGATCCCTCATGGCAGATAGACCATGGAGAAGGAAGTATTTGCCTAATGATGATGTTTTTCATTTTGGTCTGCTGTTTTGGAAAATACATATAGTTCTACTGATTGGGGCTGGCCAGACTGACCGATTATGAGTTTAGTTGGGAGAAGAGAGATGAGTTGGACAGCAAGGGGCCCACAGTATGACCTGTGGACATGGGGGTCTCTGGAGAGGTCTACCTGCTGATGTCAAATTCTAAGAGTTTTGCTCCTGTTTCTCACTGTGGTATATTTGGCCAAGGTTTTCCCACGAGCCAGAGTAGAGAATTTTCTGCTTATTTCTCTCTGAATCCCCACCATGAACTTTCCTTAATCCCTTTTAGCAGTTAAAAATATGTAGTCCTTTCAAAGAGCTCCAACCAGCTGTGTGTCTCTTTTCTAAATCGTCTCTATATTTTTTTCTATATTTTTCTGTTTCCAGGATGCCCTGCACTGCAGGCAATATTGCAAATGCTGTGAGCACCAAGTAGAAAGGGAGTAGTCTCTCCTTGGAATATAACTAATCATGTTATTGTACTAGTGGCCTTGCAAACACTTCATATAGGTTAAATTGAATCCATTGTTGCAAAGTTGCATTGTCTGGCAAGGAAAATAATTTTAACAGCACAAGGGAAGAGTTTGTTCCAAAAGCCCATTATCGAGAGGTCATTATGCTTAGCGCACAATGGAAAAAAACAGACACTTTTTTTTTTTAAAAAACACCTTAGCAGAACAATGTCTTTTGGTGTGTAGCTTAGTAATAAAACTCTTAGTGAAGAAAATTAATGGAGAAAATTGAAAGCCATTAGTGCTACAATTAATTTCAAGTGCACGTGCTAATCTAGTTTTTCAGAAGGCCCCATTTGGAGATATTGCCTGGTACGTGATATGACCTAGAATACAGAGGTCGTGTACGCTTTCCTCAGAAGAAAGATCCTGTTTCAGGAAAAGCCCAGATCTTATGTGGCTCTAGACTGGGAATGAAACACAGTGGAGCTAAATTAAACCCATATATCAGCAGCTCACTGGAACTCTCTCTAACATAAAGCCATGTTGCACTGTTCTGCTGCATCAGGCAGAAAGGGGAATTTGAATTTAGAGCCTGGTACCCATTCCTGTATATAGCATCTTAAAGAGGTGGGGAGGATATTAGCTTTTCGTTGTTGCTGTTCATTATCCAATTGACATTACAAATGTCAACATATTTCTAAATCTCCCCTACTCTTAAACAAAATTTCTGGCTGCAGGAGTGAATGCTGTACCAAGCCTCAGGTTTTCGGTGTTCCCAAGTTGTTTTCAGCGTATCATTAGAAAGAACAAAATAGAGACAATTGATTGAAACTGTTCCCTGTATGTGTGTCTTATGGCTTGAGAAGGGAACAGTGAATAACAATTATTCTGTTTTCACTTAAAATGTTGTCTTTATGTCCATTCCTTGGGAAATGCTGCACGCAGAAGTCCCATTACCAATTCTGTGTACGATCTAATAAGCATGATATTCTTTCTTCTGCATTAGGAAGTGGTGGAAACAGCTTTGTAGTGACACAGTGGACCATCCCTATAGATAGGCAAAGCATTCAGCAACAAATTTCATGGTTCCCTATGCAGCAGCCAGCTGCCTGTAGGCTCCAACAGCCCCCATGTCCATCCTCCCACACACACCCCACAGGCTTAGTGCAAGGGTTCTAGCAGCTCCTGGTCACCACCCCCTACCAGGGATTAGCAGCCTATAGCCCCAATCCCAGGTGCTCTCCCTGGGCTGAGTGCTGGTCCAGCAGACCCCAGACCATAGGTCAGCCCCCACTCAGCAAGCAACAGTGAGCAGCACTCACAGGGCTGAAGGACTCAGATCAAGCAGGGGGCAGCCATGCAGTGAGTGGCTGGAGAGAAGTGCCACTTTCTCCTTAAAAGAAGGAAGTCCAGCTGTGCAATCACCTGCTGCTCCTCTGACCCATGTCCCCTGCCAGTACCGAGCTGCTTGGGGCACTAGCGCTGGTAGGGCCGGCTCTGTGACAGAGGCTGGGGTTTTCAAAGGCAGCTAAGGGAGTTAAGCATCCAGTTCTCAGTAACAGTCTGAATTTCATCCGTAACTCCCTGAAGCGTCTTTGAAAATCTCAGTCAGCTTCACTGCCACTCAGTGATGCTCTAACTTGGGGTGCGCTGCACCCTTCCCTTGGCTTGAAGCAAGAATAACAAATGCCAAATACAGGTTGAACCTCTCTAGTGTGGCACCCTCAGGACCCAACCAGTGCCAAACCAGAGAATTTGCTGAACCGCAGGAGGTCAATATTGTCTAGCAGCATCACCAACATTTCTGTTGCTTATGGGGCTCCCAGAAGATAGCTAGTGGTAGAGCTAAATAACAGCCCAGAACACTGAAACCAGGACTGGTAGCTGTAAACAGATTTTATGGGACCACAGGAAGGTTGGCTGCACCCATTGTAAGTGGACATCCTGCTAACTAAAATCATGCCAGAGCATGGAAGATGCTGGACCAAAGAGTGCCAGATTAGAGAGTTTCAACCCGCACATGGTTTGCTTTGTTTCCAACATCAGCATCTCCACTACAAAGTTTCTTCTCGTATCCCTGTTGATACTTCTCAGCTTAGGGATTGTTTAACATAAAATGGTACCCATTGTAAAATAAAGAGTTGACGAGGAGATGGTAGTGACTGCATTAGAAGAGACTGACTGCCAAAGGCATGCACATATTGATAAAATAAAGAAATAAGTGATACAAAAATACAAGTGCTTTTGCCTCTTTAGCTAGGAGCAGTTCATATATCAGGAACAGCACTTCTGTAAATGGACTTTGAAGTACCTTAGAACCCAAATCATCCAAATAACCAGAAGGTGAACGGGAAAGATTTGCAGAAGAGGTTGTAGGTTTATTAATTTATTTTTAATTTAGTTTGATTTAGTACTTTTAAACCAAATTATTTGTATTTTATCAATGGGTTTCAGTTTCATTTCTAGAAATTAAGTCAATTTAGAGGTGGTTTACAATTGGAACTGATGTTTGTGGCTTGGTACCAATTACATACACTGTATTAAACAATACACCCAGACAACTTTATAATGCAAAGTGCACAGGGCATTTTTTTTCTCCTAGCTTGCATGGAAATGTAAAAAGCCCTGCTGACAAACTTCCTGATTGAGAGAGTGAACAGAAATGCTAAAGAGCTGTCAGGTAGAGGTTTCTTATAATTTGTCTTTAAATATGACATGAAGTTATTGCATATTTTATTGGCTATTAGAATTCCATTATGATCTCGTTTTGTCTTATTTTATGCTTTAATAGCAGATTATTCCACCATCATTAGCTAATTTGGTTTGTCTCTAAAATATACTAGTTGCCACCTGCTACGAACGCACTTACAATGTGCTCCACATTTCAACAAGTGAAAAGACACAACTGAACAAAGGAATGAGTAAAAGGAGGAAAATTTCAGACATTAGTCATTGAAATGTGATCTGAGAAAAGAGTATCTCAGAAGAACCCACGCTAACATAATCTGAACGTCACATTAATAGGTTATGAATAGATTAGTTTTCTTCTGCATCTCATTAGAACTTTGCTTATATAAATGAAATATTTCAATGTCTTTGCCTAATATATCCCATGAAATATACCAGTGTTTACTGCTTTGTATTTTTCAGCATACAGGGTATTTTTTTCTTAATTTAAATATTTAGTTTATAGGCAGAAAAAGACATAAACAAAGCAGTACAGGACACAAATTCCAAAGTATTGAAAAACTTTCAGCAGTGCCACAGAAAAGCATTGGCTTAATCCAAAGAGAGTTCCACAAACAGAGTCTAAAACTATTCAAAATAAGAGTCAGACTCATCCGAGTACAAGAATTTCACACTGAGTTATGAATACAACAGCTGGTATTGTAGAGTTGCTCAGCTGCTGCTAAAGTGGAGACAAAGAGACACTGGAGCTGTCAAATCATTTAAAGTAACTAATGACGCAGTCCTGCCTTGGGACCACGGCACTGGTCCTTAATACTCATTTGGAAACCATAGACTTTGGGCCCTTAAAGAAAAAAAAAGTCCCCTCTGGGATTCTCCCCCAGCTTAACCTACACTTTAGCATGAGTACCACTTTCCAACATTTGGCATCTCGGTTGATTGATTGTCTCAGTGGCTTTGTGAGGTAGGTATAAATTATCCCATCTCAGAGATGGAGAAACAGAGGCTGGTAAAGATCAGTCACTTCCTGAGGGACATATAACAAATCACTAGCAAAATGGGGCAAGACCAAGATCTCCTGATTTTGTGTTCTTTGCTTTAACCACAGAACCAGCTTCTTGTAACATGCAGTAAAATGTGAACATTTATTGATAGTTCACATTTATTGATGAATTACTTTGATAGATTTTTTAAAACTATCAATTTTGCCCTTATCGTAAGTGATTTAATTATAAAAGATGTAGGCACACATTAATACTGTACTATGATAATTAAATAAATGATAGACTGAGGTTCTTAGTCAAAACTAGTCATATTGTGACCTACTAAAATAATTGTACAACTAAGTGGCTTCATCCATTCAGTGATTTCAGTGATTCTCAAGTTCATATCTTTCGAAAGTTGTAATGGCAAAAACCATAAGTGTGTCAACAAATGAGATCACTCAAATAGAATAATCCATTTTCCTTTCCTTTTTTCCCCACACCTGCACCCAAACACAGTAATTAATACTCTTTTGAGATAATGCCCCTATCAATCAACTGTGAAATGACACAAAGGACATGGTTTATGGCTCCTTTGCTACTTAGAACTCTGGTTTTTGTTGTTGTAAGACTATATTGTTGCAATTTCTTTCCCTTCTATAGCTCTGTGGGAAAAAAAATGCTACTTTGATCGCTGATTCTTAAAAAGAGGCTAGCCCTAGGGGCAGCAGAGAGAGATAGTTCAGTGATTAGCCCATTGGCCTTGTACTCCATGACCTCTCAAGGTCCCTTCCAGTTCTATGAGATATGTATATCTGGAAGCTCCGTGAAACACAGAGGGGAATATCAGCTCTCTTTAATAGGTTTTACGTGGAGCTTTTAATAATCAATTTCAAGACTATTTTTGTTAAAATGGAAATGTCTACAATGGTACAAGTTGGTCTGTTGGTCTCCCAAGCCGTGTCTACACGTGCACGCTACTTCGAAGTAGCGGCACTAACTTCGAAATAGCGCCCGTCACGGCTACACGTGTTGGGCGCTATTTCGATGTTAACATCGACGTTAAGCGGTGAGACGTCGAAGCCGCTAACCCCATGAGGGGATAGGAATAGCGCCCTACTTCGACGTTCAACGTCGAAGTAGGGACCGTGTGGTCATTGCACGTCCCGCAACATCGAAATTGCGGGGTCCTCCATGGTGGCCATCAGCTGAGGGGTTGAGAGACGCTCTCTCTCCAGCCCCTGCGGGGCTCTATGGTCACCGTGTGCAGCAGCCCTTAGCCCAGGGCTTCTGGCTGCTGCTGCTGCAGCTGGGGATCCATGCTGCATGCACAGGGTCTGCAACCAGTTGTCGGCTCTGTGGCTCTTGTGTTGTTTAGTGCAACTGTGTCTGGGAGGGGCCCTTTAAGGGAGCGGCTTGCTGTTGAGTCCGCCCTGTGACCCTGTCTGCAGCTGTGCCTGGCACCCTTATTTCGATGTGTGCTACTGTGGCATGTAGACGTTCCCTCGCAGCACCTATTTCGATGTGGTGCTGCGCAACATCGATGTTGAACGTCGACGTTGCCAGCCCTGGAGGACGTGTAGATGTGTCACTACATCGAAATAAGCTATTTCGACGTAGCGTTCACGTGTAGACGTAGCCCCAGTCATTATAGCATAAAAAGACTTAAGTGGAGTGAGTTGATTCATCTCTCATACAATTCCATTGCCCTACTTAAGAAAAAAAATAGATGTTGTACAATCCATCATATATCTCTATCCAGGCTTTAAATTTCAATGTAGAACATCCCAATACATAAGTAAATTCATAAAGGTGCCACTAAGCTCAGCACTTCTACAAGAAACCTCCACATGCTCAACAGCACTTTACATTTATCTGCCAGGGTCGTTTCAGCATATCTTTTTCTATTAAGTTGCCTTGTCCTAATGGTGAAGATGTTCTGTGCTTTTACACTAGTCCTGGGACTGCTCCGCTAGAATTAAGCGTATTATCAGTTGCTTCTCCTCTGGTTGGCAAATCTGTTTTAACAGGGTCCACTCCCAAGCCCATATAAGTCAATGGGAGGCTTTCTACTTTAGCGTGTGTCCACACTAGGCACTAACTTCGAAGTTAGAAGAGAGTCTGCACATGTTTTCCCTTACTTCGAAGTTAACAAGGCCAACTTTGAAGTCCTTACTCCATTCCTGGGAATGGAATAGTACCCTACTTCGTAGTTTAACTAGGGTGTGTGTAGACACTCAACTTCAAAATCTGTTACTTTGAAGTTGTACTTCAAAATAAGTTGTACTTCAACGTAAGCAACTTCAAAGTTATTTTTGTAGTGTAGACGTGGCCTTTAAGAGCTTGCTTGTACTACCCGTAGTATCGAATTTACCTTTTGTTGTCATTGTTAAAAGTACTAAATGTCATGACCAAGTTGGACCCTATTGTACTAGGTGTACTAGAAATGATGGCCCCATATGTACTAGAAATGATGTCTTCCAGGAATTTCCAGGGCTTTTTCAGGTAGGAAGGATCGTAGAGTCAGGAAGGAGTCAGGACTGTTACAAGAGGATGAGGCATGCCAGCTTGGCAGGTTACTGAAATCCATTAGCTTCTCACTTGTGCTGACAAATTCTGCCCTACCATTGCCAACCATCCAATTTTCAACCTGACGGCTCTGGTCAGCATTGCCGGCCAGGCCATTAAAAGTCCAGTCAGTACTTGCTGGGTGTCTGGGCAAAGGAAGGCTACCTTCCTGTCTTGGCTGTCTGTGATTCCCAGAAGTGACCACCAGGTTCCTTTGGCCTGTAAGCACAGGGAGGTTCTGCATACTACGTCATCCCCAGTTCCAGCTCCACAGCTCCCACTGGCCTGGCTAGGAGCTGCAAGATCCTGCCTGTGGGCACCAGGCCAGCACATGGAGCCTCCCAAGCCACAGGGACCTGGCAGCCACTTCCTGAAAGCTGCAATAAGCACTGCTTGGACTGCCCACTCAATCCCACACCTCCACCCTCTGCCCCAGCCTGGAGTCCCCTCCCCCACCTAAACTTCCTCCCAGAGCCTGCATGCATACCCCCCGTACCCTTCTCCTCCAGCCTGCAGCCCCCTCCTACACCCCAAATCCCTCATCCCTAGCCCCGCCACAGAACCCAAACCCACATCCAGAGCTCTCATCCCCCTCCCACATCACAACCCCCTATCCCAGAGCAGTGAACACGAGTGAGGATGAGGGATCGCAAGTGTTGGAGTAGGGCAGATGGAGCAAGCAGGAGATTGGACCTCAGAGACAGGGAGGCATATGGGCATGACAAGCATGTTCAACTTTGTGTGATAACACAGTTGGCAACCCATTAAATTTTTGAGAGCAGGGTTTCTGGTTTGCTAAAGCATCTCTTTTGGGAGACAAGACTCAGTTCAATTAGATTAGAGGCATGATATAAATATTTTCCTTAGGTCAGCTGCAGATCTGTGTCAGTTTTGGGAACAATCAGAACATCTATTTATTCTGTTACAATGGGGTTTTTTAACTTTTTGATTTCACTTGTGCTAACTATTGAGGTAACTGGCGCATAGAGTTCTTGTTAGACAAAAATAACTAAAACTATATTTATAAATTTCCATGATTATAGCTAAAGATTAATGCTATTGCCCCAAAACACTAAAGCGAAATGTAATATAAAATTTCATCAAAAAGTCAAGCAAAAATCCTTATTGAAATAAAGGTCTAATTTGAAAGACTTACAGGTTAAAAGACTCTGCTACTAAAACCAAAGAATTAGTATTAAAAAAAACCTGCAGCTGGAACTAAAAGGCCTAGTAGGTCGTTTTTTCTAATCATGTCAGAAGCTGTCACAACAGAGAAAAAAAAGACATACCCAAAAGAGAGATCCAGTTTATTTAGTACAGTGCTCTGAATTACAGAAGGAGATACTGAGGGCGTTACTAATAATGACTGACATGTTTTCTCCTCTCCCTTTGAACTAAAAAGAAAAATTCCTCATTGCTTCTTAATGAAAAAATAAAACCACAGCAAGTGCACTGCCCATCTGTACAGAACGTTTGATATGTCATGAGAGACGTTTACAAAAAGTGCTTTAAGCATTCAGAAGCCAAAATGAGCAATTAACATGAAAAATCAAGTGACATATGAAAACAGCAGCAGTTCACAAAATAAATATTACAGAAGTCTGGGAGACGGGCTGACCGTGCGTAGAGGTGGGTTTAAAGAAGCCAAGACAAAATGCAAAATGTTGAATAAAGTAGTCTTAAAAATACAAATAGGGCATTGGGGGAGATTCAGAAATGAGCAAAATGAAATTTTGCCTTAAAAATGTATCTGGAATGTTCTCCCAGTTTTAATTGATTTTCATGGGATTGGGATGGCCTCACCTCAAGGAATGACAGACCCAGACTGAGCCTAAGTAAAAAAAATTATATTTTTCAATAAAAAATGTCACCCTGATTTTGGAAAAAATGAAGGCTATAATTTAGATAAAACTTTCAGCACAATGCTGGCTGCTTGACCACAACCAAGAGACTCCATGGGAGCTGGTAAGTATGGGCAAGACATTGTATGATTGATGAAATGTCTGTTGTGCTGAATTGCAATAGTCCTGTGGGCAGCCTGGAGCATGGTTTCTACTCTATGTCAGTTCCCTGAGTGCTCTCAGATGTGTTAGGCAGGTGAAGTGGAGGATAATGGGGTGAGGAGGAAAGGAGCACACAGACAAATGCAGCTGTAAATCACAATCAAGTTAGTCTGTCATATTTTGGGCTTTGCAGTATCCCTTATGCAATTTTTTCATGCAGTGGAACTGTGGCTGTTAATGTTCTGTTTTTGCTTTTAGAAGTCCTAATATTTCCAATTTGCCAGAAGCAAATAGTGGTGGAGCTTACTTGAGAAAAAGAAAATCATTTTTCTAGCACTCTTTTTCAGTTGATGAAAGGAAGGAAAGGAAAATAAAAATAATTTTGTTAGTGAGATTCAACTGGTAGCCCTCTTGCATGGAAACCTAAAGTCTAACTTGCTTGTCTCTCAGTTATTTGTCTGCAGGCCCAATGCCAATCCCATATTCCCGGTTCTAAATTGAGGGCTGACAATGCAGTATAGTGCTTTTTTGCCCAACTGGGTTGGCTGTCCAGATGGATGTGAAAGATCCCTCTGGCATGTTTTGAAAAGGGGAGGAGATAGTCACAGGGTGAGTCTAATGAGTGTCTGTTCTCCCTTCAGTAAAATAAGTTCTAAGGTCACAGCACATCATCTGCCAAAGTTGCCTATAGTCACGACTGCCCTGCTAATATCTAACTCATCGCTTTATAAATATGCTGATACTAATGAGAAACTATATTTTGTTTCACTATACAGAGTTAGGAATTCTGTTATAAATAATTAAAATGTTTGGCAAAATTTATCATCAAAGGAATCCCTTCCAAACCTCTTTAAAACAAAACAAATTTAATAAACTTTGACATTTCACGTGGCTGCCAGAAGAATTGGTGTGGGTTTTTCTAGAAAAAAATCTCCCTGGTGAAACAGTATTTTAAGGTTTTTCTGTTTTATTCTGTTATGTGGATACCTTGCTTAATTGGTATGGATGTAGCACCTAGAGGCCCCCATCCCACATTGTGAAAATGCATCACAGAAATGGGCCTGGCCCTAAAGAATTCATAATGTAAGTGCAAGGGTGGAAACAACAGATAACTATCCTGGGAGGGAGCAGATATATGTATTGGGACAAGTCAGATCAGTATGAAAGGTAATGCTCAATTGTCATTCTGGTCTGAGATCAGGTAGAAGGTGGAAATGCACAAAAGTTGAGAATCAAGTGCAGGAACTTGTACTGAGTCACCATAAAAAGTAAAGGCTTTATGGCTTGCATCAGATGTTCAATCATACTTGTGCAGATCTGTCAAATGTAGGTTTTCTTGATGCAGTTTCATGGATGTGTGGGATGATTTAGCTGAGAGCATTTTGGTTTTTAAAATCTTTGAAAAAATATAGCACAGGCAGAAGAAATTCTTGTAATTTAGAAGGATCGTTCTCAGACTGGTTAGAAAAATCAACATCATGGATTGCATTAACTGCCAAACAACTTAAAGCATATCTCTTCACAATTCTTTAGCTGATTCACTCTGGGACTTGAGTTGCCAGTTAGGACACAGGCAGTAGCCTGGTGATTATTTAACACTTTTCACAGTGTGTACTTTATGATTTACTTTTCTAAAATATGTTTTTACATAAAGGTAATGAGGGCTATTCAGAGGAGATGCTGCAACTGTGGGAGCGGCTGTAGCAGTTAGAGTGTGGACAAGTGTGACACATTCATTCGGTTCAGATGCTGCAAAAAGCCACAGGTCCTATGGTTTATTTTGGAATACAATGCCATGGTGACACAACACATGACTTGACAGAAACTCTAAATGAGAAACTGTAGTGCCTTGGGCCTTGTAACAGTAGCAGGACTCTCCTCTTGCTACACCCTAGTGGTATACGTTCAGACCCTGCCTGGAAACTGAAGGATAATGGCTGATAACTCATAGGGAGAGGTGTGGTTCCTCAGATACTGTTCTGAACATCAGTGCAGCCTCGTGACAAAACAAGCTTGTGTTTGGGACTGAGTCCTGACGGAAGGAACACTAGGTTTAACCAAACCTATAGTAAAGGAATTTTAGGAATAGCCATGCTTGGGGAGAAGGCAAAGACGAAGGATTATTTAGTGTTGGTTTGGAATTAACTTTTTGTTAAATTGGACCCTGAACATTGTTTTGTTTTATTATTTATATTATCATAGCATATAGAAGCCTAGTTATGGATCAACAGCCCATTGTGCTAAGACCCTGCCCCAAAGAACTTTGAGTATGTATGTAAGATTGCCACAGATGGTTACAAACAAGGGGGTGGTATATGTGAACAGTGGTCAGTGTGGTAGGCAATGGTGGCCTTACACCAGAGAGCTAAGCAAAAAAAAAAAATCTGTCAGGAATGGTGCTTAGTCCTGCCAAGAGGTCAGTGGGCTGGACTCGATGGCCTCCTGAGGTCCCTTCCAGCTCTACGAGATGTGAATCTCCCTATATTTATTTATTTTGCAGGCATTACGGAAATGTACAGTTATACGGAGGGTTAGGTATCCAGAGGGCAGTGTGAGAAAAGGAGATGGCCATCTGGGGGTGATCGGAGGCAAGAATAACATTGTTGATAGTGAATGAGAGATGATGGGAGGTAGGAATAGGTGAAGAATTGCCTTGAGAGAGGTTATGTTTGGAGTAATGGAGAAGGGGATCTAGTGAAGTAATGTAAAGAGTGGTGTGACATGGCTGAAGTGACAGGCTGAGAAAATGATTTTTGTAGCAGTACTTTGCATGACTCTGAGTAGGGTAACATCGCGTTTGCAAAGGCCAGACAGAAGTATCATCATGCAAGATGAGACTCTGGACTCTTAATAGAGCGGATTGATAGGAAAGGTCATTGTCAGGATATGTGTGGGCTGCAGTTACACATCCCTAGCTGACCTGGACTCACACTATGAGGCTGTTTTTAATTGTAGTATAAAGATTTGGACTTGGGCTGGAACCTGGGTTTTGTGATCCTCCCACCTTACAAGGCCTCAGACCCCAGCCTGAACCCAAACACCTACACCACAGTTAAATAGCCCCTTAGCCTCAGCTTCCTGAGTGAGCGGGCACAGGCCAGCCACAGTTTTTTAGCTGTAATGTGGACAAATCTTTAGAGAAATTATATGGAAAGAATTAGAATCAGATTTAGTCACAGCCTGGAAGAGCAGACTGAGGGAAAGGCCTGAAGGTAAGAACACAACCTAGTTGCTGGCCTGAGAGACAGGCAGGAAGTTGAAGTGAGAGTTTAGTGGAGGAAGGTTAAAAACCC
This sequence comes from Carettochelys insculpta, assembly GCF_033958435.1. Lineage (NCBI taxonomy): Eukaryota > Metazoa > Chordata > Testudines > Carettochelyidae > Carettochelys > Carettochelys insculpta. The sequence continues at coordinate 16,969,741 of NC_134148.1, forward strand.
TTTTTCAGTCTTGTAGAGCTTGAGCTGTCAGCTGGATGTCCATGTGGAGAAGTCAGAGAGGCAGGCTGAGATTTTTAGCTTGAACAGAAGGAATTAGCTCTGGGAGACAGAGGTAGATATACGAGTCGTCAGCATAGAGATGGTGGTTTAATTTTGTTGTGATTGTGAATGAAGTTCACCCCCACACTAGCCTGGAAAGGGTTCTTGATGCTCAGAAGGGGCCAATTAATCTGACAAGCCACATCTGAGGGAGAATTAGGCTTGATAAGCAGCCCTTAACTGAGGATGAAGTCCAGCTGAGCAGTAGCAGACAGGGCTGGTATAAAGCCAAGAAGGAAGGACAGAAAAAGACTTCAGTCACACTCTGGGCGTACAGAGAGAAAGAGAACCCAGGGGGAGACATGAAGTCCTGGGATTCTGCCCTGAGGGAAGAGTGTACCTGGAGTGGTGGAGCAACCTGTTAGAGGTGTAGTAGGAGAGGCTCAGGGACGCAGGCTGCTGCTACACTACCATTCTCCCAACAAGCTGCCATGGTAATGAGGCAATTTGAAGCAGGCTAATGAGGTGCTAACATGCATATTCAGCACCCTATCAGCATAATGGCAGCTGCATGAATTTCAAAATGTAGACTTCGAATTGAGATTGACAGTGAAGATGGGGGCAGCTTCAAAATAAGTGCCCCACTTCAACATTCCCTTACTCTGAGCAAGTTCTGTGGGAGTAAGGGACTGTCGAAGTGGGGCACTTATTTCAAAGCTGCCCCCATCTTCACTGTCTATCTGCCATTCGAAGTCTGTTCACATGGCCGCCATTAAGCCAATGAGGCAATGAATATGCACGTTAGCGCCTTATTAGCCTGCTTTGAATTGCCTCATTACCATGACACCTCCAATAGGAGAATGGTAATGTAGCAGCAGCCACAGCAGTAAAGTTGGAGACAGTGCAGATGTTGACCACTGATTCCAGGGTCCCTGAGCTGCAGCGTCGAAATGGGGGTGAGCCCTGGTTTCCCTGTCAATCACTGGAGAAGTGGCATTATCTTGAACTGAAAGACAGTGAGTATGATAGCCAGTCCAGGGGACTTTAATTAGTTTGATAAGGAAACACCTCTTAGTGACCTGCCCAGGCAGCCAAGCCGTATAGAAGGGACAACCCAAAAAGTGAACATCTCAAATCACAAAAAAGGAATCACTGCAATTCCTGGGGCATAAGGATGCCGCAGTGTGAACAAGTGACAGAAGGAGGCATCAGAGTAGGCAGAGCTCTACCCCAGATGTAGTCACAAGAAGGGGCCTCTACTGGTAAGTAGGGCATCCCATGTCAGTTACCTAGAACAGGGGTGAGTAAACTTTTCAAGTTGGGCCCCACTTTTCATCCCTGCACTTAGCAGGGCTCCCCAAGCCTGACTAATATAATACAAACCGACAGAAATTTTGGTTATGTTTGTATGAAAAAAATCACCATTTTGGCACGTCTGTAGAATGTAAGAACTATTCATGTATCAATGTGAATACACAGACATAAAAACAGTAACAGATTGCAACAGTTTAATGAGAGAGATAAACCTGACACACAGCAGCCAATCATGCTATGCCCCCACTTTCAAAATTCAACACCTCTTCCAAGGGGACCCATCCCCCACTTTGCTCACTCCTGACTAGAGGTGAGGTGTAGAAGGGGAAGAGAAGGGGATCAAAGATAGAGCTGTGTGTAACCCACACAGAACATTGGTGGACGGATCAGGAGTGTACTCTGGCAGACACTCCAGAGAAGTAATTTGAGAAGTAGAAGAGTCACAGAAGCAGAAGGCAAAATTATAAAAAGACAGGTATGCCAGTGGTGACAAAGTCAGGCCAGGGAGGATGAGGATGTGATTTGGCTTGAGGATGTTGTTGCAGACATGGGCGAGAGTAGTTTCAGCAGATTGTGGGGTGGTGGCTAGATGGGAGAAGCTCTAGCATGGAACTGGGAGAGAAGAACTCCAACCAGCATGTTCAATGAGCTGGAAGAGGAAAGGGGAAGAGAGACGGGAGAGAGGAAGAAGCAAATGGGATCATGAGTGAGTCTTTTCAAGATGTGAAAGACTAAAGTATGTGAGAGGTTAAGGAGAATAAAAAGGGCAGGGGTGTGAAGGAGATCAGGAGAAGGCGTGCAGTCAGTAGGGGAAGCAGAGGTATTAGAAGAGGAGAGTAAATGAAACACTTTTGAGTCTGTGATGGAAAAAAAGGAGAGGAAAGTGTTACAGGAGGAGAGCAAAAGTCACATCATATTCTGTCAATATTCTCTTGGAAGAAGTTGGCAATATGCTGTGCAGAGACAGAAGTGGATCCAGGAGTGAGTCAGAGGTGACAAAAAGCAGCTGGGATGGCAGGATGGGACTCGGTGAAGTGGAAGTGACATTGTTTAGCTAAGAAGATGGGACAACTGGAGAAGAGAGTTAATAGGAAAAGGAAGGAGTCCGCTTGGTCATGGTGTTTCTGTGTGAGATGCTCTGCAGCACAGAGGAAGTGGATGTTGGGGGTGAGCTGGGTATAGGAGTGGCCAGGGAAGACTTCCAATGTGGAAGAGCACAGCAAAGGAGTCTAGGCTGGAGAAGAATTGAGTATGGAGAAAATCAACCACCATATGAATGGAAGATAGGGAAGAGAGTTTTGATTCTTCAGCACCCCCTGGACAAGAGGCCAAGAAGGACTTAGGAGGAGTGGCAGGGTGCAAAGGGGGAGACTGCTGAAAAGGTGGTATTGCTGAAGGAGACCAGGTGATAGTCAAAGGCAGGCAAGCAAGGGAGCCATTTGGTGAGGGTGGAATGGGTGGGGAGGGACAGCAGCAGTGTGTACTGGAAAGCTGCTTGCTCTTCACCCAATTTCTCACTTGTCCCTCCCCGACTATCAGCGAGCAAGGGGAAAGTGCACATATTCCGTGAATGGCTCCTCTGCCGCCTTCCCTCCCTGGCTAGGTGTGAGGGGCGTGCATGGAAGCTGCACACTTTCCTCTTGCTCTCTGATAATCAGAGGAACAGGAAGTAGATTGAGCAGCAGTCCAGTATGCACAGCTCTAGCCCCCTTCCCCACCACTCCTGAAACGGCACCCTTGCAAACAACTTGCCAACAGAGAAAGCAGAGCTAGGTGGACTACAAGTCAAGTGAAGTGCACTTTGGTTAGAGGGGGAGTTGAACCAAGGGTGAATACTCAGATGAAGAGGAGAGAGCAAAGAAATATGTGGGCAAGGGGTCATCAGCATAGAGATGGTGGTTTAATTTTGTGCTTGTGGATAAGATTGGGTCAGTTGAAGTAAGGATGAATGTGGGCGATTGTGAGGAAAGGAAGAGAGAGAGCCAGGAGTCAAAATCAGGGGGGAAAGGTGGATGGCGGATGTCAGCAACACTCAGGAAGAGGAGAGGAACGGAGAGGAGAGTCAGTGTTTGTGAACATTTTTGGAAAATATTTGGGACAATTCACTGTCAAACAATCTTTTGTGTGAACTGCTGTGATCATGGTCTCTCAGCAGAACCTCTCTGGCAATGAAAAAAGACATCTAAACCTAACTACAAAAGTTAAATTAAAAATTGACAGGTCTTGAGATTCCAGGCTACTTAATCTGAAAAGTTCTGAAAGCCCTAAACTTCCAACTTCACTGGGAGTTTACAAGTGTTTGACAGCTGGGTAGGTATGCAGAGCACTTTGTATGGTAAAAGCTGGTGCTCATGGCAAGCCTGGATCTTGAGCTCCCTTCTGTGTCCATGCTATTTCCATTGAAGCAAGGTCTGAGTGGCAAGCAGATATGGGTTTGTAGCACCAACCTGTTCATGAATAAAACTCTTCAGAGATTTACAAAGCTCACCTGTAACATTTAACGTGAAAGTTTCCCTCCCTGATGTAGGGAATATTTAAATTCCCTGTTAAAAGCCCATTGGGTAGCTAGACTAAGGAAGACAGAATTTTCAGTTTTAATATCATATTTTAATTACAAAAACTAAGTATACAAAATGTAATATTGTGTTTTGCTAGCACAGCTGGTGGTTGTGTGCTACCATAGCATATTTCACTACTGATCTAAAGTCTAATTTTACATTTGTAAAAATAGTCAGCAGAAAATGGTTCTACCCTGTCAGCAAAAGCCTCCTTCCCTTTATGAGGCCTGCCTGCTGTAGATTGCAGCTTTGTGCTTTTTAAGCTGGCACAAGAGGACAGGATGCAAGAGAATTCCAAAGGTGTCAGTGTTCTAAATGTGGTATGTGTTTTAAATGTCTGTCATATGCTGTGCTAAATGCAACACTGCTATGTATTGGGCTGTTTAAGTTTACACTCCACTGCTGCAGTCACTTGTCCCACTTGCACAGTTTCAACCCTAAATCTATATGTCTACAAGTTTTCAGGTGAGCCGCTTGTTTGACTCAGGCCAAAGCGTCTGTCCTGAGTGAAGAACCTGGTATCTTACTACAGGGTGAACCTCTCTAGTATAGCACTCTTAGGACCTGATCAGTACTGGACGAGAAAATTTGCTTGCCCACAAGAGGTCAATGTTTGTCTAGCAGTGTTACCAACACTTTCACTGCATGCTGGGCTCTGAGAAGATATTTAGAGGTAAAATACAGCTAAATAAAAGCACAGACCACTGACAGCCAGGACTGGTGGCTGGAAACAAACTCTATGGGACCACCATAAGTGGTCATCCAGCTAACAAATCATCATGGATTACTGATGGTGCCGGACAAGAGAGTTCTGGATTAGAGAGGTTCAACCTGCAGGGTTCCTGGGTGTCCTGTTTTCAACCAGAACTTCTGATCAGACAGGGAACCTGGCAGTGTAGGTCTGATAGAGCTCAGGATAGAATTGCAGAGGGGCCATGAACTTGTTGTGTGCATCTCCCAGACTTGGTACCACGATGCAACAAAGCTGCATCGGACTGTTTCCTATCATTCTGTCTGCACTGGGGGAGAGGGGTAAGACTTGCTGTGTAATGCTGATTCTGAAGTTACACCCTCTGATCCAGCCATCCTGCAGATAGGAGTTCAAATATGTTAAATAAACTGTCTTTGTACTACTCTTGTTGTGAGGTCAGCCAGCACTTAGGCCAGGTTAGAGCAGTGGTTCTCTACAATGGGTCCATGTACTCCTGAGGGTACGCGGAGCTCTTCCAGAGGCTACATTAACTCAGTGTTTCTCAACCTTTCTTATAAATAAAAGAAGCTGGACTTATTTTATATTAATCTATTTTATTTATCCTTTTTGCACACTAAGTACAATGGCAAGTTTATTGCCTATAGGCAATTACTTCCAGCCAGCCAGTGACGAGCAAGTTGTTCAAACAAATGTGTTCCAATGGTAGAAAATAAACTGTGTGTCTGAAAATTGTTGATACTGGAGGTACTTGAAAGCTGCTCTAATTTATTCCTTGTTCTCAACAGCCAGAAAAGAGCCGTTCCAGCTGTTGGGAATTACTAGGTTGTAAGGATGTTGCATTTATACCTCTTTTCTCTGAGAACAGCCACAACACCAGGAGCCTGCAAGCTCCTACTGTACTCATACACAACTCAAGGTTTCTTCTGTGATGGGGGAATCCTCAGGAGCCTGCTCTGCCCCTGGAAGCAACACAGTGCAGATGGATTGGAGCCAAGGTGCTGGCTTTCCTTTGTTTTCAAACCATGCCCTCTGAACGCAGGCGGCTTCAAAATGTTCCAAGCAAATCCAAAAGAAGAGAAATGAATGCTGATGTTTCCCTGATTGTTTCCTTAGAAGATGCTGCTTTTAGAATACAGTAGCATGAAAGAAAAATGTCTGCGTGTGTTGAGAATTAACTGTGGAGGCAATATGACCTAAATAATTCAAAGAAGCTGACAGGCAGTGGAGTTCTTGGCCTGTTCTATTCTCCCATCTGCCTTAATGAGCCCAGAGTTTAGCATTCTGTTAAGCCTTGCATACAGATTGGCCTATTTGAATTTATAATAAAAAGATTGAATTAGAATAAAAATATTTCAGTAATTATTTGCCTAGACATAATTAATACTAATGTTGCTAATAGCATCAATGGCATAACAAGTGGCTGATTAACTGGGAAAAAACAAACTTTCCTAAAGTGCTTCAGAAGTTCCATGTAATTTTCATAGTATGTTGGCCTGTGGTGGTGATTACTGAGAACAATAGGCAAGTAAAACAATGCCTTTCACTTCCTTAGTGTTCCCTTAGCATATCAGCAGAACCCAGCAGTGGTACGAAATGTTTGTTGTGTGTCTGTTGTACTATTTGCATGTAGAGAAATCTTCCATGCCCATTTCCCCTCAAGACTTGCATGCTGGGTGGGGAAGGAGTGAAACAATGAAGCCCTACAAATGTAGATACTTTTTAAAGATATTGGTTAAAAAATGTATTTTTAAATCGCCAGACTCTGGATTTACCTCAGCTCAAAGAATTGATTACCTTAATCCCATGGTTTAGAGTAAATTGCCTTTTATCAAAAAGAGAACATCTTCTGAAGATAAATTGCTACATAAAAGATAAATTACTACATAAAACATCTTCTGAAGATAAATTACTACAGCCCCAGTGACAGGGGAGGAAAGGGGCAATTGCCCTGGGGCCTGGTGATTGAAAGGGGCCAAGCACTCGCAGTGACAGCAGCAGCCAGAGTGCCAACCCCTTTAAATCACCAGAGCCCCACGCATCATGTTCCTAACAGCACTGAAGGGTAGCCGGGTGCAGTGCCCCTAGCCCTGCCCCTTCCACCTGAGGTCCCGCCTCTTCCAGGGGGCCCAGAGCTGAACTCTGCTCTGCCTTGCCCACAGGCCACGGTAGTCTCTCACCCCTCACTGTGTATTAAATATTTTCAAAGCACAGAAATTAAATGATTACGATCCCTTCCCTATTACTAACCCACAACAGCTTATTGGTAACATCACTGCTACAATAAATTCAGTGTATAAGAAAATAATTCAACGTCACAATTTTTTGCAGTTTCAGATACATTTTAATTATGAACAGTTTAATTCAAGATTTGTCTTCATTAACTTCATGGAATGGTCAATCTTTTTTTCATGCTGGAACTCGTGAATAAGGGAATGTTGATTTCAGGACCCCAGTTGTCATCTGATAAATGAATAACTCTCTTGAATTCGTGTTCATCTGCAAATTTGAGAAGAATTTCAACTGTTTCACAAAATCAACATTGCTTAGATGATTTCAATAATGTGTAATATTGGGCATCATTTTCATGAAACCATTCATTATTTCCATCCAGTGTAACATTTAAAAAAAAAAGCTGGAATACTAAACAGGGTCACAAACAGAAGAAAACTCCAAAGTTATGAAAAAGAATCAGTTGAAAACAGGATAAAAACCCATTAATAAAATAAAACTTTAATGTATTCTAATCCCTATACCTTGGTTTCCAATAATCAGGCTGCCCGAAAAGGAGGAATGCTGAACAAGAGTTGGCTTCACATTTCAAAGAACGCGTGAGAATGAGCTGACAAAGAACAGAGTTAAATCCTTTGTTATATGGAGCAGATGGGGTGGGGTTAAGGGGATGGGACAGGATAGGAAGAGAAACTCATCTAGTCTGTGCAACCAGCCGACCAGAATCTAAAAAGAGAACCCACCCACCACGTGCTCGAGGTGGTAGAGTTCGTCAGAGGACATGTATAGCCCTTGGCAGGTCAAGGCTGTACTCACTACACAGGTTACAGTTAGGTTCCCCACCAAAGGCACTCCAGAATGTGTTTCTGAACTCCACAACAGAATTATGCCCTGGCTAGGAAGTATTATGATTTATAAATGAAAAACTCTGCTTGCCCTCCCTACACCAGTCAGAGATGGATTTAGCCCATAACCTGCAAAAAGAACACTTATATACCTCTTTCGATATCACGGTAGACCAGCAATTTGGTGGTTCTGGCTGCTGCTGCACACTGCTTTCCTCTTCCTCAATTAAACATCACAAAGAATTACAAACTTGAATTCTGTGTCTTCTCCATACAGGAAAATGCTTTCTGGAATGCCTGAAAATCCTCCATTTCCATTGTCCCGTGTACTTAGGGTTTGATTTAATGAGCACAGACCTGGGCTCTGATCCTAGAAAGCTGCTGTAAGTATGCACACAAGGAATCTTCCTCCTGGGGAATAGTTTGGTGGTTCAAAGATAGAGTAACTGATCCTATGCAACCAGCCTACCGTGACATGGAAGATGCTTTGGGGAAGGCACTGGTTGTTGCGCAGAGCAGGACGCGGGGTGTTAGATGGCATCATGTACTGATAGATTGTTGGCAGCCATTGGTTGCTGGAGCTGCTCTGCATTACACCAGGGACTCTTTTGGCCCCTGGTCAGTCAAAGGTTGAAGGAATAGAAAGATGGCTCAGCCCTGTCCCTTCACATCACCCCAAATAACACCACTGTGGAACACATCTAGTATGTTCAGTGACTAATATTAGTTGTATATTTTCAGTGGAATGGCCCCCTGTGATGTAATGACAGGACACAGTAAGGATGGAAGCACCAATGTCTCCCTTATTTGCTCATGGACACCTGGACAGCACATTCATAATAGGTGAGGAATCTCCACACCACTGAAAAAGAAATATAGGCTTGTTTTATTACCTTTTAGGGTGATGTGGAGCAAAAGCAATAATGTTCCAATCTCATCACCTTCTTTGTGGTTTTAAGGATAATAAAAAGGGGCTATAAATTTTTCGAAGGCGGTCTAGTGATTCCACATTGCTCATTTCATTGCCTGGCTCGTTCCAAGTTTGTTTGGTCTCCTGAGAAAGGGATTGCTGTTTGGGGAAGCACTTTTACTGCACTTTGTGTGTTTACATCATCTGCTTTCTTTTTAAAATGCTAGTCTGTAGCTCTGAGTATTTCTCAAAGAAGTGTATGAGATCAACCAGCTTACAGAAATGGCCGGGATGAAGGAAAACTGGACTGGAACCAGCTTGCATAGGTATAAATATTTGTGCTCAGTGCCTGCCAAATTTTAAATGTCTGTCTGGATAATTCCTTCTTATTGGAGCTACTTGTGCTACTCACACATTCTCTGTCCTTTCATCCTGGTTGTGAGGCCTTTCCTGTCCTGGCCTTCTTCAGAAAGCAGTGCTATTGGAATTTTGTTACCTGGGCCTTCCCTGGCCAACCGCCTGCCTCCCTCATGGATTGCTTTAGTAGAGGAAGGAACAGAAATGGAATAACAGAATGGGAAAAATGTGTTTTCCGGTCCCAGAATTGTTTTGGGAACAATCTGCCTCCACTTACAGGCCTTGTCCTCCTCAGAAAATACAAGACTGTATTTAGCTTCTTAAGTTGAGGGTGGTGCTTCAAAGACTTCTCCCTTCAGTCTAGGATAGTCAAGGCCTGTTTATCTAGAATAGTCTGAGGGATAGCATTTAACCCACAGCCTAAAAGGGCAGAGACATCATTGCTGAAATGAGAGCAACACTGCCTCTCCGCACCACCTTTATACCTGATTTAAATATTGTTTACAAGTGGAGCATGTATTAGAATGTCAGCAATCAGCAGGAGTCATCTGATCCGAACAGGCCCACATGCCCCCGCTATGATAATTAGCATACAATAACAAAGAATTAAATGTGAGAGTTGTTTCTCAAACATTGCATTTTTGGCATAAATAATAAAGAGAGCAAATATGCCTGTAATTCATGATTTTTCTTATCTACATAACATTATGAGGATTGAATCAGGCTGTCAGAGCAGCAGAATATTAAATAATTTGCTTTCTGCTGTTCAGGGTGCTGGTATCAGATTTCTGATCACACTCCATTTTCTCAGAGGCAGCAAGGCAGCTCTGCTCAAAGATGCATAAGTGATGAAGGTTTCAGGTTCATGCAGGTTTAGCAGTTAATTAAAAATTATCTGTTGTTCACAAACAGCCAATTCTATGCCCATCTGCTAGAAATTCAGATTAGATACTTGCTCTCCAGAGAAATAGTAGGTAATCTGCTAGGCAGACCTTTGCTGTTGAAATCTTTGAATAATGTTTTGTGGGATGGTCTTTTCTGTTAAATGATGGGATGGATGAACTAGTTCTGTGAAAATAAGGAGTGAGCTGAACCACATCTTTTCAAACTAAATCTCAACCTGCATAAAGAAGTTAGAATATTGTTTAAAACAAAAACAAAACAAATCTGTTCATCTCCTGATCCAAATAATTCATTCCATCTTTCCAACATGTAGGAGGTCATTGGCTTTCCATTGCTTGCTAAAGGTCTCTGACCCTTCAGTAGGCTTTTACAGCCATAGCGCCCAGCACGAATGGCAGTGTATCTGCTAGGCTCCTTGATTCTTCCTGCATTCATGTTATCTTCAGAACTTGCTGTGCACCTCTGACCAAGGACACCCAGAATGCCATGACAGGGATGTAGGCCACGGAGTCAATGCTGCACTCTCTTAGGCAGATTCTCTGAGAGTTCTGGATGTGACAGATCTGGTGCTGTTCTGCTGTAGATGGGGCTGGGGAACAGGCTTTATTTTAGGAAGGGAGTCCATATTTTCTGTATACTCCATAGCATAGCTCCTCCACACCACCACAGGGATACAAGTCAAGAGAAAAGATTCTGGACCCTTCCATTGAGTCTTGAGATTTCAACAGCAGCTGAAGTGTGATGCTCTAGAGGCTATTATTTTTTTCTCCAAGCCTCTGTGTACCACTCAGGGGAAAAAAAAATTCCTGACTTACTTGTCTGAACTAAATATTTGTCCAACACCAGGATTTCCAAATCTAGAAAACTGAGAGATGATCATGGAAGGTATTCCCTAGAAAAGCCACCTGGTTGGCTAGGAAAGATAATTAAATTGGACATTGTCCTTCTTTAGCAAGTGAACAAATAACCATGATAACAGCATTATTAGCAACTACCTGCCATAGGAAATCAAAAGATGAAGTACTGTATGAATTCTGAAGCCTGAAGGCACTTTAGGATCGTGGAATTTAGGCACTGGTCCATGCTGGGGGCAGCACGGTACTGCATGCGTGCATAGTCAGCTCCAGGCAGTGGTAGGTTCTTTTTAAACATTATGGTGATGCGGTCAATGCATCTTACAGCACACAGCGGGTCTCTGCAAAAGAGAGTGAGTAGGACAGGAAAATAAGGGTCAGGTGGGACCCAGTGCAGGGTAATAACTGGCACGCAAGTTGTTAACCAGTCTGCCCCTACCTGCAACATCACTTCTTATTGATAACAAAACCTCCTGGAGAAAAAATATGTACCGTGGATGCTATTTAAAAAGTCAGCATGTCTGATACTTTCTCTTCAATGCAACTGTTATTTCTTAACCTAACTATTGGGGCATCTCAGATAGCATAGAGAGGTAATTGTTAGTAAATGCTGATAGGCAGCCGTTTTACATGTACGTTGAAATACAAGCCAGCTAATATAATGGTTAAAAAACTGAAAGATGTGAATTTCAAATGATCTGAGGCATCTCCCCTCCTGACTTCCAAGGTGTTGGGAGTGCTCAGATCATTAGTAAATCGTGAATACAAGAAAAGTCTCTGTAGTAAAGACAAGCTGATAACTGAAGTATCTGCAGCTTTAGTTTTAAGTTATTTTTCTTTTTGTGTGCAATATATATACACACACACACATGGCCCATAAGCAGCTGTGTGGTGCTATCTATGTTCCAAGAAGAGTGGAGAGCTAATATTAGAAGGTGGAAGGAAGAGATGGACTAGGATAGCCATGGCTTCAAGTCTGTGCCCTGCTTTCAGAATAGCCTGTGCTCCAGCAAAGAGTTAGGCTGCACCATATAAAGGAGGGTCCTGCCAAATTCATGGACCATGAAATCTGGTGGCTTTTTGTACTTTTACCTCATCCTATACAGATTTCTTGGGAGAAAAACAACGTTTTTCAAACTTGGGGTTAGGTTCCCAAGATGGCTGCAGGAGAGTTGCAAGTCATGGTATGTATGCGGGGCGGTCACAGTATTGCCTCCTTTACTTCCGCATTGACTTCAGAGCTGAGTCATCAGGGAGTGGCAGCTGCTGGCCAAGGGTCCAGCTCTGAAAACAGCAGCAAAGAAGTAAGGGTGGCAATAGTGCAGCAGCCCTCCAATAACCCTATGACCCCTCACACATTACCCTCTTTTGGGCCAGGGTCCCTACAAAAACATGACATTTCATATTTAAATAGCTGAACTCATGAAAATTTTAATTTTTAAATCCTATGACTGTGAAATTGACCAAAATAGGCCATGAATTTGGAAATAACAAGAAAGATAATTTGCCCTGATGTCTTGCCTTTGGATCTGCCAAATGATAAAATCTGCTTCTTCATTTATAGACTCTTTATCTGAAACTTACATCAATTGGGTCAACGCTAGAAATGAGCCAGTTGCCTTGGGTAACTAAGTAACATTACCCTGGGATTACCAGTTTTCCCTAGATATTCTCTGGTGTAAGTATAAGAAGTCCTGCAAGTACAAATATAGATCTTATCTAAGCCAGTAGTGGCAAGCTCAAAAAGGCAACTAGCATACTCTGTTGTAGGCCTTTTTATTACGGCTGTCAATTAAGGACAGTAAACGCACCATTACCTGTAATTGTGATTTAAAATATTAATCATGATTAATCTGTTTCAATCACGCTTTTAAGCAATAGAATACTAAGTGAAACTTACTAAATATTTTGGATATTTTCCTGCCTTTTCAAATACATTTAATTCAATTACAACACAAAAAGTGTACAGTACTCAGTGTATACTACTTTAGACTATAAATATTTGTAGTGTAAAATGGCAAACAAAAGAAAGGCTTCAATTCACTTCATACAAGTACTGCGGTGCAATCTCTTTACTCTGAAAGTGCAACTTTTGACTGTAGATTTGTTACATATTTGCACTCAAACAAAACAATAGAAAACTTTAGCGCCTATAAGTCCACTCAGTCCTATTTCTTGTTCAGCCAATTCGTAAATGAAACAAGTTTGTTAACATTCACAGGAAATAATGCTGCCTGCTTCTTACTTATAATGCCACCTGAAAGTGAGAACAGGTGTTTACATGGTGTTGAAATGTAGCCAGATATGCTCAACATTCATATGCCTCCTCATGCTCTGATCACCATTCTAGAAGATATGCTTCTTTGCTTATGATGCTTTTTGAATTAATGCTATTTTTAAATTTTTCACTGAATTCCTTAAAGGATATTTGTATGTCTCCTACTTTGTTGTATGTGCGTTCTGCCATATATTTCATGTTATAGCAGTCTCAGATGATGACCCTGCACATGTTCATTTTAAGAATAATTTCATTGCAGATTTGACAAAACATGAAGTTCCAATATCATATCTCTAAAGATAGGTTTGAGACTTTGATGTGTTTTCCAAAATTGTGCTTTCAGAAGTCTTAAAAGAAAAATACTTCAGTGCAGAAACTATAGAACCCAAACCCCCAAAATAGAAAATCACACTTCTGCTCCAGTCATCTGGCTCAGATGATGAAAACTCATCAATCTCCACTGCTTTTGGTCATTGTCAACCAGAATCTATTGTCAAAGTTCTACATTGTTTTATTTTTTAATATAGTTATTTTTGTACATAATTCTAAATTTGCAAATTCAACTTTAATGATAAAGAGATTGCACTACAATATTTGTACTAAGTATTAAAAAGTACTATTTTTTTGGCTTTTACAAACATAATAAAAAATATAAAGTGCACAGTGTACACTTTGTATACAGGGTTGAAACTGAAATATATGTAAAGTGTAGAAAACATTTAAAAATGTAAATAAATGGTGTACTATTTAACCATGTGAATAATAATGCAATTAATTGTAAGATGAGATTTTTTTAATCACTTGACAGCTGTTCTTATTATTTAATAATCCTGATGGATTAAAATTTATCCACTCTCGTTTATTTCTAAATCAGCAAAGCCAAAGTCCAGCCCCATACCATATCCTGTACTACCATGCAAATGTAGTTTATTGTTCCCAGCACTGGAGTGACAACAGTAGGGGTGTGTCTACACGGGCACAAATCTTCGAAATAGCCATGCTAATGGCCATTTTGAAAATTACTAATGAGACGCTGAATTGAATATTCAGCACCTCATTACCATTAGGATGCTTCCGGCCGTGGCGCTTCAAAAGCCGTGCTTTCAAAAGCATGTGACTCAGCGCAGCTACACGGGGGTCCTTTTCGAAATGACCCCGCACCTTTTGAAATCTCCTTATCCCAATCACTGATCGGAATAAGGCAATTTTGAAAGGGGTGGGTCCTTTCGAAAAGGACTCCTGTGTAGCCATGCGGAACTGCGCACTTTCGAAAGTGGGGCTTTCGAAGTGCCGTGGCCGGAAGCATCCTAATGCTAATGAGGTGCTGAATATTCAATTCAGCGCCTCATTAGTAATCTTTTAAATATGGCTATTTCAAAGATTTGTGCCCATGTAGACACAGCCTAAGAGTTGGAATGCTAGAAAAATGCCAAATGACTTGAAGAGCATTATGTTTATGCCAGTATTCAGAAAAGGGTAAGCAAAATAGCCCAGATTAGTTAACCTGACATCAGTCCTGGGCAAAATAGTGGAAAAACTGGTAAGGAATTCAGTGAAGAATTAAAAGAGAGGAATATAATTAATGACTGTCAAATAGTTTTGATGGAGCACACGTTTGGTTGATAAAAGGAACTGTGTAGCATGTAACGTATTTAGACATTTGTAAAATGAATGATTTAATATTTCACAATGTTCTCTTTAAGAAATTAGTGCTATATAATATCATTAAAGCACATGCTAAACTTATGGAGAACTGGCTAGCTGACAGATCTCAGAAAGTGGTTGTCAGTGGGGAATCTTCATTGAATAGAAAGTGTTTCTAAGGGGGTTCCAAAGGAATAGGTTCAAGGTATGGCACTATTAACATTTTTATCAATATTCTGGAAGCATGTATAAAATGACTGTAAAGGATTTAAGGGTCAGAGCCAATAAAAACTCAATGTGAGGTCTTATTGTTTTTTTCTATCAGTGGTATCTTTGGCATGTTAAGAGGGGAATAGTGAGTAGGGAAGTGATTTCACCTCTTTATAAGTCATTAGAGAAACAAATACTAGAACACTGTAGACAGTTTTGAACTTTAGACTGATGTTTGGAAAAAATTGGAGAGGGTGCTGCAAGAGCCACAAAATAATTCCGGGACTAAAGAAAATGTCTTACAATGAGATGTAAAGAACTCAATCTTTTCAATATTTCAAAAAATGGAGATATTGTAACTTGATTATAGGGGATAAGTACCTTCAGGGGCCAAAAAATATATAAAAAACAAAATCTAGTATTAAATGGCTCTTTAATCTAGCAGAAAAGTCTATTACTAAAGCTAATGGCTAGAGCCGAATAAAAATTGGAAATAAAATACCAATTTTTTTTTACAGTGAGGGTGAATAACCACGAGAAGTAGTGGATTCTCTTTTTTGATGTCTTCAAATCAAGACTGGTTGCCATTCAGGAAGAGATGCATTAGCCAAACACAAGTGAATGGGCTCAATACAAAGGTAAACGGGTAAAATATAATGGCCTGTTATACACAGACTGTCAGAGCAGATGATCAGATAATCCATTTTGGCCTTAAAATCTATGAAGTTAGCAGAAGTGAAAAAATCGTGTAAACCCCCTTCAGTGACCATTCAGTTACATGTTTAAAAGGATTTATTCCAGCCATACACTTCTTTTGTGTTAACTATCTTCAAACAGCCAAGCAAGGAACGTTTACTGATTTAAATGTTTGCAGTAAGCAGAGTTCAAGGTGAATTGTTAAATTTTGACACTTAAGTATTTGTGCTGGAAGATCTTTCATGCTCATCCAGTGTGAACCACCTCTATTCCATTACGTTTATTTGATCAATTAATACTCGATAGCACAGCACAACTTAAATTCTGGATGTTTACTATTGATTACACACAGCAGACATTTTGTTATCTGCTGTTCCACTGAAAAAAATGGAGGATTATGATGTAATCATGATTTGCTTGTGGATATTCTGTGAGTATAATAGGCATTCTGAATCCATTAATGTGTGTGCATTATTTACTGAGCTTTAGAGGAATAAGTATTATATACAGTATTCGGAGCTTTGCTGAGCCATGTACCACTAATGGACCACACTGTCTATCCACCACCAGTCTCCTACAGGGGGGAAAAAGTGTAGCAAAAGCCAAGCACTGATCTGAAAGAATGGAAGGATCTCTAAGTGCATTTTCCCTAGTCAAGATCTCTTGGCTAGTCTTTAAAAGATATGAAAAATGTGGGACTAACACATCGAAACAAGTGTTCCACATACTGTATGAATCATTGCCATGATGACTTCTAAAATAAGCTGGGAAAATAGTATGAACCTCATGAACTCCATACTTCCGTAAATTTATTACCAAAGGGATGCTGAAATTCCATGAAACAAGTTTGCATTCTATGAAGCCCATCCTGAAAGGAAGTAGCTTGAGAATTTTGTTCCTTTACTTGGGCCTCTTGTGAAGGGAGGAAGTCCCCAGGTGACTTCTCCCAGAAGAAATATGAGAGGAATCCAACATGGTGTATTTCTTTTCCTGCAGGGGAAGAGTGTTCTTCCACACCTTCTCTCCATGATAATGGGATCAAGCAGGAATGCTGCCTTACCTGAGAGTTTTTGTGCTCTTAGACAAGGGCTGTGCAAGTGGCTTCAGACTGGAACTGGCAAAAATCCACTTCATAAGGCCATGTGAACCAAAAGATTTGAGTTATGCTCCTTCTTTTTGAAACCTAGGGTAAATCTACACTACATAGTTAAGTCAACCTAAATTACGCAATTCCAGCAATGTGAATAAAGTAGCTGGAGCTGAGGTAGCTTAGGTCAATTTATAGCCATATCTACTGCATTCTTATTCAATGGGAGGAACTCTCCCATTGACTTACCTTACATTTTTCCTTCCAATGGAGTACTGGACTTGAAGTGAGAGTGATCTGCGAATGATATAATGGATCTTTGCTAGACTCACTAAATTGACAGCCCCCCCCACTTGTGAATCGATCATAGCAGAGTTGATCTCCTGGCAATAGAAACAACCCCTTAGTATTGCTGGTTTGCCAGCCCTGATTAGGGAGGCTACAGTTCTACCATTTTATTAACAGCCACAGAATGAAGTAAAACTACAAGTTTCTAAGTTCCTTCACATGCACCATGATTCACTACAAGCTCTTTGATCTAAATCCAAATTCATGCCATGCATATGCTGGATTTTTAGGAACAATTTCTATAATAATTTCAATAAAAATTTCACAATAATGAGTAGTCTGAGCCTTTCAAAAGACAGTCAGGGCAGGAGTTCTCAGGAGAGACTATTGCTCCCTAGACATTCAAACAACAATATAAATGATTCACTATCACTATTCCATGTGCTCAAGTATCAGATAGGTAGCTGTGTTAGTCTGTATCTTTGAGGCACTCATGCATCTGATGAAGCAGGTCTTTGCCCACGAAAGCTTATGCTCCAAAATATCTGTTCATCTATAAGGCGCCACAGGACTTCTATTCCATATGCTATGTAGCTATTAATTCTGAAAGCCTTGATTCTCCTTTTACGAAAGTCAAGGATGTTTTGCCATTGAAATGAGTAGCAACAAGGGCAGACATCAAATGTGTTTAAGGAAGCTACATACATAGTAAATGTTGTTTTATCTTAGTCTCATGTATGGCAGTAGGTGGAATCCCTTAATTTATCATTCTGGCTATGTCTAGACAGCAGACTTCTGTCAACAGAAGTTTTGTCGGCAGAACGTGCATCACAGAGGCGATTTTCCAACATTTGACCCCATGTGAACAAGCCAAATGTCAGAAAAGTCTCTCTAACAGAACTATCAGCAAAAGATATGCAAATATGTTGCACAATTTGCATATCTCTTGCTGACAGTTCTCAGCAATCTAGACATAACCTCTGAGAGCAGCAGGCTCACTACATGTATTGTATATTTTAAATGCATTTTTCCCATACTTACATTTTGGCTGATGCCTCCAAAAACAGATAAACAAACCAACAAAAAAGCAATCCTGGTGTACCTTAAAGACTAGCAGTTTTATTTATCAGGTAATGAGCTTTCATGGGTAAGACCCACTTCATCGTCTTACCCACAAAAGCACATTACCTATAAATAAAATTGTTAATTTTTAAGGTGCTATGGGATTTCTGGGGTTTTTGTTTGCTTCCTTGCTTGTGAAGCTACAGACGAACACAGCTGAAGCAAGCCACCAGCCAGCCATGCTTTCTTCCCCTCAGGTCTCAACTGGTGAGGGTCAGAGTATACTGCAGAGAAGGGAATAGGAAGGATATGAGTGATGTAAAGGAACTGATATATCTTGATGATTCTGCTATTTTTGTTATTTTGAACTGTCAAGATTTGAAACCAAGGAACTACTCTTCTAATATTCACTAACTCTCTCATGAAATACCATTTGGCACAAAATACTTTAAAATAAGGACTTCTCCCTGGTTCTGTTCTGCAGATGTCTTTTTCTTAATATTATAACTCACATGACATGAATCCAATGAATTTTTTCATTAATATAAGATTTTTTTGGTAGGAGATGCCTCAAGCAGTTAGAGATATGGAACTGTATTCAGAATCCTAATAATCATATAACTGCCATTGTTTTACTGAATTAAACTCTTTTTGGCCAAAATGAACTTGACCTGCAGGAAATCCAAGCACTGACTGTGCAGCAAATCCTACTTCACATTTTCTCAAGAAATGGAGACTGTAAGCTTTGTTCTGTGACTGGTCCTGAATGGGATGTGAGGTGGAAGAAGTTTCTCATGCTTTTTCATCTGTGAACACTTGCTCCCGGGACTGTCACAATCTTTAAATTATTTCAGGATACCAAGAATAGGAAATACTTTCAGGGTTTATTTTTTTAATCTATGCAATAAACCACAGTATTCCTTATTTTGTTGCCTTCTCTTCTGATTATTCTAGGCCTGGCTCTACAATAAATTGAGAGCTTTGATTGCTTTATTATAAAGAAAATATTTGTTGTTGTTCCTTCAAATATGGAGTGAAAGAGCAACCACAGTTTATCCTATAGAAATGTATACAGTAGTAACAGTGGAGTTAATTATTCTTAAATTACAAGAGAATGTCAAAGTTATGAGCACCTTGGCTTCATCTACACTACAGAGATCATTCAAAAGGAGCCCTTTGGAAAGATCTCTTCTGAAAGAACTTCTTTTGAAAGAGTGCATCCACACACAAAAGAGAGGATCAAAAGAGTGATCTGCTCTTTCAAAAGAGAGCATCCACACAGTCCCCACTCTTTCAAAAGGACAGGCCAGGAATCAAAAAATTCAGGCTCCCTAAGGACTGTTCTTTTGAAAGAAGGGCCCTGAGGAGTGTCTACATGTTCTGTTTCAAAAGAAGCTTTCAAGAGATGGGACTTTTCCTGAAACAGGAGTGAAGGAGCGCTTTCGAAAGGAGTGCCACGTTCTTTTGATTTACTTTAGAAAGAATGCTTTTTGTGTGTAGATGCTCCATGGGATGTTTCAAAAGAGTCCCCTTCTTTCTAAAACACTTTTGAAAGAACTTGCTAGTGTAGACACAAGGGAATAGGGCTCGTTTGTAACTCTGAAATGCTCATAATGCTGAACAAAATGTTATGGTTGTTTATAATTTAACCGTTACTTAATAAAGCTTTGATATTTTGCCATGCAGAAGAAAAATGCTCTTTTCCTTTGTTTTTTTTCTCAGTACAGGTTGTACCTTTCTGGTCTGGTATCTTGGGGACCTGAGTGGTCCCGCTGGGGGAATTGGCCAGGCCAGGGAAGGTCAGGCCTCCAGGCTCTTGCTGTTGAGGCTTGCCTCCTGGTTGCCACCCTGCTCTCTGCCCTTGGACTTCCTGGGAGACTCTTCTCCTGGTGGGGTTCCCACCATGGGGCAGCTGGGGGAAGGAAGAGCTCTGCTCCCAGCCTACCAGCTCCAGTGGGGCTCCACTACCAGATGCTGGTGGGGCTCCCTGCTTCCTACCACCAGCCAGGCTTCCTGATGCTGCAAGGCTGCCAATGGGGCTCCCTGCCCCTGCCCAGGCTTGCTGCCACCACAGGACTGCTGTTGTAGCTCTCTGCCCTTGGTGGGGCTTCCAGACACCTGCCCATCAGCAAGCAGCAGCTTGAGCTCTGTGGTCCAGGCACTGCCAGGTCCAGCAATGTCCATGGTCCTGCCAGACCATGAATGTTGCTGGTTCCGAGTATACTGGACAAAAGACCTTTAACCTGTATTTCATGTTTAACATGGTATTGTCTGTGGGGGGGTTTTTTGCTCAGCTGCTACAATTGGGCACTTTCAGTTCCCGACAAGGCATGTGGTTGACTGGTCAGTGCACAACTGTGACATTTGTAATGCTGAGGTTCTACTATAGAACACTGATGGGGGTGTCATCTGAGCAGCTATTTAACCTATGCTAATGAGTGACTTCCTGTTGGTCCTGTTATAGACCAAGACTTGACTGGTCATCGATTATCACAAAAGTATTGCAAAAGGATAAGCTGCCATCGAGAAAGCTGTTACATTTTCTCACAAAGATTTTGGCTTTATCAAAATAAGTGTCAGAAAAATATCAGGCATTCCGAACTGATCTTGTTTTATCATATTGTTCAGAACTGACCAGCTAGAAATTGAATCATGATAGAGGTTGCCTTCCTGAAGTTAGCAGACACAGGAAGATAAATCTGTACATGTTCGGTATAACAATAGCGGAAATTTCGCTACCAAATGAAAGAACTCATTGAATGAATGTATTGGAGATTCAGAAGGGCATGTGTCAGTGTGAGAGTTCACAGCACATCCTCACCAGCGTGGAAGAATACTATATTTTCATAAAACTGAACTGTGACCTTCATGAAATAAGGCTGGAACAATTTTAGAGTACAGTAGTATGAAAACATAGGTTTCCAACAACAGAGAGGTCATGATCAGCTGTTTGGAAAGTGACCAAAATCCTCACGGGAAAGGCCAGCTCATTTGCTTCTGTTACATTAGATAGAATGTTGTGGCCTATGCCATCTTTCATTCTCTAGGTATACCCCAAAGTGCTGAACAAGGTAGCAAGTTCAACGTTGTAAGTGCAGTGAGTATTTTGGTAAATGGAGGAGCCATTACTCGTAACAATAACACTGCACTCAGCATGGATATTGAAATCAGTTTGAGCCCAGCTGTGGTGTCCAGGCTTTTGAAAAGCATCATGACCTCTAGCTCCCTCCCACCTAAGCAGTCACTGGCATGCTATAATAGCTTACCCTTTAGTGTTCTATCATGCCATTTTTCCACACCCATGCACCAGCACTGCTTCTATGAGTTCCTTGGTTTTATTGTGTCAGTATAATAGGACATACAAAGCCTGTTCTTCTGCATGGAAGAAAAACAAAGAAAAAATGCTTTGAACTTACACACCACTTTCACAAAGCGCTAAGAGGCAATTGTAACTATGGCACCCCACCAGATAATTCACTTATTCAGAATAGCAAAACAGAGGACAAGATACAGAAAATATGACCGGAGGGCCACCGTGTTGTTCAGTGTTGTGGCTAAGGTGCTAGATTAGAAGTCACAAAAATCTTGTTTCAGTTCTGAGATATGCCACAGACAGGTTGTGCACAAGGTGCAGAGGTAGAGATTTTCAAAGAAACAAATGAGATTTGGATACCCAATTCCCTTGAAAATCTCTCTCTCAGTCTCTATTGGCAACAAGCTTCAACTTCCAAGCTATTTTCTTACATCTAATTGAAGAATTTTCTTCTTTTTAACCCAGCTCACTGCTGTTTATACTCCTTTTTAAGTATTAAACCTATAACCTCTTGCTAATCAATAAAACTAGCATGTGCTGGTGTACACAAAAGTTTTCTGTCAACTGCTTTAAATGCAGCTATACTGCAAAAAGTCGCTTGGAAAAATAGGATTGTTTGATTCTATTGCATCTTGATGAATTCCAAAACAAATTTGCTCAGTTAAAAATGAGCTGGGGGGGGGGCATCCAACCATTACATCTGCCAGTAAGTCTAGGTTCTTTCTAGTTGCACACATCTTCTCAAGTATTAAAATCTATCTTTCAAAACTTAGTGAACAATGCTGACAACATGTGTGTGTCATAAGAGACTGTAAGACAACAAGAGAGAACCAGTCTGTTCTGAAGTGCACTGTTACCTCTAAAGACAGGAAAATATTGGCTCTCCAGGCCCCAGACCAGTAGGAAGGCAGTCACAATTCAAGACAAAGAGATCATATGTGAGAGGTAGCCTTAAACTAGGGTTTCAAAATATGTTGAGTTAGCCCTGAGCTAATATGGTACCAAAGCATTGTGGAGACAATGCAGCTGAAAAAAAATGTTGATTTTATGCTAGTTAATGCAGACCCCTAAACAAATTTAAAGGCACTTGTTAATTCTGTTGATAGACGCCACGCTGACCCATCATAGTTTAATAGCTTGGTTATTTATTACAGCTGTGATGGGAAGAGTGCTGTGGCATGTCAGTTTTGGTGGCTTCAAATTGCTAAAAGAATATGATTTATACTGAATTAATTCCACAAGAAGTACTTAATCTGAGCAGGGAGAAACTCTCTCTCATAGGACCTTCGCTATTTGAAATCTAGGAAATTGCTAAAACTGCTGAGCCTTTCAAGTGAGCTTCACTTCACTTGACGCATTTTAAATTGTAGTTTCCATCTCTGGTGCCAAATGATGAGTGAAGTGAACCTCTATAAAGTTGAGGCCAGATTCTCACATCATTTATGTATGGCACATGTTTCTGGCACAAGTTAAATGTAAGATAAGAATTGAAGCTCTCACAAATCCTGCAAAATGAAGACTTGCCGCGGTAAGTGGCTTCAACGGTTTCCGTGAAAGACCATTACAGAAAACAACCCCATGCATGGCTGGAGCCACACCCCAGATAAATCAGAGGAGTGTGCGGGGCTGCTGCAGGGTGAGGGAGCAAAGGAGGCAGCTCCCCGGCCAGCAATTTTAAGGAGGCCCCGGGCTCCCGACCACTGCCACTACTACCTCAGCAGTGTCATTGACCACAGGAAAAGAGCCAGGAAGCAAAGCAAGTCCTCTGGACTCATATTCCAGGGACCCACATACCAGTCTGCACTTCTCTCTCTGCCTTTGTGTTGGGGGCAGAAGTAGAACTCTCAGCCAGGCCAGTCCATTCATCTGGCTGGGCTCATCTCTCCCTCCAGCAGAGAAGCTCCTAATGCATCTAGCCCTGTATCACATTGTAATGGGGTTGCACTAACCTCTCGCAAGCGCCCTCCTGGCTGAGAGCATGTGCCTGCACTCTGTTTATGATGGATCTTCTGAGGCTTAGCCCTCTGATGAAGGCACACACAATCAGTGTTAAACAAACACATTCCAGGATACACATCCAACAGGGCCTCTCTCAGTTCCCTCTCTAGCATCCCTCAGTCTGTCCCCACCCTAGAACCGAGTGGTGCCAGGAGGACTTCCTTCCTGGATGCAACATCTTCGCCCTTGCCTCTGGGCTTTGTCTCCAAGTCCACTTGTATGCGAGGAGCTCTCCACAGGGAGCTGTCCGCAGTGCTGCTGTTCTCTCAGCCAGACAGTCACCCCGACCGTACATGTTGAGCTCCTGAGAAGAAATGACTGCTGCTTTCTTCTCCACTTCCTTTTATATCACCTTTCTGGCCCCTGACTGTTTGCATCCCCTGCAGCCCCTCTAGCTTGCTTGGAGGACCTCTCTATTGCTTTTTTTCCTGGGATGGGGGGGGTCTGGTAAGGCCACCCCATCGCCCACATGCTAACCAGCTACCCCATTACTGACACGTTCCGACGCTAATAATTATAAGCCCTTAAATCTGACATCAGAGTTAATTCCATAGACAATAGATTGTCCTGTGACTTGTGTTGACCATCAACATCCTTACAGTGGCCTGTGGCAACAAACTATCTTTTAGAATTACATGGACACTCCTTAATGAAAACAAGTATTACTGACCTGGCTCTTTGTCAAGTATTGCAGCTTACATAATGGATGTTTAGACGCCAACATTTTCAGCCACTTGCCAAGATAAAAGATGTATTACAGGGAGGGCATGACAATGAATGACTATCAGGACAAGAGGCCAGCTCAAATTACTGAAGCCAGTATTCAGAATTCAATGAAGTTTGCAGTCAATGTGGAAATTCATGTTTTTAATTCTAGTGATTTGTTTCAGATCATTTCAAACACAGTTAATAGAAGTTCTGGTGAATCACCCACCCGGTGTAATGAAGCTTTTATTCTCCAGCTTGTCTCAGATTAGAAATAGAGAGGAAAATGGCAAAATCATTTGAAGCCAAATCTTCAACTGTCCAGGCCCACTGACAGGGACAGACAATGAAAACAGCTGCACTGGAGTCTGGCAATTTAAAGCACCCAGGGCTCTGGCCGCTGCCACTGTTACAGAAGCAAGGCAATGGCCAGAGCTCCCATCCCTTTAAATAGCCACCTTAGCCCTGGGCAGGGCAGAGCACACCAGGCAGCACTGAAGGGATGGCTGTGGGAGGCTACACCTCCAGCTCTGCCCCTTCCACTCAAGGTCCTGCCCCTTCTGGGGGGTCTGGGTTTGCCCCTCACATGTACATCTTCTCCAGCGGTGCCCCGTGAAGTCTGTTGGCCATCCTGCCGCTGTCTCTAAGGAGCACATAGTGCAGTATGGAGTGAATGATGGGACATAGAGTTCACTTTTACAACTATCTGGTCCTGGGATGCCAATGATCTAGCCCCTCTGCATAATTTAGAATAGCCTGGAGCTTTCTGTGAGGTGTTCCAGTTATTGGTGGCCCCAACAGACTGAAACAGCACTTGGGGATTTGAAAAGTACATCACAGAGCATTCCCCTTCCACTGAGCAATGCCCTTTGGCTCCGATATGCTGGCTTTGTGCACCTGGGAGCCTAGCTACATTGAACAAGTGACTTACATTTACACTGCAGGGACCTACTTATGGAGTAAGTATTTAGTATGAAGCGAGATGGCCACAGAGCTGTTGGGATGAGCTCGTGTTAGATGAAGGTGGTTCAGCTTTCCATCTAAGTAGAGTAGACTACAGCTCTCTGACCAGAGTCCTTGCTGAACTAGAAGAGGCACTGTAGAAACGCCACTATATTAATCAGGGATCTATATCAGACTGCAGAGCCCCAGGGTGAAATTCTAGCTTGATCTCACACTACAGAATTCCATTAACTTTAGTCAATTTGCATAAAGTTGTGTAAAGTTGTGCTGGAATTTTGTCCCATCTAGTTTTGGATTTCTGACTTTAGTCTCCATCTCACCGTTTCACAAAAATTTGTCCTTTATCTAATTGTCCACACTCCTTTTCCCAAAACCTACGAATGTGGGAGTCTTTTCAAGGACATCATAGCCGTGTCTACACGTGCACGCTACTTCGAAGTAGCAGCACTAACTTCAAAATAGCGCCCGTCACGGCTACACGTGTTGGGCGCTATTTCGATATTAACATCGACGTTAGGCGGCGAGACGTCAAAGCCGCTAACCCCATGAAGGGATGGGAATAGCGCCCTGCTTCGACGTTCAACGTCGAAGTAGGGACCGTGTAGTCGTTGCGCGTCCCGCAACATCGAAATTGTGGGGTCCTCCATGGCGGCCATCAGCTGGGAGGTTGAGAGACGCTGTCTCTCCAGCCCGTGCGGGGCTCTATGGTCACCGTGTGCAGCAGCCCTTAGCCCGGGGATTCATGCTGCATGCACAGGGTCTGCAACTCGTTGTCGGCTCTGTGTATCTTGTGCTGTTTAGTGCAAGTGTGTCTGGGAGGGGCCCTTTAAGGGAGCGGCTTGCTGTTGAGTCCGCCCTGTGACCCTGTCTGCAGCTGTGCCTGGCACCCTTATTTCAATGTGTGCTACTGTGGCGTGTAGACGTTCCCTCGCTGTGCCTATTTCGATGTGGTGCTGCGCAACGTCGAAGTTGAACATCGACGTTGCCAGCCCTGGAGGACGTGTAGACGTTATTCATAGAAATAGCCTATTTCGATGTCTCCACATCGAAATAGGCTACTTCGAAGTAGGCTTCACGTGTAGACGTAGCCCATGTGTGACAATCTTTCTTTGTTTGGACACATATATTATGTTTTTCATCAAAAAGCCTATACCCACTGTGAAATACCAGCATTTTCCTTTTGGAAAACCAATTATAAAACAAAATGTTAGCAATAAATAGTGAAGGAATAGAGCCACTGTGCATGGAGATGAAACCACAAGTTCTATTAGATTTAGCTAACTGTGGACATAATCATTCATCCTGAGATCTGCAAGCTTTTGGCTGCCCTACAAGGAAGGCTCCAATAAACTTGACTCTAAAATTAAAAACAAAAACCTTGACAAAAATCCTCAAGCATCAGAATGGATGTTTAAATCAGGTTTTCAGGGATACTAAGTCGTCCGTGGAACAGTGCCTCCTCCTCAGCTTTACAACATTCACTTGATTAAAAAAGTTCAGAAGATATTTACTTAGTGAAACAAAAAAGCTGCCCACAGCAGTCTGAAAATAGATGAAGGCTAAACTATGGACTGATTTATGCCTTGTGCCTTCCCAATTACCTTAGTGGGCTGGACCACTGTAAATCAACAAAGAATTTGTCCTCAAGTTCTTTTACAGCCCTACCATTTCCATTTGATTATAATTAAGGGAATGGAGTTAATACTTATTAAAAGAAAACCTGTAGAGATTTTTAAGGAACACTAGTGTATCTGTGAGTTTTGAACCATAAAGCACAACCATGCTTTCACATTATTCCTTTATTTATTTCCTCAGGAAGTCTGCATTTCTGGAAAAGTATATTCTGTACTGTTCTTTCTCATTTCCAAGGTGAAATAAAAACACTTGCCAAAGTGCAGATGTTCATGGAGATACTCTGTCTGAGTGTTATCAAACTAGCAACTACTCCTGTATTTTACTGACAGACACTAGCCTGTGGTGGGATCTGCTATGAAGATGATAGTATGGGTCTAGAGTTGTTTGCTATAACACAATGGCCGCATCTACACTAGCCGGCTACGTCGAAGTAGCCGGCACAATGTCGAAATAGCACGCATCGTGCCTACATGCGCCATGTGCTACTTCGACGTTGAAATCAACGTTAGGCAACGAGACGTCAAAATCGCTATTCCTATCCGAAGATGGGAATAGCACCCTACTTCAATGTTAAACATCGAAGTAGGGTGTGTGTAGACAATCCGCATCCCATTACTTTGAAATATCGGGGTCCTCCATGGCGGCAAACAGCTGAGGGGTTGAGACGTGCTGTCCAGCCCCTGCAGGGCTCTATGATCACCATGTGCAGCAGCCCTTAAAGCATCACACACCCACATTTCCTGTGGCAGGAAGCTGAGAGCATGCAGGCAGCAGCACATGCACGTGCTAGCCCTGCATGCCTTCCAGAGGCCCCAAACCACCCAACCAGAGCCATGGCATCCAGCCAACCCCCAGGGCTCCCCACACCTGAAGGGACCCAGTTACCACTGGCAGCCAAACAGGGGGCCAAAAAGTGGTGGGGGCCCCTCCTGGTCGGACGCCG
Organism: Carettochelys insculpta; assembly: GCF_033958435.1. Classification (NCBI taxonomy): domain Eukaryota; kingdom Metazoa; phylum Chordata; order Testudines; family Carettochelyidae; genus Carettochelys; species Carettochelys insculpta. The sequence goes on from NC_134148.1 coordinate 16,997,284, forward strand.
AGCTCCGAGACCTGCTGGGTCTCTGGGGTGAGGAGATGGTGCTCCACATGATGGGGAGCAAGCAGCAGAATGCAGAAGCATTCGCCCTACTGGCCAAGGGCCTGGCCACTCAGGGGCACCCTGCCCACACTCCGGATCATGTCCGGAGCAAGGTGAAGGAGTTGTGGCAGGATTGCGCTTGAGCCCAGGACTCGGCCAGCCAGTCTGGGGCCACTCCCGCTGCTTGCCCCTATTACAGGGAGCTCAGGGCCATTCTGGGCCCCTGGGACACCTCCTTTCCCCCAGCCACACTGGACACCGCAGCCGAGGAGTCCCAGCAGCCTTGGAGTCAGAGCCCGGCCTGGAGGCCAGCCCCGCACCCCAGGGCCCACCCGAGGAGCTAGCCCTCGGGACGGCAGAGGAAGGGTCCAGCAGCAAGGAGGGGGAGGTCCTCATAGCCCTCTCCTCCCAGAGCACCAGCAGGGTGTCCGCCCACTGAGGTTCCCCTAACTGCAGCAGTGGACGGTCAGGTACATACCCCCAGGTACAGTGAGGGCACACACCCCTCAAGGCCGTGGGGCAGGGTCACCAGACATGACCGGGGGCCCCACACATCCCCAGCGGACCCTGACCCACAGCTGCCCAGACACAGCACAGTCCCAGGACGGTGGCATGGCCATCAGTGCCTGTCAGCAACCACACCCATGGACAGCACTGTGCCCTAACCCCGGGCGGGGGGTCATGCAGTGGGGCCACCCAACAGGGACACCACACCCACAGACAGGGGACGGAGACCCAGCACCAAAGGAGGGATGGGAGGCATGTGCCAGGGCACAGTACTAACAGCCTTTTCTCCCTCTCTTCCCCTTTCCGCAGCCACACCATCCGAGGTCCCAGGCAGCCAGGCACCCTCCGTAGTCCCCGAGAGCCTGCCGGAGCTTAGGCACCACCATCGCCCAGGGGCGCTGCTGAGGCCAGGACAGGTGCGCCGCTGCTGGACTCTGGGGATGGCCCCTGTGGACCCCCTGCTCCTGGTGGCTCTGAAGTGGGAGAGGGAGGTGGCCAAGGAGAGACTGAGGTTTGACAGGGAGGCATCCACCTGGTACCAGGTGGTATGGCAGGAGTTCATGGGGGTCTTCTGGGACATAGCTGGATCATTCTATCAGGCTGTGGCCCAGCTCCTGCCTGCTGTCGCCCTCCCTACTGCTTCATTTGATGCCCCACCTGCCCTGCCTGCCCAGCCTGCTGCCCCGCCTGCCAGCCCCATGAGAGTGGAGCCCACTGGGGCTGAAGCCTGGCCGGTGGAGGCATCCCAGCCCTACCTGCTGGTCCTCCCAGCTCCCAGCCTGCCACGCTGGGGACCACGGACAAGGTGGGGGGTTCGCAACCCAAACCCGCCAAGGGTTGCACCCCCGCTACCCCCCACCCCGGATTGATAGGCCAATGGCCGAGCCATCTGCTGCCCCCCCATTTGTATATAGTTGTCCCCCCATTTGTATATTAGTTCCAGTTTTTGTTGTGCACATACCACCCAACAGTTTTATCAGTATTCAGTAATCCACAGTTTTATTTTTCAAAGAACCTGAGATGTGTGCTTGTTGGGGGGATAGTGTGTGGGTGGTGGGGACAGTGTGTGGAAGGCCTGCCAGGGATGGCCTGGGAGGTGCTCAGGGGTCCCCCTGATCAAAATGGGCCCACAGGGCCTCACAGACCCATACCCCCTCAGTGGGCCTGGCAACTGGGTGTGGCAGCCAGCTGGGGGGAAGCCCATGCCAGAGTCAACTGCCCACCTCTGAACAAAGGCCTCCCCCTTGCTCTTGACAATGTTGTGGAGCATGCAGCACGCGCCCACAACCTGGGGGGATGTTCTGGAGGCCGACATCCAGGTGGGCGAGGAGGCACCACCGCCTGGTGGGCATGGTTCAGATGACCGTTGAACTGCTCCTGGCTGGCAGTGAGGTGGCCAGTGTATGGGCACATGAACCAGAGCTGGAGGGGGTAGGCCACGTCCGCCACAATGCAGAAGGGCATGGTGGTGTCCCCCAGAGGGATCTCCCTTTGGAAGATGTAAGTCCCCACCTCCAGCCAGCAGCACAGACGCAAGTTCTAGAAGACGTGGGCATTGTGTGTACAGTCGGGCCAGCCCACTTAGCCATCCTGGAAGCGGCCCCGGCTGTCAACCATGGCCTGAAGGACCATGGAGTGGTAGCCCCTCTGGTTTATGTATCTTCCTCCGCTGTGGTCCGGGGCACAGATGGGGGTGTGGGTCCCGTCTAGGGCCCTCAAGCAGTTCAGGAACCCCATGGCTGTGTCCAGGTCCCCGACTTGGATGAGCCTCTGGAACAACAAGGCATTGAGCACACGGACAACCTGTGGGAAAGGGACAGGAGTGCCCATGAGGGTGTGCAGGGTGGCCCAGGCCCCACTCCCAGGCACCCCCCACCCCCAGCCAGCCCCTCCCTCCCCCCTCCGGGCCTCCACCTGGCCCCCTCCCTCCCTGGCACCCCTCTGTCCCCAGCCCCACACCTGGGCCCCTACCCCCCCAGTGGGTGTGTGCCCAGGCCTCCTTACCTCCATGACGACAGCCCCAGCTGTGGGCTTTCCCACTCCAAACTCATGTCCCACAGAGCGGTAGCTGTCTGGAGTGGCCAGCTTCCAGACAGCTAGTGTGACCCTCTTTTCCACAGGGAGGGCGCACTGCATCTGGGTGTCCTGGTGCCTCAGTGCGGGGGTGAGCCACTGGCAGAGCTCCAGGAAGGTCTGCCGGTGCATGTGGAAGTTCCGCAGCCACATGTCATCGTCCTACTCCCCCATGACCAGCTGCTTCCACCACTTGGAGCTCATGGGGTAGCTCCAGAGGTGGCAGGGCACCCAGTGGGGCAGGAACAGGGGAGCCCGCTGATCGGGGCATCCCCCTCTGCCCCTGGGGAGGGCTTCCCTGCCAGGAGCTGCTGGGCAGCCTCCCATGCAGAACCTAGCAGGGCGCTTGCTCCCTGGGTGACTACCTGGAATGCTTCCAGGTGCTGCTGCTGCTGCTGAGGGTCCACGCCAGCTGTGCCTCGGTCTACGAGAGTGTGGCTAGCGCTCTGCAGACCTCGTGCTGTGCAGGCCGGGTGTGTCTGGGAGGGGCTTTTTAAAGGAGCAGCTTGCTGTTGCCCGGAAGGGCTAGTCCAGCCTGTGACCCTGCCCGCAGGCTTTCCTGGCCCCTTATTTTGAAGGGGGGAGCTTGTGTGTGTGGATGCTCCGCTTTTCCTTCTGGGGCAGCTCCTTTTGACATTGAACATTGATGGCGCCAGCCCTGGAGGATGTGTGGATGATACGCGTCAAAGTAGCCTCTTTTGATATTGTTACTTCGACACAGTGTCCTAGTGTAGACATAGCCACTATGTATAGAAAAGCTGTTTACAGCCTTCTCTCTGTTAGTTTCAAACCAAGATGTATGGTGTCTCTTGATTTGCATCATTGATCTGTGCCTGACACTTCTACTGACAACCTTTCGGAACTAAAATTAGAAGGATGATTCCACCCCATTCTGTTGAGTGGAGTCGCAAACATTAAAAAGTTGGGGTTAGAATTCTGAGAAAAGCAAAGTGCCGATGAGAACTAATCAGTTTCACTGTTTTTCCATTGTCTCTTTCTATGCCACACTGACACTCTGTCTTCTCACATCCTGCGTCTCCACTGGGGAGAAAAGACGTGGGTTTTTTTTGTTTTGTTTTGTTTTGTTTTAATACAAGATTAAAAATTCCATTGTAAAATCCGAGGGCTAATGCTAGGAAAACCAGGTGATTTTACCTCGCTATATCTGGTTGAAGTAAACCTCTCCCCAGTACTCATCTGAAGTAACTATACTGAAGTAAAACTGCCAGCACATTTGATTTTACAGTGAGATAGTCCGCTTGTAAAACAAAGTGGCCCTTTAAACAAATGCCTACAGGCTGTTGTATCTTAGGAGGAAGTTCACATATCAAATTTTTGGTAAAAGATACCTTCCATCTTTTTTCTTGGGTTTTTTTTTTTTTGTGTGTGTATGTGGTGGAGATTCTGACAATCAGTGTATCTTCATTATACAATATTTTGTTTCCATGAAGCAATAATACAGGCTGGGTCTTAAATATCATTTCTTCCACTAATTTTCTTACTATACACAATATTCAAAGATTCTTGTATTTCCTCCACTGATTATAACTGTATAACTGATCCCCGACAAAGGCAGAGGATGAATGTCTTCCTTTGATTCAGTCAGAGGCAGGCAATGCTGGTTGGCGAGTACCTGTGTGTTTAGTATATATGGTCAGTCTCTTTCCCTTCTTATTACAATACAGTATAAAATGCTGTACAATTTGTAACACCTAATGGATATATAAAAATTCCATCATGTAGTTTTTCCATTTATATGATCCTTTCATGACTTCAAGGTAGTATATGTGCTAAAGAGCATATTAAAATATCTTGCTTTATGATGAGTGGAAAATAATCTGTTGCTTTATATTAGATAGGTTTGCAATGAGTGAGGAATCTCTTCATAACTGTTCCTCTGAATGTGCTCTGTAACATGTACAGGTACATATTATGTTAAGGTGATCAACTCAATAACTTACTTTTCCTCTCTGTCTTTCTCAAGCTCTTTCTTTTCGGAGGACACGCTGTGGATCTGAAGGTGATAGTGCATGCTGTGTTATCCTGCAGACCCTTGCCAGGGAACAGATAATGCCTTTTATGGGGGTGGGGGAGTGTTTCCACCTTAATAGTTTCCACCTTAATAGTCCTAGAAGACTATTTTGACATGTTATGGTAGTAATGTGTCCAAACAATTCAAGGTTCTTTGGCATAGCCCCTGGGAAAAAATAGAATGCTTCAGCCATCTCATTTTAGATCTGAGGAGAAAAAAGCAGTGCTTTGATATTAACTAACTTACAATTATAGGTGTATTCAACTACCTTTGGCAAAACTACTAGGGCTCTTATTAGCATGCATGTAAAACTGCATTCTGTAATGATTATATGCTAAAATTAATTGACCCTGTGCCTTACTTGGTATTTATTCTGTTGCATTATCAAAATCCCTGCTGTTTTTTATTAGAGTGGTGTTGCAAGCCATGTATCTCCATATGTATTCTAACCATATTTTCCATACAGATATTGCTGTTAGGATTCAGCTCAATTTTGTAGCTACAATATATAATAATCTAGCATCACATCCTTCGATACTACAGAGTGGTTAAACGGCATTCACACCCTTCTGAAATCTACATTACGCACTAAACCTGAGTACCATAAGCAGCCATGGCTATAGTGGCCCTTTGTGACCCATGTGCTCCAATAGCCAGAAATCAGTGAACTTAAGAGGTCTTTTCCATAGTCAGTGCTGAAGAGCAGGTCCCAATTCATAAATGTTCTTTGTCTATTTACATTTTAAATAATGCAGTAAGAGAGAGGCTTTCTGATACGCAAACGCTAGCTCTGGGTTTGTGTTTAATGTGGGCTTGTATTTCCTATTGACCCGCTGAGATTCATAGTCATTGCAACTTCAGATTTTTAAAGGTGCTGTCCCTGCTTCTCCACGCATCACAACGGAGTTAATAGCATATGTTGCAAATGCTGCCTCTGTCTCCTCAGATCTAAATAGTGATTTGGTGGTTTGCTTGTATCCCCAGAAGCCTCAGAAAGTAATTAACTGACTAGTAAAATGAACTTGGTTTCAGTAATGGCAAATCGTATTCGTTGTTTCAAAGCATTTTGACAGAAAGCGTCTTTCACCAAAGCTCATATCCCAAAGAGACTTTCGATAGTAAGGGCCAGATTTTGAAGCCCTGACAGCACCTTCTGTGGTTCCCCACAGAGGCACAGGTCATCCAGAGTGGTTGGGAAGAGGTGCCTGTGATTCTATCTCTGCTTCCTACTGAGCCATGCAAGCTTCCTGCAAAGGGACAGGGAGTTTGTTGAAACATCTGAAGGGCAGCTGCAGTGCTTGTTTTCACAGGAAAGGAACTGGGGAGAGCTTGTGTATCCTGCAATTTTTTGCTATTAAACTGACTATTTGCAAAATGCTACATGATCCTGTAATTAAGCCTGCATGATACAGCATAGACAAAAGTAGCAGAGTTACCACTACACATGCACTCTTAACTGCAGTATTTCCTGCCTTAAAGCATTTAACCACACAGCCTTAACGTTCTCCTTCCATGGTTTATTTGAGAGAATGGTTATCCAGTCCCCCTTTTATTAGCTGTGCTGCTGTGAACAAGGTGCTAGAATGAAACAACCTCCTCGAAAACTTTTTACTTTCTAGTTTGTGCAGCTTCTGGTTTGCTGGCTTTGCCTAGTTTTTATTTACTTGCTTCAGGCAGTGCTTTCTTTTTTGGTTCTTTGCTGATTGTAAGTTTAGTTTCTCACGTGTCCCAGAAAATCTTGAATAATAAATTATCTTTTAATATTTTCCAGTTACCTCACTTTCAGTAGGTGAGTAGAAGAAGGAGTAATGGTGGTTGACAGGAGTTGTCTGCTAGTGGAAATTTTACTGGGGCCCTCAAAAGTGAAAGGCCTAAATGCTAGAAAGAACATCACACCTCTCTAAATTAGATGTAATGTAGATGAATATATAAGTTATGGTGCCAAATATAAATTAGGGATGTGCACACGCAGCAGGTGTTTTCAAGTGAAACTTGTCTGAATTTTTAAAAGAATGTGATCTCAATTATTTCTCAGGAATCTTGGTAACAAGAACGTGTGTCCTTTTAGAGCGGGGGAGTAGCTCCAGAGGGGTGCTAGAAGCTTGATAGGAAACACAGAAAAGACAAGGTTCTTGACCCAGAGCAATTCCTGTCTGAAGTTAGACTAAGAAAAACACAACAACATTCAGGGAGTGATGCAGAGTGGAGACAGTCCAGGACTGAATGGCTGGGATACAATCACCTGCCATAAGCAAAAGGCAGCAGCTGTTTTCATTGGTGACTGCAAGTTATGTGTATAATGAAGTCCTGTTAGTGTGCACTAAGGGTTCCAACGCTTTGGTCACCCAATGTTTAAAACTTCCTTATGCCTCAAGGGTAGGCAGGAATAACTAAGTATTAGTTGGTTGTTTATGAACCCTGCCTATTGGTTTCCGTGGACAGATCATCCGAACTAGTTTACGTGACTTTAATTTCTGTTCTGTAAAATAAAAATATCCATTTAAATATTGTATTAATTTCAAATGTGCACACATTTTGTCTAAGACCATGTCTACACTGGAGAGTTTTGCTGACAAACCAGCGGTTTTGTCGACAGCATCTTGACAAAACTCAGCACATTCTCTAACGTCTCTATCCCTCCGCATGTGACCCACACACTCCCTGAGCTGGAAGCCATGGCAGCCAGTGACACCCCCCGCCCGAACCCTCCAGGAACCCTCCCCCCCCGAAGGGTCGCAGGACCCAGCGCAGGATTCAAAGAAGCGGGCACCGTCCTGGTCTGGTCTGGGGCAGAACTGAAGGACCTCCTGGTCCTCTGGGCAGATGAGGCTGTCCTGCTGGACCCATCAGCCAAGCACTATAATGCCCTAGGCTATGCCCACCTCTAGTGCATGACCACCCCTCCTGCACCCTGGAGCAGGTGTGAGCTAAAGTGAAGGAGCTCCGCCAAGGCTACATGTGGGTTGGGATGTGAGGCAGTGATTGAGCGCAGGGGTAGTCACCTGCCCATATTACACTGACCTTAACTAGCTCCTGGTGGGTGAGGACGGTGTCCCCAGTGCACTCCCTCTCAACACTGTGAAGGAGGCCCCACCCACCCCAGCAGGAGCGAGAGCCAGGGGAAGCCACTGCCCTGTGGCCTCATGGGGAGCCGGACTCCAACCCCAACTGCAGCCAGGGGATTCTGACACTCAGCCTGGACTCAGGCCCCTTAAGCCGGATGATGTCCAGGGCAACCTTGGACCTGTTCAGGGACCATCGGATGAGTACCCCATAGGCATGCACCCTAGGGCAGTGGGGAAGCAGATGCCTCCAGCAACCCCCCACACCCTCGCAGCCCCCACCTCTCCCAGGACTAATGCCCCCAGAAAGGTCCCCCACTTTTTTATTCCAGAACATTTATTAGTAAAATGTTCTTGGTTTAACACCCCTGCATCCCTTGTTATTGGGGCAGTGGGCAGTGAGGGGTGGATGCATGGGTGGGGTTGTGGTGGGAACAGGATGGGGCTGTGGCCATGAGGACCCTTCGGGGGGGTTCCCTGTGGGAGCCACTGGTGGTTGCAGGAGAAGCTGTCCCAGAGGATCTCCCAGATGCACAGCCCATCACAGTGGACTTGGTGGTTCGGGGCCATGCCCGGCTCCTCATACTTGGGCCCAGCATCAGCCAGCCAGCCCTGGAGGAAGGCTTCCTCCTTTCTCTCCACAATTTTGTGGAGGGCATAGCACTCCACCACCACTTGTGGGACATTTGGCTCCCCTGCATCTAAGGAGGTGAGGAGACACCAGAAGCAAGCCTTCAAATGCCCAAAGGCACACTCCATCAGGGTCTGTGCCTGGTTAATGCAGGCATTAGAGTGTTCTTGGATACAGTCCCGGTGTGTGGCTGCATGAGCCAGGGCAGAAGGGGATAGGCTGCATCCCCCACGATGCACAAGGGCATGATGGTGTCCCTGATGACAAGTTCCCAGTGGGGAACATAACGTTCCTGCCTCCATCCTACAGCAGAGGCTGGAGTTGCTGAAAACCCACGTGTCATAGGCCACAATCACTGGGTGGCACAGTGGTCCATGGCTTGGCTATGGATGTGTCCCCCATTGCTTGTGCCAAACCAGTGCAGGAAGCCCAGTGCAATGCTAACCATGGCCTCATCCACGTCTTCGACTCGGACGACCCTCCAGAGCGGGGTGTTATTGATAGCCTTGATGACCTGCAAGAGGAGGAGACGGAATGCACGTGTAAGGAAAGTGGGTCCTGGCGGGGCTCCCTGTCTCCCATCCCACCCCGAGACCTCTGCCCTCCCCCACACATCCTCCCCAATGGGTCTGTGCAAAGGTAGGATGGCACGTTCCCACCCCCACCAGGGAAGGGGCACCCCCCTGGCCCCACCTCGCAGCCTGAGGGTCCCCCTTGGCAGGACCTCTCACCTCCCCGTGTGCAGCCTGTAGACCAAGAGTGCCTTACCTGCATAGGCACAGCCCCGATGGTGGACTTACCCACCCCAAACTGATTCCAGACTAAGCGGTAGCTGTCTGGGGTGCAAAGCTTCCATAATGCAATGGCCACGCATTGCTCAGCAGGGATGGTGGGCAGCAGCCAGATGTCCTCCCTGGGCGGGGGGGGGGAGCGGTGCGCCAGTTACAGAGCGCCAGGAATGCTGCCTTGCACATCCTAAAGCTTTGCACCCACCACGGATCATCCCACTCACCCATGACAATGTGTTCCTATCAGTCGGCACTGGTTGGGTAACACCACACCTGCCTGATGATCTGTGGGGCTTGAGGGTGCCCCTAGGGCACTGGGGTTGAGACCGCTGATGGCAGGGTGGTGCACTGACAGCCACAGCAGGTGGACAACAGCTGCTACAGCTGTTCCAGCTCCAGGGCATGGCTGGTGGCTACTCTGGGTCCATGGGCTGCAGCATGGTGGGGGGGGCGGTCTCCCTCAGGCCATGTGTGCTCCCTGCACCGGCTGTGCTGTCCCTTTGGGGCTTGCAAAGCCTCTGATGTGCAGGGGCTGGCTGTTTGCCGGGGGTGGGTAGAGGGGCTTGCCGGCCACGAGACCCCCCCCTTGTTGTGTTTCCTCCCTGATTCTGGCAAGAAAAAGGCCAGAGCTGTGTAGCCTGCTGTCTGTCGACAGAGTGGCTTGCCCTTTCAATCCGCATTTGAGTGTAGAGACAATCTGTTGACAGAAGATTGCTTCCAACAATAACTTCTGTCACCAGATCGCTGTAGTGTAGATGTAGCCTAATACTGCAGCATTCTAACCATCCTAGGCTAGATGGCTCGCCAGTACAGCACGCACTTTGACAGGCACCTAGGGAGTTAATTTAAACCGACGTAATTTGCAGCTCACTGTGTGGAGCACCATAATGCGCTTAGATTGTGCTTGGGGTAGGAAAAAAAAAACAAAACAGCAGCCTAGCTCCAGTGCACACAGTACAAGGCACGGTCTCCTCTACCTTGCACCTAGCATAGTCATTGACACCGGTGCAATGGGGTTTAAAATTATGGTGCACTCCCTTCGGACATCTTTTAGTAACTGAACAAGGGGCAGTGTGCTACAGGACTTATTATGTGCACAGAGTAAGATGAATAATGGTCTTGGCTATTAATTCTTAAACCCCAAGTGCTGGATGCAAGACAAAAATGTGAGGTGTGATAAATACATATACTGTCACTCTGCTACCTTGAGTGGCTTTTCAACCAATGGTTATTTTTGAAATAGAAATGGTTTTGGATAAGTATCAGAAGCCTCTGTGGACGTTGTTGCTTAGAATTCTTTCCCTTCTGTGTAAAAGGGTGTTTCTTTTTGCAAATTGCCTGCAAATGTCATTTCAGACCTGTTTTACTACCTCATGGTTTTTTTTCATATCTTAACGCATAAATTTGAAGAGGTATATACAGGAACGCATTTGTTATTAATTTCCCCGTCTTTGAGATTGTTAATTATTGTTATCTGGAGCAGCAAACTGACCTCAGACAACATGTTACTGTTCCATCTATGGATGGGGCAAAGAGAGACCCTTGTTAGTCCTGGGCACTTTATTTAACCAGAGTACTCATTCCCTTGTTACACCTATGTTTTCTCTCTAAAGCTTTTAGTCCTTGCACATCACTAATAGCTAAATAGCTAGTTTTGTGCAGGAACTGCAGCACCTGTGAGAATATGCACTGCATTTTTTATTTAAACAAAATGATCAGTTTAAACAAAAATATTAAGAAAATAAGGCCTTAAAGATAAGGGCAGGTGATTGAGAATGAAACAGAAAATATGAGGGGTTTGATATTCGTTTTACGATGAGATTTAAAAAGTTGCTTTAGCATACTCCAAAGGACCTGATGGGAACTTGAATGTTAGTTAATTCTTTGTTGGAGGAGTTTGAGTTATTTTCAGCTGGAGCCAGCAATAGTTGCAGGATTGTTCCTGTTATTCCTCTTTACAAAGACAGTTTGCAAAGTCTCAATAATAACCGCCTCATCTCTGTTTTAGCTAGTCATTTAACAATATATTACATGAAAAATAAGTATATTCTATCCTTCCCTCCAGTGCTTCTGCGGTGGATCATAGCATCTATAAAACAGTACACAGGAACAGTGTGCCAAAATTTAGGACAGGAAATTAAGAAAAAAATATTTCCAATTAAAGTTGCAGAGACCATTTAGGTGAACATAATTTAATTACCTAGACTGGAATTTGGCCAGGACTCAAAATCTAACAGCTTTATAATGAAATAAAAATCCTTTGTTTACAAATATTGTATTCTCATGAGAGCACTCTACATTCACTTCTAATCAATTTCAGCATCATCAAAAAGACACAAATGACAGCTATGATGCCATGAATAGGCATTATATGGTAGGAGACTTTTATATTGATTTGTTCTGGGATTTCTGTCTCCTGAACTGTAAGATCTAATTTATCAAATTACAGTCTTCCATTTTTTCATATTTATCCCTAACAGATGAATTTTTACCCTCCTGACAGGAAACAGGCAAATAGCCTTTTTATCAGATTATGCTGCCATGTGCAGATTTTAGCTGTTTTCTGACTTTATGTAGAATTTAACTGACAGATTATTTGGTCTATTTCTTTATTCTGACAACATTTTTCTCCTTTATAAAAGTGCAATGTGGTTGCAATCTTAATTGCATCACTATGCACTAGTTTTTTTATTGTGCTAAGTTAATGCAAACCAGCTTGATTGAACTGAGCAAGCAATACATTTAAAAAATGCTGAAATGTAATTTTCTGTAAAACATCATAATACTAGGTAACAATCCATAAACCACAAATTACTGGCACTCTTACAGAGCTACATGTCAATTTGCAGAGGTTTGTTTCTCAGACTGACATTTTAATGAAGGTGGACATGAAATATGGTATTTTTTTATTGCTCTGAATCAAGCTCCCTTGTGCAAAATATATTCTCTCAGTTGCTACTGTCAGGTGACTGAGACCAAGGTGGTCTAGCATTGCAGGCAGAGCAGGTGTCAGGTCCAGTGATTGGAGCAGGAATTAGAAATCCAGGACAAGGGTCAGAGCCAGAATTAGTAGTTAGAATCTGGAGCCAAGGGTCAAGCCAGAGGTCAAGAACTGGGTATCAGAATCAAGGGTCAAGCAAGATTCAGTAGAAGCTAGAGCCCTGGCTCAAACTGGGTACCAGGAATTGGTGCAAGCAAGTTAGCAGGCAAGAGGGAGGTTCAAGGCAGGGACAAGACAGCAGCCAGACTGAGAGGATGCAATGTAGGAGCATCAGGATTCATGTAAGGAGCTGGTACAGCCGTGGGTATGTCTATTTGGAAGCCAGCAAAGAGCTGCTGCTTGCTTGAGTACTGGCCCCTCTAGCCAATCAGATGACCTGCTGCGGGCCAGCTGTAACCATGAGGCAGTCTGCAGAGTAGACCTGCTGTAGGCCCGGATTCCTGGCAGCTTGAGACGGCTAGGCACATTTGAAAAGTTGGCTGGCACTGTGAAGAGCAATTCCTGGGCTTGCTCAGTTCGGATACAGCCAAGAGAAAGGGGCTGTCTGAGTGCCAGATACACATTTCAGCTGAAATTGGCAGTGTTCCATGGGAGATCTGGATGCAGTAATCACCACGAATGTGGATCTGTGCTTTGAAAATCTCAGTCTTCGCATGCTAAGGTAAATTTGTAGTTGGGGAGTGGGATTTGTGTCCTTGTTAATTACCTGTGTTACAAAAGAGCTCAGACCACATGACCTAATTGTCTTATCTCTGAGTTGATAAATTGTCATGACAAATGCTCATATTTTTTGCTTTTGACATTCTGTGATGGGAGTTACATGCCCGTGCAAAGGGGGATGATAACCTATAAAACCATGGGGATGAATGCTGTTTTAAACATCTGTGGGAGGAAATGGAAATGAGGCCTGTAGTATAACCCTGGCTCTGAATGCTCCCAACCTTTGTTTAGAATCACTACACAGACCCACAACATGCAGTTGCCCCCTGTGGACCAGACTTTACATCAGCTCTTGCAGCTGTGGACTTGGCAACAGGCTCAAATAGCAAAATAATCACCAGGGGGATAACTTTTGAACTAGGATACAGTTTCAAGGGTGGCAGAGACAAACAGACCCTGGGCATGGCCAGAAGTTGTCCTGGTTCTGCAGCTCCTCCCATGAGAATTCAGGCTGTGGAAGGCAATGTGACCACCCATCAGTTCCAGTCCCACGACACAAACCTAAGGAGCCACTCCGCTAATAATGGCGTACAGCTGATTTCATCAGCAGCTCAGATACACAAGAGATTCTGAGAGTCCTACGCTCACAGCATCCCTCTCCCAGTACCTAGGCTGACACAACTCCTCTTTATTAGGGTCCTGGGGCAGTAGCACTACCTGCCTGCAGATAGCATCTGAGCCAGGGGCTAAAGAAGTTCAGTTTACCCATAGCTTTTCTAGGTCTGTTCTCATGCCCTGTGCACCTTCCAATGGAGGATCCAATTTGGTTTTAATCTGTGTTTGTATTTCATATCCAGTATAGTGATATTGTCTAAATCTATACTCTGGTAAAAATGATACGCCTTATTATGGAATAATTTCTTGACTTTTAATTTCATGTTATCCCATGTAGAAGGGAGAAGAAGAACCGCCAGCAAACAGAATAGCAGACCATTAGAAAGGCCAAAGTGGTACAATTTATGGCCCCGGTCCACAAATATAGCAATGATTAAAATTCTGAATGTGTATATATGTGAATTGTAAAGAGAATAAAAGATGCATAACCCAAATATGTTTTATGACAACTATACTGGGAATTGCAAATGCTTCATATTTAAATTGTTCAGATGCCAGATAACATTGAGATTTTGTGATTTGACCTATTGTGATCCTCCACAAATGTTGTACTTCTGCTCTACTTTTGCAGAGGAGATATTTCTATTTGGGTTGTATATAGTATGTGTGAGCACATGGCAAGTACTTCTCATCGGAACTACCCAGCATTTCATAAAGATTTCACAGACTGAAAAACAAATTCACAAATTAGATTGGTTGCATTGCTTTCTCAAATGACAGCATAAAAGAAACCACTTCTAGCAATACAGGGCATGGGGGCATAGTCAGCTTCATATCAAGGAATAAAGTTTCATAATTCCTAGCCTTCACCTGGCAATTAAAACTATTCCGAAATTCTCTTCCTCATCATCTTGCAAATGTGTACTGACGTGAATGAAGCATACACATGTGCAAGTACCTGCAGGACCATTAGCCGTTTCTTTAGCCACCAACCTGATCATAGAGAATTATAGCCTGCAGCCAATAATTGCTTTTAAGTGCAGGAGACAATAACTATATATATATGTTTGCATTGATGTAGAGAGGTTTTGGTGACCTGAATCCATACTTCATTCATTTTAGATTTCTCTCTCTGTATTCCATCCTACTTGGTCCTTTATGCCTCTGTTTCATTGGCCACTGTTCAGCTGCCTTGCCAATATCTGATTAAAAGTAATCTCTTCCACATCTTTGGCTTTACTAATGCCGCTTCTTGTCTGCAGGAGAGGGTCTGGCTCCTAGCAGTTAAGCTTGTTTGCTTAGAAACTGTGCATCGCTTTAGAGGAGTAACTCCTTGACATTGCAGATTTTTTTCTATGCATCACTTTAGAGCTAAAACTCCCTGACAAAGGGCAGCGTAACTGACAGCTGCAGACACAAATCTGCTATTACATTATTTAACTATTAAGCATACTGGATTAAATTAACAGATGGACGTATAAACAATGGATGTAAATGAAGCAAAAAAAATGAGTAAGTGCCAAGGTAATGTGAACTGTACAGATTTTGATTTCATATGTTGTGTTATGGGAAACTCTCACCAGACAGTCACCCTGGATGGAGAGGGCCATGGTCACACTCCAAAGAAGTGTGACCTGTAGTAATAATAATGTTTCAGACTCTCCTGGTATCTGTTTGGTGTTTTTACTTAAAGCCACAGCTGCTGGGTTAAGGTCGGAGATTACATGAGAAGCTCAGCTTGAATTTTTTTTTAAAGGTAAGCTGCTGGCCTTCACATTTATTAAAAGAAGTTGGAAAATTGGAAGAAAGTGCACCCTAAAGACTCAGAAACCTGTAGGCAAATACAAAGAACTCAGTGTATTTTTAAAAAAATGTGGCAAATGCTGGGCCTCAAGAAATAGGGATTTTCACTAATACTACTTCTCTGAGATGAATTTTCAATTTTTAATAGACTGATGTGTTTGGTTTTTTTTTAATCCTCAGCTACTTGTCTGGGATTTCCATGGCCTTTCTAGTTAGAGCAGAAATGGCAGGATGCGGGGGTTTCAGATATCCTGTTAACTTTGTTCCAATAACAAGTACCAGTAAGTGCCAAAAGTGATTGCTGCATGTAATCCCAGGCTGGGCCACTCAATTAAATATCCTCAAATAAATAAATGTTCAGCCTTCTCTAATATTTTCTAGTCTATTTTGTAGAACATTTAGGGTAATGTATGGGAAGAATTTGTGGAAATTGGTTATGTTTTGCACAATATATTGATATTGTTATGTAAATATTTATTTTGTTGGATTTTACTAAATAATGACCTTATACCTGTATCAATTGTACATTTTTATGTACAAGCCCAGTGCCTTCAAGCTTAAGAAAAAATATTACCCTCTCCTTTGGTTCAAGCACTAGTGTTTCATGTTTATATCTCTAAAGTTCTTGAATTCTCTCCCTGCAGATAAACAAACCAGGGTGTGTGTCTGAGGGAGGGATGGGAATTTACATGTAACTGTAAAATATTGTGATACTTTAGAAATTATCTAGCTGTACATAGGGTTCCTGTATTTTGAATTGCCACTGCAATCATAAAGCTATAGAGTAATTGGAATAAAGGTAAGGACCTCCTAGACCAGTGGTGGGCAATCTATGGCCGGCAGAATTGGTCCATGAGACCTTTTTTTTGCCATTGCCCACGTGCAGGGTGGCAGGATTCCACTGGGTTCCATCCCCACAGTAAAGTGACCCACACATAAAGTAAGGGCACATGAAGTGAGTTGCACATGGACTGCATGCAACACTGACTGCGAGAGCCAGGCACGCCCTCTTGCATCCAATCAAAGTGCTGCTACAGTTCAATCACCAAACCCTGCAAAATCTAGGTACGTGGGCAAAGTTAGCAAAACTGCCCTTCCCTGGAGACTGTCTTGGTTATGACAATTTTGCAGACCACTGAGATGAAGGAGGGCCACTAATGCAGCAACTCACTAGTTTAGGTTATCCCTTGTTGTCCTAAACCATCCCTTGCTGGTGTTTGTCTAACCCATTATTAAAAATCTACAGTAAAAGGGATTCTACAGCCTCCCAAGAAAGTCTATCCAAGTGCTTAGTTGCTCTTATGGTTAGAAAGTTTCCCCTTTATATCTTACCTAAATCTCCCTTTTTGCATCTTAAGCCCATGACATCTTGTTCTACCTCCAATGCACATTGAGAACAGTTCTATTCATAGTAACCCTTAAAATATTTGAAGACTGTTACTTCTCCCATCAATCTTCTTTGCTCAGAACGAAACATGTTCAGTATTTTTAACCTCTCCTCACAGGTCAGTTGTTCTAAACCTTTTTATTTGCTATTCTCCTCTAGACTATCCAATTTGTCCACCTTTTTTCTCCAAATCTGGTGCCTAGAATTGGATACACACTCCAGCTCTGACCTCAGTGCCGAACAGAGCAGAGCAATTACCTCCTCTTTTTTACCTGCAACGCTTCTGCTGAGACACTTTAGAATGATAATAGCATTTTTTTGCAACTGCATTCTGTTGTTGACTGATTCTCAATTTGTTATCCACTATAATCCCCAGATGCCATTCAGCAGTACTGTCAACTGGCCAGCTTTTCCCCATTTTGTTGTTGTGTGTTTGATTTTTTTCGTAAGTGTAGCGCTTTCTACTTATTTTTATTGAATTTCATCTTGCTGGGTTTCAGCTCTGTTCTCCAATTTGAAGGTCCTTTTAAATGCTAATCCTGTCTTCCAAAGTGTTTGCAACTGCTCCCAACTTGCTGTTCTCTGAAAAATTTATAATCATATTCTGCACTGCATTATCCAGATCGTTAATGGAAATATTGAATAGCGCTGGCCCAAGAATTGACCCCTAAAGGATTCTACTACACATGCATCCAAGTTTCACAGCAAACTATTAATAACTATTCTTTGAATAATTTCATCTAGCCTGCATTTCCTTCATTTGCTTATGAGAATGTCATGTGTGACTCTGTCAAAAGCTCTATTAAAATCAATAATTTTCACATCAACTGCTTTCTCTGTCCACTAGGCCAGTAACCCTGTTGAAAAAGGAAATTAAGTTGGCTTGGACTGATTTGTTCTTGACAAGTCCATGCTGACTATTCCTTATAATCCTCTAGATCAGCATTTCACAAAGTGTGGGCCATGGCCCAGTACCAGTTCTTGGGAAAAAAATACCGGTCCTCAGAAAATATACAAATTATTGTGCATGGTCCTATTAATTTGGTACATTTTGTATTTTCCCACATAATTCAGGTAATAAGAATAAGTTAGGCACTTAACTATTTTATATCAAGATTTAGATTATTATGTACTGTTATGATTGTGAATAAATAATAAACAGTGAAACTTTATTCATTTTTCATTCTCTTTTTTATATATATTTATATTTCTGGTCCACAAAAAAGGTAGTGAAAAAAAAACCGGGTTCCAACTATATAAAGTTTGGGAAACCCTACTCTAGGTGATTATCCAGAAGGTCATTTCGTCCAACCCTCTGCTCAGAACAGGACCAGCCCTAATTAAGTCATTCCAGCCAGGCCTTTGTAAAGTCTTGTCTTAAAAAGCTCTAAGGATGTAGTGTCTATCACTTCCCTAGGCAACCCATTTCAGTGTGTCAACATCCTTCTAGTAGTTTTTCCTAATATCCAGCCTAGCCCTCCTCCACTGCAACTGTTACTTTGTAGTTCAATAACATCCATAACATGAACATGTTCTCATTGTACCCTGTTTAAAAATATATATTTTCATGTTAATATATTTACTGTAATAGAATACTGTATATAAGCATACAAAACAAAGTAGCAGAAATGTAGTGATGAGCTTTCATGGGAGAGACCTCCTTCATCCGAGTGGGTTTGTCCCCGAAAGCTCATCACCAAATAAATTATTTTGTTAGTCTTTAAAGTGGTGCATGATTCCTGGTTTGTTTTATTGGAGTATAGACTAACATGGCTACCTCTCTGTATATATGTATGTTCATCCAGTCAGAGGTCTTTATGTGGGATGGACTATCTTGAGGACAGTGATCCTCTGTAGCATTTTTTGATGTGGTTGCCTGAGTAACTGCAGGGTTGCTCTTTCTTTTTCTGCTTTCCTGCTTTCCAAGTTTAGCTGCCTGCCTATTGCAAGTTCTGTCTGCTGAGTCATCCAGCAGCTTTGCAGTGATCAGTGAAAGCTGGTTTGTGCAACATTCTTGGCATTTCAGTCACCTAGCTTTAGGCTCTCAGCTCAGGCTGCCTTGCACCTGTGCCTTTTGAAAACTGTACCACTTGTCCCAGATTGGGTGCACAAACTTGAATACAATGGATTTACTCCTTTTTTTTCTCTCTCTCTTTTGCCACTTGGTATTAGGCCTCTGATTGTACTGTAAGAAGTTAGCAGACTCTTCCTAGCAGGTATGTAGTGAATTTGCAGTGGATATGATACACAATGCGCAACTTGTGTTGACCTTCATTTTCCACTTTACAAGTAATCTGATGGTGTTCTGATTATTGTATCAAATGTGCTCTCAAGCTATGGGTGTGTGTTATTCCTTCAAGCAGCCAGGTGTTTTGAACACTCATTATCTCATCTGCTGCCATTGTGTATAATTGTAGGAAGCAGAAATAGAAAAAAAGGCCAAATGACTGATACCTAGTTGTGGCCTGAGGGAGGAAGAGTACTTGCTTTATGGAGTAATAACATAGGAACCAAACTGCATGTGCAACAGGAGGGCAGTGAGCTACAGTGGTGTCCCAAAACTCACCATTTGCAATAATCATGATAGTGGCACCATAACATCTAAAGGAAATCCCTGGGATTAAGGCACATATCTAGACCAGTGAATGTTTAGTTTTAATGATGCTCCTTCCATACGTCGGCAGTTGGATATTTTACCAGCCTTTATACTGAACTGTGAAAACATTCACCACAGATGTAGTCGAGTTAGTCTGTATCTTCAGAAACAACTAGAAGTCCAGTGGCACCTTATAGACCAACAGACTCCAAAACATGTGTTAGTCTATAAGGTGCCACAGGATTTCTTGTTGTTTGTGAAACATTTCCATTCATTTCATCTTACTAGTGGAGCACACTGGTCTACACACAACAGATTTGTGGTCTAACACTCAGTCACACCAGTACCAACCCAGAGAATGTAATGCAATCATTTCATGCTTTGAAGGAAAGGAAGGACAGAATGCTCCCCAAAATACACCCCAAGGTCAATGAGTGCATCATCTGTAGACTAGGAATTGCTTGTGAGCATATATGATCTTTATTATGGGTGATGATGCATGAGGAGAAACTATCCCAATGTGACTTAGTTTCCAAGCTGAGTTTATAAGGCCGGCAGTTTGGGAAAAAGAAACTTATTTGTCAATTAAGCCTGTTAGCTCTGAACATGACTGTGACGTGAGGCCATTTTAGAGTCCCATCTGGATCAGAACTACACTTTAAAGTAGCCTGGCCAAATTTTAGATTGGAAATTGGCATCTTTGTACCAGAGATTCCCTTTCAGATAAAATTGGATCACTTTGGCTATGTCTACATGGTCAAGTTGTCTTGACCTAACAACAGTTATTTTGAAACAACTTTGGCATTGTCTAAATGATGCACATGCTATTTCAAAATTAGTTCAAAATAGTGAGTGTGTTATTTTGATTGTGGTAAACCTCATTCCCTGAGGAATAACACTTCTTTTGAAATACGTCATAATGGGCTCAAATGGCACAATTTAAATATAGCGCTATGGACCAGAAATGCTATTTTGAAATAGCGAAGTGGTATTTCGAAATGCATTTTGTGTTTGGGTGTTTTATCCCGAAATAAGATTTTCTAAATATCTTTTCCAAATTGTACTGTTGTGTAGACATAGCCTTTCACTCCCAAACTATCAGTAGCATTGCCAACTTTTCATTGTAAAAATGACTGTATTGCAGAGGGTGAGTAAATTATCCCTGTATTAGGTATAATTTCTCCCATGCTTTGTGCTCCTTTTGGATGAAATATGCAATATAACTGTTAGTCCTTATCATTTAAGTGGAGATTTTCATTCCCTCCTTTTCCTCATATTTTTTCTGAAATGTTGAGATATCTACTTAAAACAAACCAGTGTACACTATTTAGCAAGAGTAATAAATTATTAAAAACTTTAGACAAGTCACTTCAGACTGAAAGCTAAGGGCAAAGAAGGGCAATAAATAATGTCAGGTATTGTACTGGACATCAGAAGGTATATTTCCTGCAAACGCATTGTTGGCATATAAATTCAAAGTTGTTTATCTAGAAAATACTAACAAAAATAACAAATGTTCAGAGAAATAGTAATCCATATGAGATGGAAAATGGGATTAACATTGGAAAGGGAATACATATTTAAAAGAGGGAGCCGTGTGTTGAATGGAATCTGCTCACCTTAATTAGATTTGTTTGACATTGCTAAAATATAGCAATCACCATAGCATATTCCATTTAGCTAAGAAATGCATGTTGTTGTTCAGGATGTTCTAGCTGCAAAAGAAGTACATAAATATCAAGAGAAATAGACTTTTTTTATTGTTTCTAAAATATCTCTTGTGCAGCAGCTAAAAGGAACTAATTTCAGTTTATGAAAGGCACAGGATTATAACAGTTTATAATAAAAATGTTAATGGACTGTAATGATATGTTAGGTGGCCTAATGGTATAATTGTAATGCTATTGCCATTTTGTCAAGTACACTAGGGATGAAATCTTGGCCGTACTGCTGTGAGTGGGAATTTTGTCATTCAATTCAGTTGAGTCCGGATTTTACTGTGGGTATCCAATTTGTTTCTGTTTTAGTTTGGGTCCAGAAAGATATTTATCCACGCAGCTGTTTTATTACTGCATGAAACTAGTTGAGATAGATTGGAAATACTATGTTTACTAATAGCTGTAATATATTCCATGATACATTATACAAAATTATTTTTAAAAACCCTCTTTGGAGCTGGCAATACGTCACCTGAGATGCTGTGATGTACAGATGTGAGGGGGGTGTTGTGCATATGACAGAAAAGAAAAATAAGAAGAATAACCTTAGTTTTCATAGTCCATGTGTGATCTACTGTCAAATCTAATTATTCTGTGTTTGTTGGATTATAGGGAATGGATGCCTCCTCAGTGACCATTCAGACAGGCCAATCACGCTATAAATAATATGAGGTATTTATTTAATATGACAGACTGACGTGTTGAATAGATGTTTCACATTCATCCAGAATGATTTGTTTTTCTGTGTTTTTCTCGAATATCCATCACATTCTGTGTTGTCTTTTTTGCCTTTGAAAGAAAATCACTTTCAGACTTCCTTACAATAACTTCTGAGAATATTCATTGAACTGGACATCTCCAACACCTGTTCAACCAACTAAGGAGAGAAAAATATTGAAACTTTGGACTTTGCCATCTATTCTAATAGAATTCAGCTGTAACTGATGTCTGTGTTTAAATTGTTTGCCATTTCTCGCCAAGCATCTCAATAACTGTGATCTGAGTGATGGTTGTAATGTTTTTGTTATCTCGGTGTTTTTGGCTAGTAAAGATCAAGTCAGTTCTGGAAACTTATATGCTTTTATATATCAACAAGAGTTGCTAATTAACCTCCTTTGTTTTCCAAAGAAGTAAAACATTAGAAAGAAACTAATTTATGCAACCCAGTGGAAGAAAATCATGAATCTTTTAGTAATGTGGTCTAAGCAATGCCTCAGTAATAGTGTAAGATGATTTATTACATAGAAAATGTTCTTGACTGAACTAAATTCTTTACTAGTGCTAAAACTGGACCTAAACTAAAATGCTAGATCTAAGCAGTTACCAGATTTCAGGGGAGCCTGTGTTCAGATCTGAATTTGATGACTGAGGGTAACAGTGTTGATCTTTCACCAGGGTTTTTATCAGCATCTCATCTCTCTGGGCTCCAATTAGGGCTCTATGGCTATATGTATAGCAGCGTTCCCTGTAAGCTGAGTGCTTGGGCAGCCGCCCAGGAGAGATTCAGGTGTCACCCAGCTGATTAGCAGGGATCATGTGTATATACTGGTGGTGTACAGCCACACATGCTTTGGTGCACATAACAAAATTCATTCTGCCCCTGGATGTAAGAAATTAGAGGGAATGCTGGCGTACAATGCTGCAGTGATGCTGCTGTTCCAGTACAACTGTGCCACTGCAGCAGTTGATGAAGACACACTGTGCTGACGGGAGAATGCTGTTGCATGGGCATAAAAAAAAGCCCTGCAAGCAGCAGAAGTTCTCCAGCAGATTGAGCGCTGTGCACACAAATGCTTATGATGCTGCTTCGGGGGGCGGAACATTCACACTCCTGAATGACATCACTTTGGCCAGCACAGGCTGTGGTGGAGATGTAGCCAAATGCCAGCAACCAACCTATGCCAGCATATCTACCAATGTCAGCACGGGAGCAACAGAAACAAAAACTAATGTTGTAGACACAGCCTCAGTGGGTCTGTCTATTTGAATGCTGCACTTGCCAAATCTACAGGCTAGACCCCTACAATCTACCTGCGTGACAAACTGATTGCATAGGGAAGAAATAACACAGGGCTGGTGAGGTAGGAGCACAGATGCCAGGGCGTGAGTTAAGCAGAGTTACTATATTTGACCCTTCAAAAAAGAGGACATGCCTAAGAGGGAGTGTGTCTGTATCAGTACCTACCAGCTCACATTGCACTAATGTGTTATACTGGGGTGGCCGATCTGTAGTTCACGAGCCTAATGCAGCTCTTGGAGCCATTGCGTGCAGCTCCTCCTCAGAACCATGTGCTGGGAGTGCCAGTCACCGCTCTGTGCATGTGCCCCAGCACTTGGTGGGAGAAGCATGTGGCGGCAGATTTGGCAGCTGCCATGAGCGGCTAGCATTGACTTAGTGTGGGGGAACGGGGTGCCTGGTTCTGCGGGAGAGAGAGTTGTATTATATAGAGATAGATATTAGAGAGAGATAGATTTAAAATAAATATATAATATGTGGCTCTTTGCACTCTTTCCATGGCTCTTAGGCTCTAACTGGTGGCCACCCCTGTGTTATAGTATATACAGCGCATTAATATAATGTGAGCTCGTAGACATTGATACAGATACCCTAGTTAAGGCTTAACTATGACAAACGCTTGTTATAGGAGCCTGAGGCAACCCATTAAATATTATTTTAATACATTAATTTGGGATAAAATCCACCCATGTGAAGTGGGCCTGCCTAGGTCTGTGCATTGCTTTCATCCCGTTGAATCCCTTGCCAAAGGCTTTTGTGATTGCTTCAGATGAACATGGAACGGAAGAAAAAAATCTCCAAGAAAGTGTCCAGAAATCCATTAAAACATAATGATATATTGAATCCACTGAGCTGAAGCTGATTTTTGTGTTAATGTAGCAAGAAATAGGTTTGCGTGGGTGGTTCTCTATACTAATCACAGTTCTTATTAGTTTTACTTATAGAACAAGAATGGAATTTAGGAGGCAGACATGATAAAAGAAAAAACACACTTACATCCTCCCAGAGGCATTACGTTACCTTAGTAATAGTATAAACTATACCATGGGTTGATAGTGGGGGATTGATTCTGCAGTACACAAACAGGGCAAAATTTACCTCTTTGCAAGAGGGTGTAAGCTCTGCTCACTCTAACATGAGTGCGCTGGAGAATAGATATATGTAGCTAGTTAATATATAATGCGCTGGTATGTGGCTATAAATGGCTTCCTTTCTAAGCTCTTTATATCAAATTGAAACATGGAGATATGCATATCTCACAGAACTGGAAGGGACCTTGGGTGGTCATTTATTCCAGTCGCCTGCACTCACAGCAGGACCTACCACCATCCCTGACAGGGGATTTTTTTTGCCCCCAACTCTAACCTGCCCCAGACCCTTACAAGGCCCTCTCAATTAAATTCACACCCCTGGGTTTACAAGGCCAATGCTCTAACAACTGAGCTATCCCTCCCCCCTTTTAGCTTTTAATAAGCATCGCATAAATCACATTTAAGAACTCAAAACACTGGGACGCAGGTCCCACTGCAGAGAAATTAATTTCACCTGCAATACTAACTCATATACGTCGTTCTGTTAACTTCTGTTGTTCCTGATATCTCTTGTAGGAAGAAGTATGGTAGAATTCTGTATTTGTGTTCCTAAGTGACTGACTGAATATGTGAATAGTAGCAGAGAGGTAGCCATATTAGGATGTACTCCAACGAAACAAAGTAGCAGAAATGTAGCACTTTAAAGACTAACAAAATGATTTATTCAGTGATGAGCTTTCGTGGGACAGACCCACTTCATCAGATGCTTTGACTGAATGTGTTAATACTGTATCGGAAGATAAGTAGATAGTACAGTGCAGTGATGGGATATTGCAATACCACAGAACCCTTTGCCATATTAATAAGTGGTAATTCATCATATTATTTCATCCGCCTATATTTTAAAACAACCATCTCCGTGTTTAAATGTGGTATTAGAGTATTTATGTTATTACAATTAGGTTCAGCGTAACTGTTCTGTTGGTCTGGCTGTGTGATTGACTGTGATAAGTCTATGCCATAATTGAGAAGTGAATTCAAGAAAATATTCAAAGCAAAGTAAGTGCTGATGAGTTAATTTGGCAGCTTACACAGCAGCATGATTTTGCAGAACTGGAGGCAAGGAAGAGTCACTTCAGTGAGACAGCAAAACAAATAAATGAACATCTACAAAGGTGAGCTAGGAATCTGCCATAAGCTGAAATTGTGCAAGACTGAGCCAACCGGAAGTACCAATGAAGGGGGCACAAAATGTTATGAGCTACATGCCATTGGCCTGATGAAGGAGCAGAGCTTGGCACCAAAGTCAAAGGGTACTTCAAAACTGGTCTCCAGCCAAACACATTCTTCATAAGCAACCCAAAAAATAATAAGGGATGACCCTCAGCTGCTGTAAATATATTGATGTGCCTTTAAGCGACACTGAAGTCAGTGAAACAATATTGATTTACATCAGCTGAGGCTCCTTCTTCATGTCTTTTTTTCAGCAAAGCACCTAAATAAGTGCTTAAGACCCATTGGCTTTGAATACATGCTTAAAATCAGACACATGCTTAAATACTTTCCTGAATCAGAACTTGTATGTTTTCTAAATTTATTTCTACCTTGTAAAATTGAATTGTTTTTAAAATCATGGCTGAACATGCTGACAGTATCCATCTAATTTTTATATTCTTTGTTCAGAGTAAATTTTAAGTAGTATATAAATCATATAATGGTGATTGTAATTGTTTTTGTGGTGAATATTTTGTAATACATTAACATTATTATACTTGGTAGAACTGAACTGAAGACAGTTTAAGTGTTTAATTGCATTTAGTTGCAATATTTTTTCTTTCTCTTTTATGATTTTTTATGTTAGAGAAGGTTAATATATTGTCTGTGTTTTGGCTACATCTACACTACAGAGATCTTTTGACAAAAGAGGCCAAGGATCGAAAAATCAGGTGCCATGAGGACTGCTCTTTCAAAAGATGGGCCCCGCAGAGGCCATATCTACACTAGCCCCGCCTCCTGTCGGAATGGTTGTGGTAATGAGGGATTTCGATGGATGCTAATGAGGCACTGACATGAATATGCAGTGCCTCATTAGCATAATGGCTGCCAAGCATGTTTCGCAAGTGCCACTTTTGAAACGTGCACCACCCATGTAGACCGGGGCCTTTTGAAAGCCCCCTTCTTCCCAAAACCAAATGGTGCAAAGTGGTTATAAAATGCTGCCTTTCTGATCTGGTAGCACCCCCGAATATCTTTGTGCTCATACGGCACCAGTAGAAATGGCAAGAGGCAATGGCAAATAAAATCTTAAGCAATCATGTTGGGAATAGGAACCACAGAGTGTTTCCTTCAACCATGTTGATCATCAGCTCATAGCCCAAATTGCAAATCATGTATTCTTGTATGTGAACACCTCAAAGAACAGCCATAGTCCACAGTGAAGCTGCTTCTTCTTAGTGCCTTCTCAGTAGAACCAATTGATGCAAACTGATCAATGCATAATTAATTGTCAAAGAAAAAGTTAGTCACATTCTCAAGAAAACTCTGTTTCATAAGCGAATCCTTAATTCTTTCTGATGTCCATTCCAAACAACAAATTTAAAGCAGATAAAAGCAGAATTATGTTGCGTGAGAAACATAATGGAATGATCAACTACATCCTACAAAAGGGATTTCATTTGCCATGAAACTTATTAAAGTGAGCAATAGATGTTAGTATCGTCTTGAAAATTGGTTGCTTTCAACTAGGTTATTCCAGGCTATTTTGTCAGGGAGAAGCTTGGGTTTATAGAGATGTTTTGCATTTGTAATTGGTAAATATGTGAAAGCTGCTGTGATTTCATGTAATTGAGCTAAAAACCTGAATCTCTGTGAGAGGAAGACATATTCTTAAAAATAACTAATTATAAAGTTAGCTAAATATGTAAAAACAGTCTTGAAAATTTATGAATAAAAGACCAATCTCTGTAGAAAATTAAAACAGAAAGCAAAAAGGAAAAAAAAGCAACTATACAGATTAGCATTTATAATGCTAGTAAATAATATAGATAGATTTTAATAGGTACCTAGTACCTATTTTAGTATATAGTAGTAGTAGTAGTAGTACAGTGGTTTCAAAACACAAACAGGAGTCAAACAGGGCTGCATCATTACCCTAACCATATTTGTGTTTTTTATTGCCATCATTCTTTACCTGACTGCTGGGGAGCTCCCAGCTGGCATTTAAATCATTTATAGAATAGTTGGAAAGCTGTTCAGGCTTAGTAGGCTGAAATGTAAGAAAATGTAAGAGTAAGATTTCCCCTGTATTTATCGTGGACCTTCAGTATGCTGATAACAATGCAGTTCCTGCCTACTCTGAGAAAGATCTTCAAACTATCTCATGCTTAACATCGAGAAGATCAACGTGCTCCATCAGCCCTCTCCAAAAGTACCACAATCTATTAAAGCCAATGGAGAAGTACTGAAGAATGTCCACCATTTCCTCTGCCTTAGAAGTTATCTGTCATCCAAAGCAGATATCAATGCAGAAATCCAACACCTTGGAAGCTATGCCAGTGCAGCCTTTGCTTATTTAGGGCACAGAGTTTTTGAAGATAACAATATTTGAACAGACACCAGGCTTCAAGTTTATCAAGCCACTATTCTCCCAACATTGTTGTATGGGGCTGAAACCTGGAGAACCTAGAGATATCACTTGGAAGTCCTTGAGAGACATCACCCATGCTGCTGCCATAGGAGCTTGAAGACCAAAGAGGAAGCCAGGTGCACCAAAATTAGCATTCTGAAAGAAGCTAAGGCCACCAGTATCAAGGCAATGGTAATCTATCTGCAATTCCACTGGACTGATCATGTTGTCTGGATCTGAGTGCCATAGTGTAGGACAGTGGTTTTTAACCAGTGTGCAGTGACAGCTGTACAAGTGCGCTATGAAATTTCATCAATGTCCCTCCCCTGATGGTGGCTCTTTGCACAGCCATCGTGATGGGAAATGGTGACCCTGCAGAACAAAGCCAGATGTTAGCATGTGGCAGGACACATAAGAACATAAGAACATAAGAATGGCCATACTGGTCAGACCAAAGGTCCATCCAGCCCAGTATCCCGTCTGCCGACAGTGGCCAGTGCCAGGTGCCCCAGAGAAGGAGAACAGAAGACAATGATCAAGTGATTTATCTCCTGCCATCCATCTCCTGCCCTTGTTCTGAAGGCTAGGGCACCATACTTTTCCCCTGGCTAATAGCCATTTATGGACCTAACCTGCAAAAATTTATCGAGCTCTTTTTTAAACCCTAATAGAGTCCTGGTCTTCACAGCCTCCTCCGGCAAGGAGTTCCACAGGTTGACTGTGCGCTGTGTGAAGAAAAATTTCCTTTTATTAGTTTTGAACCTACTACCCATCAATTTAATTTGGTGTCCCCTAGTTCTTCTATTATGGGAAAAGGTAAATAATTTTTCTATATTCACTTTCTCCACACCATTCATGATTTTATATACCTCTATCATATCGCCCCTGAATCGCCTCTTTTCCAGACTGAAAAGTCCCAGTCTCTCTAGCCTCTCCCCATATGGGACCCGTTCCAAACCCCTAATCATCTTAGTCGCCCTTTTCTGAACCTTTTCTAATGCCAATATATCTTTTTGAGGTAAGGGGACCACATCTGCACGCAGTACTCAAGATGTGGGCGTACCATAGTTTTATATAGGGGAAGTATGATATCTTTTGTCTTATTATCTATCCCTTTTTTAATAATTCCTAACATCCTATTTGCTTTACTAACTGCCGCTGCACACTGTGTGGATGTCTTCAGAGAGCTATCCACTATAACTCCAAGATCCCTTTCCTGATCTCTCGTAGCTAAATTTGACCCCATCATGTTGTACGTGTAATTTGGGTTTTTTTTTCCAATGTGCATTACCTTACACTTACCCACATTAAATTTCATTTGCCATTTTGCTGCCCAATCACTCAGTTTGCTGAGATCTTTTTGTAGTTCTTCACAATCCCTTTTGGTTTTGACTGTCCTGAACAACTTGGTGTCATCTGCAAACTTTGCCACCTCACTGCTTACCTCATTTTCTAGATCATTGATGAACAAGTTGAACAGGATCGGTCCCAGGACTGACCCCTGGGGAACACCACTAGTTACCCCCCTCCATTGTGAAGATTTACCATTTATTCCAACCCTTTGTTTTCTGTCTTTTAACCAATTCCCAATCCATGAAAGGATCTTTCCTCCTATCTCATGACTGCCTAATTTACATAAAAGCCTTTGGTGTGGGACCGTGTCAAAGGCTTTCTGGAACTCTAGGTATATTATGTCCACTGGGTGCCCCTTGTCCGCATGTTTATTAACCCCTTCAAAGAATTCTAATAGATCAGTTAGACACGACTTCCCTCTGCAGAAACCATGCTGACTTTTGCCCAACAATTCGTGCTCTTCTATGTGCCTTGCAATTTTATTCTTAACTATTGTTTCTACTAATTTGCCTGGTACTGATGTTAGACTTATCGGTCTATAATTGCCAGGGTCTCCTCTGGAGCCTTTTTTAAATATTGGCATTATATTGGCCGTCTTCCAGTCATTGGGTACCACAGCGGATTTAAAGGATAGGTTACAAACCACTGTTAATAACTCCGCAATTTCACATTTGAGTTCTTTCAGAATCCTTGGGTGAATACCGTCTGGTCCTGGAGACTTGTTACTATTCAGCTTATCAATTAACTCCAAAACCTCTTCTAATGTCACTTCAATCTGGGAGAGTTCCTCAGATTTGTCACCTAAAAAGGCTGGCTCAGATTTAGGAACCTCTGTAACATCCTCAGCCGTGAAGACTGAAGCAAAGAAATCATTTAATCGCTCCGCAATGGCACTGTCTTCCTTGATCGCTCCTTTTATATCTTTATCGTCCAAGGGCCCCACTGCTTTTTAGCGGGTTTCCTGCTTCTAATGTATTTAAAAAACATTTTACTATCATTTTTTGAATTTTTGGCTAGCTGTTCCTCAAAATCTTTTTTGGCTTTTCTTACTACATTATGGCTACGTCTACACGTGCAGCCAACATCGAAATAGCTTATTTCGATGTGGCGACATCGAAATAGTCTATTTCGATGAATAACGTCTACACGTCCTCCAGGGCCGGCAACGTCGATGTTCAACTTCGACGTTGCTCAGCCCAACATCGAAATAGGCGCAGCGAGGGAACGTCTACACGTCAAAGTAGCACACATCGAAATAGGGATGCCAGGCACAGCTGCAGACAGGGTCACAGGGCGGACTCAACAGCAAGCCGCTCCCTTAAAGGGCCCCTCCCAGACACAGTTGCACTAAACAACACAAGATACACAGAGCTGACAACTGGTTGCAGACCCTGTGCCTGCAGCATAGATCCCCAGCTGCCGCAGAAGCAGCCAGAAGCCCTGGGCTAAGGGCTGCTGCCCACGGTGACCATAGAGCCCCGCAGGGGCTGGAGAGAGAGCATCTCTCAACCCCCCAGCTGATGGCCGCCATGGAGGACCCAGCAATTTCGACGTTGCGGGACGCGGATCGTCTACACGGTCCCTATTCCTATCTCCTCATGAGGTTAGCGACTTCGACGTCTCGCCGCCTAACGTCGAAGTTAACTTCGAAATAGCGCCCGACGCGTGTAGACGCGACGGGCGCTATTTCGAAGTTCGTGCCGCTACTTCGAAGTAGCGTGCACGTGTAGACGCAGCTTATGACACTTAATTTGGGAGTGTTTATGTTCCTTTCTATTTTCCTCACTAGGATTTGACTTGCACTTTTTAAAAGCTGCCCTTTTCTCTCTCACTGCCTTTTTAACATGGCTGTTAAGCCATGGTGGTTCTTTGTTAGGTCTCTTACTGTGTTTTTGTATTTGGGGTATACATTTAAGTTGGGCCTCTAGTATGGTGTCTTTAAACGGTTTCCATGCAGATTCCAGGGATTTTAGTTTAGTTACTCTACCTTTTAGTTTCTGTTTAACTAGCTTCCTCATTTTAGTGTAATTCCCCTTTTTGAAATTAAATGCCAGAGTGTTTGACCACTGTGGTGTTCTTCCCAACACAGGAATATTAAAAGTTATTATATTGTGGTCACTATTTCCAAGCGGTCCAGTAACAGTTACCTCTTGGACCAGATCCTGCGTTCCAGTCAGGACTAGATCGAGAATTGACTCTCCCCTTGTGGGTTCCTGAAGCAGTCATTTAAGGCATCAAGAAATTTAATCTCTGAATCCCGTCCTGAGGTGACATGTACCCAATCAATATGGGGATAATTGAAATCTCCTATTATTACTGTGTTTTTTATTGTGATAGCCTCTTTAATCTACCTTAACATTTCAGCATCACTATCACTGTCCTGGTTAGGTAGTCGGTAATATATTCCTAATGCCATATTCATATTAGAGGAATGAATTGTTATCCATAATGACTCTATGGAACATTTTGATTCCTTTAGGATTTTTGTTTCATTTGATTCTATATTATCCTTCACATATAGTACCACTCCGCCACCCGCACGACCTGTTCTGTCTTTCCGATATAATTTATCTCCCGGTATGATAGTGTCCCACTGATTGTCCTCATTCCACCATGTTTCTGTGATGCCTATTATGTCAACTTCCTCCTTTGATATGAGGTACTCCAGTTCACCCATCTTATCAGACAGGCTCCTAGCATTTGTGTAAAAGCACTTTAAAAAACTACCACTATTTATATGTCCGCCTTTCACAGACGCCTTGGATTTTTTTATATGCGATTGTTTCACATCTGATCTTGCCCATATATTATTTCCCACGTTCCCTATCTGACTAACTTCTAGGGAATCCCTATCTATGGAGCCTCGTGTAAGAGAAGTCTCCGTCTGATCCACGTGCTCCCCCGCACCAGTCGGCTTTCCCCCACCTCTTAGTTTAAAAACTGCTCTATGACCTCTTCCCTCAGTAGCATCTGATGGTTTCCAGTCAATGGCAGCCCTCTTTGATTATGGAGGCATTGCCTTGGTTAATTTCCAGTGCTTATTTCATGGGCTGGGGTTGGCTGGTCTATGAGAAGTCATCTATAGAAGAACAGCAATGCTAAGAGGTGTCCTTCAAGATGCAGTGCAGCATGCATCATGGAAGATATGTCTCTAGCAGTTACAAAGTTAATTGACTCATAGATTATAAGTAGGTGAAAGTCATGTCAGAGATTGTGAAATCTGGTGTCCCCCATGACATCTGGTCTCTTCTGTGAAATATGGTCTTTGGTTGCCCACCTTTTTCTATGCTTCTGCTGGGCTAGCAGCCTTCAGCTTCCTGAAGAGGGGCTCTAAATAGGTTGGAGAGAGAGACTCTTAGTAGTGATGGTTGGCATAACAAGAAGCAATGGTCTCAAGTTACAGAGGGGGAGGTTGGATATTAGAAAAAAATATTTCAACAGGAGAGTGGTAAAGCAGTGGAACACATTACCTGGAAAGGTGATGGAATCTCCAGCTCTAGAGGTTTTTAAATCCCGGCTTGACAAAGTCCTGGCTGGGATGATTTAGTGAATGTTGATCCTGTTTTAGGCAGGGGGCTGGACTCAAAGACCTACTGAGTCCCTTCCAGCGCTAGGATTCTATAATTCTATGGTGGCGTCACTGCCTGCAGAGCTGGGCACTCCGTCAGCTGCTGCGGCTCCTCCGGCACCCAGCTTCAGGCAGTGCCACTGCCAGCAGCAGAGCAGCAGCAAGGGTAACAATACCACAACCCACAATAGGCTTGCAGCCTCCTTCAGGGCCAAGGCCCCCAGTGTGACACATGCTGCAGAGCGTTCACTCATTTTTTTGCAGGTTGGTCATGGTATAAATAGCAAATTTGCAGATGTGTAACACGTTTGTGAAATTTGCTATTTACATCATGACCAAGCCACAAAATGTGCGATTTTTCTGCAATTTAAGCAGACCCCTAATTGTAAGGTCTGAAGGGACCATGGTGATCATCTAGTCTAACCCCTGTGCAACTGAGGGTGTAGCGCTTCCCTGAACCAAGTCTTGTTTCGCATACAGCAGTTCATATTGGAAATCTTTGCATCCTGTTTTTAAAATGCCCATTGAGAGAAAATCCACCACCACCATTGTAAGCAGATCCAATGATTAATTACAATTTCCATTAAAGAGTTGCCCCTTATTTTAGTTTTTATCTAGTTTCAGTTTCCAGCCATTAAATATTGTCAGGCCTGTACTGGACTGAAGAGCCCTCTACTGTCAAATTTCTTTTCACTACATGGGTAGAGATAGGCTGTAATCACTCCTTGACCTTCGCCTTTTTCAGTTAAGCAGAGGTAGTTCCTGCAGTCTGTCACTCTACAGCAGATTTTCCAATCTTTTCATTATTCTTGTGTCTCTTTGAACACTCTCCAGTTTATCAACAGTTTCAGCAACCACGGACGTGGCTGGAATTGTTATCACCGTTTCAGTGACCTTGGACAAAGAAAAAGGATTTGCTTGTGATGAAAATTTTGATGGTCTATGGAAGTGTTGTTATTTTTGTCCATTGTCCATTTCAGAACTGCTGTACAGCTATGAGAAGAAGCCTAACGCTCAAAAGAAAGAATGAATAAGGCAGGTATTGGTAATGACTGGACTATGGATATGTCACTCCTCAACACAAAAAAGGCCACAAATTGAAG
The DNA here is from genome assembly GCF_033958435.1 of Carettochelys insculpta. Lineage (NCBI taxonomy): Eukaryota > Metazoa > Chordata > Testudines > Carettochelyidae > Carettochelys > Carettochelys insculpta. Next base: position 17,030,893 of record NC_134148.1, read on the forward strand.
GAGCAGATAGTTGAGCACAGTCTCCTGATAACATTGAAAATCCCCCAGTTGTTTGCACAGAAAAATAATGAAAGGTGAACCATTGAATTAATGCCCAGAGGAATCTGAGTGAGACCACTGAAGGGCACCACAGCCATTTCTCCTTCATATCATCAATATACTTACACAGAATGACACAAGACTGAGTAGAGCTAATACTACTGCTATAGGGAGATTTATTTTGCTCTATTAGCCCATAATGAGGAAAAGCCAAATAATCAAATCTGGCTTTCTTAAGCACTTGCCCCTAAACCATCATTATGATTCTCCTAGATCCATGGACAATTTATCTTTCTGATCGCCTCAGAATACTTACAGAGCCAAGAAACTAGTTCAGTTATCCTCTTATATTGCTCACAAATATCACCAAGCAGATGGTGATTTGATCAATTGTAACAGCATTTGTTATAAGGTTTTATAGTGTGTTTGAGAAATAGGATTTAACCATGACATTTCGCTCTGTGTCATAATGTGCCTGCACAAAAAAATTATTTTATGTATGCAGGAAATCTTATCTGTGGTGTTTCCTGAATGCTGAGTGCTTAGCCATGCAGTCATAACTTTCTTGACTCTTCAGTTACCTTTTGAATACAAACCCATCTCTTTATCTTAGTTTTACTGAAAAAGCCTCTCAAACACATCAGCATTTTTTTCTTTTAAGCTTGAACATGCTGGCATAGCTAGAAGAGAAATATTTTTGTGTAGACTTTTTGTGGAAGACTCTGGGTTGATACTATCAAGGTAGCCACTCTGTGATCCCACTGAGATAAAATCTGAGAAACATTAATCAGAATCTGAACCTATTACATGAAACATCCCTAACAGTGGTGATTAATGTAAAACAGAAGCTGAATTACACCTGATTTGAAATTTGGAAAAACCACCTTCAGGGCTGTTAGCCGGTGGCCAGGTAATGTGCGGTGAGGTACCAACTATGCCCTTGTTACCATCCGAGTCTTTAACTGCTAGAGCGCTGGGCTCCTAGCACTCTCACCTATGGCCAGGCTGTGGTAACCAAACGGTTAAAGTTCTTTTGATTGTGCCGGCTGTGTTGCAGTGACAAAGAGTAACAGTAGACTGGCTTAGATCTTAACTAGTTACAAGTTTATTAAGCTACAGTTATAAGCGTGATTACAAAAGGCTATTCTCTACTTCTTATATGCTAGCAGAGTACAGGTGTTAACAGGTTACGTTACAATCTGATACAATGACATCAATCTATAGAGCTCTAATTCTTTAACTATGTACACCAAAAGGAGACCATAATGTGGGTACATCTTACCCTCCTTGCATCTCTCGATACCAGCGTAGCCAAGCCAGGATCGGTCACTCAATTCCGCAGAAAGACAAATACGAGGTTAGGCATCCCCAGTTGCGGCCCTCGGGAGGCAATCACCTGACCCGACCAGCAGGTAGTTGGTGGGAATGCACTCAGAGTCAGTGTGCTGCTGGGCCCATCTTTATACCCCCTGGGTCACGTATTCTCTTTCTTATCTATGGTGCCAGATCGTACCGGTCTGTCTTTTGCGACATCAGTTTTTTTACAAGGGCAATTCTTACTTAATTTGCACTTGTAAGACTGGAGATAAAGAATTTGGGAGTACAGGACATTCTTTTACAAGGGCAGAGATTTCTCTTCTGGGATAACTGTGTGGGTGCATCACTCCATTAATGCCAGCCAAGGGCAGTTCTCTGAGGCCCTTCGTTAATGGTTAGCCTGCTAGCCCTCTATCTGTGTTTTCTGTTTCTCAGGTTCACGATGAGCCAGCACATCTGGGCCCCTTTAGGAAGGCATCAAAGACTGTGCTGTTTAACTGCTGTTCAGTGCCCTGTGTGCTCTGAGGCACCTTAGAGGGGAGGCAAAAGCTGGTCTGTAGTGGGGAGATTTTGTCTGGCTACAAGGGCTGAGTGAAAAATTTCCATCAGAGCTGCTTTTTTTTTTTTAACAGAAAATTGTACTTGCAGCTAAATGAAAACTTTTCTTGAAAAGTGTTTAATTTCTACCGAAAATTTTTGACTTTTATTAAAAAAAACAAAATGTGCATTTTTTCAACAAAAAGTCAACAATTTAAACTATTTTAGAACCAGCTGTACCCAAGGCTCAGCCTTCTTGGATGGTTTCTGATGCATGTTGAACCTCTCTAGTCTGACACTCTCTGGTCCTGTTAGCCGGATGTCCACTTATCATGGTGTGGCCAAGTTTTCCAGAGTCCCATAGAGTTTGTTTACAGCCACTAGTCTTGGCTCTTGGTGTTCTGTTCTGTTATTTAGCTCTAATGTATCCCTGAATGTCTTCTGATAGCCCAGTTAGCAATGGAAGTGTTGGTAATGCTGCTAGACAATATTGACCTCCCATGATTTGGTAAATTCTCTAGTTCAGCACTGGTCTGGTGTTGAGGATTCCAGACTAGAAAGATTCAACCTGTACATGTTGATTTTCCCAGTTTCTCCTCTTAGAAAAAATTGTATACATTTAATAAAAGTATGCTAAGATAGAAAATCATGACTTCTTAACATCATAACGCTAATTATAAACATTGCAAAAATAGACTTGGATGCCTGCCCTGATGAGTGTGCACAGAACTAATTTCTCATGAATAGACAAACTGATTTTTCTATTGCATCATAATAGAATAATAAGGCACATGCAAATTTTCATACACAAACATCCAAAGGCAATGCAGACAATGCAAGATTCTCATGCAATTCAATATGCTTTGGTTTGAGGCTTTACCGAACATGTAGCTAACACGTTTTACGATGCATTTGCATCTGAAATGAGATGTAAAACTAGTTGCAATATGAACCTACCTACATCTAAAGTGAATTGTAAATGCCATTTAATTTCAGAGTATTTCAAATAGTAAAATAAATAGAAGGAGTAAATAGGCATTTTAAGGCCTAAGCCTGTAGAAACCCTTTCATTGCTAGTTTTTCATTCTAGCTGCCAAGAATGCTTTCTGTCAACTGTTTGCTTTCTGCTAACCTAAACAGAAGGCAGAGGTTAGGTCTAAACAGATGGCTGTCAGCAGACTGCTGGTAGCATTCTGTAGTCAAAAATTAATATTCAGCATCTGGCATTTAATACATTGAACAAAAATGTTGTTTCCTACTCTTATGCAAATAATTTCTGACCTGGAGAAAAAGGTTTATTTCTATATATTTGTTGATCCAGAAAACACTGCAAAAGAAATAAATAGACCAAAAAGCTTAGCAGCATCATGAGCAATGGGCCACAGAGATGAAGTTGAAGTGCATCAATTACATTTTTAAAAACTACATTATTCGGCCTGGTCTCAGAAAGACGTCAAGAATAAGAAAAGAGGGAAGTGAAATTGCCCAGAAATCGCCACAGCTGCTGGAGGAGTGGAAAGCAGAAAAAAACACAAATAAGTCTCTAATTTCCCTAATCTGTGTTTTGCAGTCTTGCTCCCCTCACTTCCCTATGAGACAGGCCAACTGAGTAGAGTCAGGAAAAATGATTTGTGAAAGATTGTACTTGAATTTGGTAGTTAGGCATTGAAAGATTAATCCTCATCAAAGGGCCTCATCCTTCCTGGGTTCCCAAACTGTGGTTATGTGTACCGCAAATTGTACATGTGTTTGCTGTTCCAGCCGCTCACTTCACACGCAGCAGTTTCTTAAGAAGTTACGTGAAGCAATAAACTTTGCAAACAACTGCAAGGAAGCAGACAATCTCCTGGAGACAGCACTAATCTCCATCGTGTATCCTCAGAGCTGGCTTGGAAAATGGAGAATGCTGCCTGAACTTGTGGGGGCTAACAAGAAGAGGGTCCCTAGTGGGGAATGAGAGAGAGCTCTGTGCACACAGGAGTACAAAGCTGTTGTGCTGACCAGAGAAGGATGGAGAAGTCCATTGCTTTGTGAAGAGGAAGACGTTCCTTGCTTCTCTGTAATCAAGCTATGCCTTGAGCTCTTGCACAGTGCTAGGTCAGGTATGTTATGCCAACCATTTCTTTTATTTTAATTTCATTTTCTATTTCCTTTTAATCTTAATACTGCTGTTGGGCAGCTGTTTCTCACAAAGCACTTTCAAAGAGAGCAAAGTCTTCAATCCTTAAGCAAAGGCACAAGTCATTTTGGAGACTAAGCCGCTCTCTGCCTTTTCCGTCTCAGTCAAACATGGATGTCCTTTCCTAGGGAGGTGTGCTGCGAAGGGCTGTGTTGGGTGCACATAGAGATGCCAAAAGACCGAAGCTGGGGAGATGAACTGGAGGCGTGCGTGACAGTCTAGATAGCCTGTCTTGTCTCTGAAAATAGCCAACACTAGATATGCATGAGAGGAAAGCTTAGAAATGTCAAGGTGCAGCTAACTATGCAATATTATTCAAGGGATACTTTTTTGTTGGCTCTGCTGAGGATCACTGTAAATCCTGACTCTGGGAAATTAATATGCCTTGCCATTTTACTGTAACTCCTTTTAACTGCAGAAAATGTTCTTCATATAAATGCCAGTGTACACAAAATAATACAAAGGGTGTGCTCCTGGCACATGCTGTGTGCTAGAATTCCAGTGGACTCAGTGTATGGCTGGCTTAGTCCCTTGCAATCTGCTTCAGTTTCAGCCTCATTTCCACATCTACAGACCAGGCACAGGAATCTCTCTAAATTACCCCTCTTAGGTTTTGCATGGCAGGTCTCTAGCTGAGGATATCAAGCTGCCCCTTACCTAGTCATTTCAGGATTCAATGCCAGACCCAATGCATGATTCTTAGAAAAAGCCTTTTCCTGTCATGGGATGATCACTGTATCAACCCACAGTGAAGGAGGTTGTGGGGGAGGAAATAGAGCGCTTTGGATCTGCTGTTCTCCCTCAAATATACATGCTGGGTACAAGGCTGGCTGTGAGCATATTGCCATTTACAGCACACTTGGTGAAACTATTTACCATTGTGTAGCACTCACATAGCAAGCTGATGGGACGTCCCAGATATTCAAACTAAACAGTAAGTTAGTAAAAGTGGCCTCATGGGATTCTGTTTGTTCTCTGACACTGACTCCAGAGTGAATGTGGCCTGTTTGCACAGAAGGGAGGGATTTTCTAACTGCCAACCCTGCAACATCAACCTGGGAGCTGAAAATCAAGTCGGGTTCGTTTTGGCTCCTGTGTCATCATTGAGGCAACTACAAAAACAAAAGCTGTGCAGGCGCAGTTGTCCTCTTTTTAAACCTGTGTGGTCTCATCATCTTAAATGTGCAACTGCAGGCAGAATTTGTCCTTCTCGTTATAGTTTTATTAACAATTCTGCTGATGCACGAGCAAGAACAGAACGCAGCTCGTAATGATTGTGCCATATTGAAAAGCAAAATCTATGCAGTTGTGACCCTGAAGACGCGTGCAATGGGATTCACTCCACAGAAGGCTCTATGCAACATTTACGTCACTAAGTAAGATCAGTTTTTTAGGCTTTAAATGGTGCATCGGCTTTTGTATGAACCCTCTGTCCACAGCCTATTGGGAAAAGAACCATTAAAGTCGAAGAGTGACATTTTTCAAAGGGCCATGTCCAAAGCTCCTTGATTTACTTGAATGAACTGTAAATGCAGGCCCGGAGCAAATCAGTTTGTGACCCTGCTATGGTTTACGTTCCATACATGATGCCTTGTACTCCCGTTATTCTTTGAACTACCCTCTTGTCCAAAGAAGCTCTGTCAGCTGCATTTTATTACAAATTTTGCTTATACAGCTTGCAGTGTTTTTAATTAGGACAATCATTTTTACACGACTTGCTTTTCCTAGGCTATTTATGCTTTAACAGTTTGCCAGGAAATATCTTTTGGGAAGACAGAATAAGGTTGGTGATAAACGCTTTAGCAATATGATGGGCTTAAAGAATAGATTTTATTTAAACATACCCTGTCAAGAGGAGGAACAAAAAATCACTGAATGATATTATTTAATGTGCTTTTCAGAACTCCTATCATGGGTTTTTTTTTTGTAAGGGTACTTACTGTGTGTTGGCTGTTGCTGTGATTGTTGTAAACATACTCTGATTAAATTATACCTAGTTCTAGTTCACAACACAATTGTTCAGTGAGAAGAGCAGCACGTAAATCCCGGCAGTTAACATATAGCCTGTTAAAAACTGTACA